>NW_008823954.1:3380474-3386502 GCF_000699105.1 Pygoscelis adeliae | reverse complement strand
GGAAAGAAGAAAAGCATGAAAAGGTGAGAAAGGCAGGAGAAATTAGGAGTAAGTGGGAAGGACAGACTGCCTCTGCCCAAGGAAATAGCTGTGTGTTGCAATTAACTAAATGGTACATGACTCCTACGCTGTGATTGTGTTGTGGTTCTGAACTGCTCGTTGGTTTACTGCTGTTTCTAATGGCAGGAGTGCTGAATAATAAAAGCTGTACTCTGGACTGCCAACAGAAATTTCCTTTAGCTTTTGGTGCTGAAGCTATATTTTAAATGAAAGCTGCTAGCTTTTATTTCTGGAAAAACAGTAGCAGATAACTATAGCACAGCCATAGATTTATAGCAATGTTTTACGCGTGGGGATCAATCTTTTAGGCAGGATTTGCTCTCTTTTCCACAACCGCTCCTTGCTCCCATGAACATGTTCAGCATAGGAAAGATAAGCTGGGGGGAGGCAGTTCTTATGCAACGAGGCTCATCAAGATTAACACAATGATTAAAAATGCCATCTCCTTTTATGAATATTATGTAGCTACAACAAAGCTTGCTCCTTGCCTCCAAACAAAACAAAAGCCCTTCCTTAATGCCAGGACAGCAGGGAATCTCGGTGCCTTCCCCGAGCATTTAAGTGGTTATGAGTGCCTCACCACTCACCAGCACTCAGGCTGCCAGAGACCAGGAGACACAAATCGATAGGGTTAAGTGGATTCGCTCTGTGCTTGCCTGCATATACACATCCTAACCCCCCCCTGCCTCCCCACCTGCTCTGCTGTTATCTGTCTCTGAGGAGCCACCATTTGCCTGCTTGTCCAGACAAGCTCCAGAGCTTGAAGTTGCTAGGGAGTGAAGAGAAAAGCCTTCCCGCTGATGGTGGTGGGGAGGTGAAGGGAGCCTTGCCCCATGCTAAATACAAGGAAGAGGGAGCAACTAATGCAATACCATCTTCTGCTAGATGAGGCGGGACTACTGTCACTGTCTGGTGACAGATCGTAATGATTCTCTGTCTTCTTAACTGGCAGGAAACATGTCCTGGGGAGCAAATGCCTCATGTAAATATTTATGAGCCTGGGGACAGTGCAAGTGTCACACAGGGGCCTCCCATCGAAGGAGAGGAAACACAATGTTATTTGGAGTGCTGCTTCTTTGGAATTGCAACCACTCAGGAGCACAAAAGGAATGAATAGCAGGATTAATTCACTTAGCTATTGATCTCAGACACACGCATTTTCATTTAACATTATTAGAACAGCCAGAGTCTCATGGCTCATAGCTGGTGGGCAGTACAGCAGAGACAACATTTGCAAGCCTTTTTCCTCTTTTGCTAATGAGGTAAATCTTAGCAGCAGATTCCTTACGGTGAACCTCTGGGGAAGGGTCTCCTTCTACATAAAAATAGCCTAATGTCTGGACTGGTGACTCTGATCCTGTTCTCCACAGATATACTCTCAGCAGCTAATTGGTGGCCCAGATAACATGGGGACATACCTGTGGAAATCCTATATAGAAAGCTGTCAGGGAGGGAAGGAAGAAAAAAGAATGGGCTTGGTATAATTAGGTTTGGACATACATGCACAGCCATGCATGCGGTATCTCAGCTAACCAGGGGAAAAGTTAACCAGGGGAAAAGTTCAAATACAGCCTCCCCTTATCTCCATACACATGAAGATCTACAACAGTGGGAAAAGACAGGATATGGTGCAGGGAGGCGTTAAGACATTTTTCAGTAGTTTCATCACATGGAGCATGAGGTCTGTTCAGGGTCCTGAATAACTTCTTTCCCAAATTAATCTGCAAAGGACTTTCTCATAACTAGCTCTTACAAAACCACCCTACCCATGAGCAGGTGGATGTAAGGGCCAAAAATAAGTGTCAAAGGTGATGAAGACCATGCTGGGATCTGTGGAATCTCCAGGTGACACCAGTAGAGATGCTGGCACCTTAGATGATCCCAAACTGGGCCAGCTCATGCAGTTCCAGATGGCTGAAAGCTTCCCATGGGCAAATCACTGTGATATCTGCAAAAGAGAAATGGGTTCTGGTCACTGCACTTCTTGGATTTCTTTTGTATTAATAGAAAGGTTGATTTACTCAGGAAATATTAGAGATGGGAAGAGCAAGAAGAATGAGACTCCTCTTGAAGGTTAAATAAGCAGATGAGCTCTTCAAATCTGGTACTACCTACCAGACAGAACAAGATTGGTGTATTTTTTCCTGTGCTGTCTTTCTCTGTGAGCAAAAGCAAACCAGCATTTCCTATAGCCTCTTCAGTGACTGTGTAGACTGGTGTGAAAATTCATTCTGGTTATGTGGCTTCTCCTGGTCTTTATAAACTGCCTGTAGCCAAACTGTGATGTCCTTGAAGATATATGCAGTCTTAAAATCACATGCTGAATAATTTGGTCTACAACATTCAGGATCTGTAACTCATTGATAGGTGCAGTTGTTATTGATACCTAAGAAGTTCTGACTGGCTACAGCTCATCCAGTGCGTGTTTCTCAATTCCAGACGGGGGCATAAAATCCTTTAAATTAGGTTTCTGGTTATAACACAAATACTTAACCAGCTGGGATTTAGTTCCTGTGATTTTGGGTATTAATAGCTTAGCATTTGGCATTTCTTTGAGAACCTCATTCTGCTGAAATTCTTAGCCAGAGTATTAGCAGAAAACAAAGACAAACAAGCTCATTTGCAGCCAAATGAAAGTATTCAGAAATTGAAGCATGCCTAAATAGCCTTTCTGTCTTGTAATGTATGTAAGCATAAGCATGACTATGGCAGCTTGTGGAGGGAGTACTAGTCTTCTCTGGCAACCCTGAGAGCTGCAGAGAGGCCAGGGAGACAGGGAGGCAACCCCAGACAATCCTCTCCCGTGCTGAAGCATGACTGCGCTTGTGTTAAAGCAGAGCATGACAACAACATCCTGCAGTGCTTACCTGTGCCCAGTCCCTCCATGCCTGGGATGTCATCTCCAAACCTAGGGGAGAAAAGAACAGGTGAGGAGTGAATTTGGGCCAGCAGCGTGCAGGGAAGGGGAGCTGCCCTGCACCTGCAGCCGGGGAAGAAGTGTGGGTGGGCAGCAGACGAGAAGGAGCAGCTCCAGGCAGGAGAGCTGACAGCACCAGGGGGCAGGGGGAAGCCTCCTGGCTCCTTGCCCAAGGGAAGATGGTACCGCAAGAGCCCAACTTGGCACTGGGGAGCCACCCAGCTAGCATGGTTTCTTTTCTTTCCAAAATACCCTTACCCTTTTACTCCTTTTTTAGGAGGCTTGCTCTTGAACTGCCTTGTCTGTCTCTGCTTGAACTTGGGAGGCCCCTTGCGTGGTGTAGTGGGACCAGTTGGAGCATCTCCAGTGCTGAGGTTGGTGGCTGGGTTCTCACTCATCGCTAGGCTGCTGTGTGGCAGGCACACGTCTCTCTCAGATCCCTCTGTCTGCAAGACAATGGCAAGGACTGATGCAACGCTCTGCTTATTGTTTCTAGGTATCAGTAGTCAGGTGACAGAATTATGGAAAGTATAATTGTGACAGGACTAAAGATAAAGATATTAAACATAAAGAAAGATTGTAATGCCTACAAAGTAAGCAGGATAGCATTGCCTTTCATCTGGCATGCTTGAATTAAGATGCCAAACAAAGGACACTCAAGCTAAGGACTGGTTCAGGATATGACTACTAGGGGCCACAAAGGCACATTTAGGGCTTAGAGAAATATCATATCCCTGGGAATCTTCATGATATACTTCACCTGTTCTTATACTTGTGCCTAAGCAGTACCTTTTGGACACTGATGGAGATGGGATGCTGTGCTAGATGGGCCCTTAGTCCAGGTGCAGCTGCAATTAGGGCCTCATGTTTGTCGATACCAACCTTAAGGGAAATAGCCCAGTGTCATTAAAAGATTGTAAAGAAGGCTAAGGCAAAGCGTTGGAGACTGTCTCTTAGGTAGAGGTTATTTGCTCAGGATTTAGGAGAGCAAAGCCCATAACTTTCCCCAGAATAGGTCCATTTTGGTATTTTTAAGCATTATATTACATGCATTGACCTCCTCCGCACCACACTGCACATGAGCCAAGCTCCACTGCACAGGGGCTAAATAGTTATCAGGGAGAAATTCTTGCGTGGGAGACATCTCTCCAGCCTCGAAGGGCAGAACTGCTGTACTCAGAACCCTTTGCTTCCTTCCCAAGAGGACAGCAATAACTATCACCAGGGCCCAAGGGGGAGCTTCCAGCCCTTCATCAAATTTTGTGCTAATTAGTATGCTAGAATGATTTGACCAAGTGCATTTATGGAACATAAATAATTGCCAACTTTTTCTCTCCTCCTTGAAGTCACATTCTTCCCCATGACCATTACATAACTCCTGTCTCCAGGTGTGCTCATCCCTGTGCAGCCAGGCTGATGGAATCGCTGATGGAATTAACTTCAGGATTTGGTACTAAAGGCTAATCCCATTATGTCACCATAGTGCTCTGGCCTAATCCCCAACATCACCTGCAATGACACTCTGGACTTCTAATCTCAGAACTATAAATGCCATCAAAGATGGGTATTTTTTTTCTTAGTCTGAAGACAGTTCATGTCTTTGACAGTCCTGAAGTAGCCAGAGTGCCGGAAAGCAAAGCCTGAGATGGAAGGAGAAAGACCATCCAGGCAATCCTCCTGTGTCACTTCCACATCAGTGTAAGGCGAAGAGCCGTGTTTCTGTATCTGTGGCAGTCTGGGAATACTTCACCCCTGACATCTTTCCATCTGTGCTGGCAGTAGGATGGATCCTAATGATAGCACCTAGAGGCATGCTAGTTCTTCTGTCACTTGTGGTCGGGCTCCTGTCTCAGCTGTAATATCCTGAGCAAGGAGACTGGACAGGTTCCAGCAGCCCCAAATGGAGCAGCAGATGGTTGTGTCTGCAGCTGAAGTATGCACAGATGCTATTCCCCCGCCTGTAACACAACGCTTCCTAAGCACACACTGTGCCCATAAACACAGGGATCAGCTCAAATCATAGAAGTTACTTATTTGGCTGCCATCTCTGAAGCACCGGAACAATCACCCAGTATTTACAGCTTTATCCTCAGAGCACGGTGGCAGGACAGGCAAACACTGTCGCCTTCATCTTTTACAGAATGGGAATGGAAGTGCAGTGATTGGTATGACCTGGACTGCACAGCTGGGAGGAAGGACAAAATCTTTTGACTCACAGTTTTTTAGGGCCAAACTGAGAGGTGAAGGCAGTTTGGCTCCAAACCAAAGAGAGAATTTGGTGCCTCACTGTTACTCAGGACCAGTGAGGAATTCAGATGGTACTGCCCTACAGCAAAATGCTTTGCATTGGAAAACTGCTCTGTGGCATGTCTGCTAATGCCCCAAAATATAGTATTATGCCTCCACCTCAGCAGCAGTTTTTGTCAGTAGGGTGTCTGTCTCAGTGCTAGGTACCCCTCCTGAACTACAAGTGACACACCTCCACTTCCAAGCACCTTCAGTTCATCTGACATGCAGAGATACTTGGCACCCCTCTCAAGAGCTACTTCCGAGAATACAATAGAAGAAACAAACTGGCTAACAGACCTCCAACCCTTTGGCCTGACGTCCAAAACCTGTAAGAGGCAGCTGAGCTCAGTCTCCACGTGAGTTCCCAGCACGGTACCTTAACCACAAGAACATCTTTGAGGGTCAAGTCCTCTTAGTTCCTTGAGTCCATGCCTTGCCCCTGGCCTTCACTCAATAGAGAAATAGCTAATGGGAAGACTCAGTCCTTTGAGTTTCCCTTCCCCCCAGTCTGAAGTAGTCATATCCACCTGTCAGCTACTTGATACCTGGGATTTGGTAGGAAAAAGAATGTCCAAATCACACTTCGTCCTCTCTCTCACCTGCGTGAATTCAAGAAAGGGCATTCAATGAAACTAAAAAGGACAATTCTGACCTCTTCCTTACCAACCTCCCTCTACCTATTCTCCCATGCATCACCAAAAGAAAGGGCAGAGGAGACGGAAAGCAATCTTAATGCCACAGAACAGCCTCCATCTCGCAGCA
>NW_008823954.1:3377244-3379941 GCF_000699105.1 Pygoscelis adeliae | reverse complement strand
CAGTGAGTTGGTGGGACTCATCTGCCACTACACGCAAGCAAAAATGTCTCCATCCATGCTGGAGAGGGCCCTCCCCCACAGCAAGGGAGCTGCCTCAGTTCCCATACCTTGGAAACCAGCTGCCCCTGCACACAGCCAGACATGGGTGGGCAGGCAGCCCCAGGATCACAGATGCAAAAGAAACACACACGGCAGCTTCCCAGTGGAATTTCCCAGCCTTTTGCCTCCCCATACCTGGGTACTTGGATAGTCCTTGGTACCACACCAAACAGATGTCTTGACAAACGTTCAACGACACTGGGTCTCCTTCTCTAGCTCTCTGCAAGTGCTATGCTGCCTCACCCCAGTGCTTCGCAGGCTGCCAGAGCTCTTCTGCTGCTGCTGGCACTGGGATGCAGCTCCTGGGCAAGAGCTGATGGCTGTGGATGCAAAGGCTGTTGAGGAACAGGATGTTCTTCCACGCAATTCCTCTGTCCCCTCCTCTGACAAGGTGTTACCTAATTGTCCCTGACAGCATTTCTGCTCAGTCCAGGGTTTAATCCTCTGGGTAAGAGCTTTGCTTGCATCCTAATACTAATTATACCTAATACACGGCAATGGGCTTAGCTCAGTTGCGTCAGATATCCCACCTCTGGGTTGCTGGCCAGGCTAATCATCCTTCTTTTAGTTTTCTTTGAACTTAAAGAGGCTTGAATACTACTGACAAATGCTGACTCTTTAATCTGCCCCCTCCTTAATCTCTGATTCTCTATGGAAAATTTCCCTGCCAGAAAATGCAGATGACTCACTTGACCTTCTTCAGACAGATTCGGTGTAGGATCTCATCTTCCCCTGTCTGAAACCTTCAAAAATACAGACTTCTCCATGTGCACTTGTCTTCATCGTGCCTCAGGGGTGTCAGACACAGAACCCCCATGGGCAAATACTCTCGTTTTTACATTCCTTTTGATGGGGTCCTTGCATGCTCAGCTCTTGACCTCATGAGAGCCGCTAGCATCATCTTTGCAGCCAGGCTTTTGTCAGGGAATATTGTATCCAGTGTAAGATGCCTGTGAGGAGTGAGGCCTCTTACAGCTCCAGTCTCAGTTGCTTGAGCTGGATAATCATAGTGATGGAAAAAGTCCACGCAGGTTCAGCCCTTTCTGATCCCGTGTTTTACACAGGATCTCAGACCCTTTGTTCTAGCAGCAGTTTTAAGACCAAGAACAAATGAAAGAGGATGCATTCTAAAAGACAGAAACTAATTTCAAGTAGAACTATATTCCCACAACTGCTTCCTGGATGGAGATGATTGGAAAGACTATCCCAGTTGACAGTAACACTGGAGGTACAGCATCACACGGTATAAACTCCCCACCGAAATGCCCTGCATGTGCGGCTGGGCACCAGAGCAGGAGACACCAGCTGCCTGTCCCGACCATTCCTCAGGAGCTCCCCCAGCGCTGCTCACATGCAGGCTTAGCCAGCCGAGGACACAAGCCAAGAGGGTGCCAGGGAGCCCTGACTGACCAAGGAGTGCCTGGCATGAGAAACCGAGCGGCCCCATGGAGGGCAGAGCTGCTCGCACAACCAGGGAGCTTTGAGACAAACCACTGCTGCAGCACTTGCCCTAATGATAGAGGAAACAGAAAACGACCACCCAAGAACCACAACTCCCTCTCTTAGCTACTGGTTCTTTTCACTCTCTCCAAGCACAAACGTCTGAGTTTTTCCCCCATGGGATTTTATCAGGACTTTTCTCTCCTCTGGGTTTTGCAGCCAGTTCCTCTTTCATCCCCCTGCCACCCTCGTTATTGCTTTGAGCTCCTGGGAAATACTTACAGTGCCAAGGGCTCCTCTTGCAAATCATTCAACTCCTGCCCTCCAGTCTGCGTAGAAAGTGTCTTGAGGTGTCCTTTCTCCTCCATATATACCCTGCCACCAGGTGACATCAGGGCACCAATCGTGGGCGGGCCCCCGCACGGCGGGGGGGGGCGTGTGACCCCGGCGCTCTGCAAGCACAGCTCCAGGGAGGGCTGGGGGAGCAGCAGAGCCTCAACACGCTCCTGAGGAGTGACGTGCCCCTTTCTGCAAGAAGAGGTTGTGGCTTCTCTGGAGCTCCTGTGGGTTGATCTCTGGAGAAGCGAAGAGGAATAAGGAGATCACCTGCCCTTTGAGCAATGCCGCTGCTTGTGAACCCATACACACACACACATGCCTGCACATGCAGGGAAGGGAGGAGTTGGTCCTAATTGCACCAGGTCCCTCCCCCGTGCTGGTGAAAGCATGGAGAGGCTTCCAGCAAACTTCTCAGCTGTGCCGCAGGGGTCAAGATGCACCTGAGAGAGCGGTGCACGCAGTCAGCCTGGTGCTGAGAGGGCTGAGTCCGCTCAAGGGAGTGACAGGGAATGCTGCTGAGATGCTGTGCAGGGCCCCAGTGAATATTTAACTGCATCCAGCAGATGGGATGGCAGGGGAAGAAGGGGGAACCCTTGTGTTGCACGCGGGTGGCCAGCCAGCGGGGGTGGCCTGCCACTTCTGAGACCCAAGGCATTGGGCTGATGGTAACAGCTAGGTCACATCGGGGTACCGATAGCATTGCTACTGTGGGGGGCTGTCTGAGAAAAGGAAGAGCTTGTGCCTCAGCCCAAATTCCAACCCAACAAAACTCCATGGATGGTAACGCACACCGTTCTATCAGGTGCTTTGTATCTCCGA
>NW_008823954.1:3366797-3377183 GCF_000699105.1 Pygoscelis adeliae | reverse complement strand
AGTGAGAGGAGTCTCAGGATGAAAAGAGAAGGTCCAGAGTCCTGCTAGAAGGTGCTGGAAGATCATCCTCATCCTCAACTGCAGCAGCACCTCAGTCATGGACTGTAGCTGTCTGCCTTGAGGCATAACCACAGGGTTAACGATCCTCTGGGGTCCGTTGGTTCTGGTGAAGCACCGCTCACTTACCCTTGTTGAGCATCCAGCTCACAACATGAGATCAGGGCTGGCAGGGCCGAAAGTGGTCCCAAAGAAAGGAGCTGTGCTAGGAGCATCAGAGCACTACAGGGGCAGAAGGAAACCAAGGTGTGGGTTTGTGTAGTGATGGCCTTTGTCTTTGGGTGAGGCTGGAGGACGGGATTTTGGAGCAGTCATGCACCATGCCAGCCAGGGGTGTGACTGCATGTGACCAAAAGGCGCTCTCTGACATGACAGATCATGGCAGCAGGGACCAGTCTAGCAGTGCTCTGGTGCTGAGCAAGAGCCCCACAACTGAGGCCTCTGGCCTTTCAGATGGCTGAAGTTAGATGAGATAAATCCCTCAGTGAGACTCTTAGCTTACATTTAAAAAATCGATAAGGTCCTAGCCCTTGAGTGGGCACAGAGAAGCTGGGAAGTAAATCCTAGATGCAGCTGAGGGGCTTTCAATCTAGCAGAGAAGCAGCAAACACACTTAGCATTTCCATGTGTTTGAGGACGATCACACAGCTTTCGGAGGCTTGTGTGATAATTCCTGGGCACAGGAAAGAGGACGGGGGCAGCATCGTGTTGGCATTGTCTCTTCCCTCTGACGACTAGAGCTTGCACACAAATACATGGAGATTTATTGCACTCAGCAGCTCCTGACAGCAGAAGTGATTACTGTGGGCAGGGACCTGCTTGCGTGGATATAAAGAGGTGCAGCCTGCTGGCAGCAGACTCCGCTCCCATCTCCGCTGCTCATTCCCATGCCTCCATCTGCTGCCGACAGGTTTCCGGGGGCTCCCCCTCCCCTTCTGCCGCCTTCTATGTAGGTAGAGTTGCTGGGGAAATTGGCTCTACAGCCCCCTACTCCCCTTTTCTGAACCTTAAAAATTTACATTTTTTCCAGGCTGTTTGTTTTCCAAACAACCCCTTTGTTTTCCTGTTTTCCCAATGAAATCTGGCTCATTTCTCTTTAACAAAAGTGGATGTGGGAAAAAAATTTCCATGGTGTCACATGAAGCTATTTTTTGGCTACTGAGAAAACATGGCAGAAACTCCCTAAATGGCGCCGCTTATCCTGTTCTTTCTTATCTCCAATGATTATCAGGCCATTTGCCCTCTCCTCCTTTCTCTCTCCCTCCATCCTCTCTCTCTGCCTTCCCCTCACAATGCAGGTGGCATTTGCTTTGTGGGGATGTGGGTGCACAGCTTCTTTGCAGAGCAACAGGCACCAGCTTTGTGTAGGTGCCCAGCTGCCACCCCAGATGGATGATGAATTCTGCCCAGGGACCGAGTACCTGATGCCTGTCCCTCCCTGCTCCTGCCCAGGCTCTTCCTCCCCTGGCCTCAGGAAAGCCTTTCGAGCCACATCAGTTGCCACCTAATCCAGACCAGAGCTGCACCAGAAGCCATGGGGTCCAAGCGGTAGCAGAAATGCAGTCCCTGTCGCCCCAAAGGAAAACCCACAAGCTTTGTTACCTCTGGCCAGATTATTCCCTATTCCAAGGAATCACTTAAAAAACATCTCCAAGGTTTCTGACCCTATTTATGAGCTGGTGTAGCCATGGTAACTGTAGTTATACCAGAAATAGCAGCTGACTTGAATGACAAAGAAAACACAAGTTTACAAGACAGTGACTTTTCCAGGGGCTGGCTGAGCTCATGGGACTGTGGGAGGAAGTCCCAGCCGAGGTGCAGACTCAGGGATGCAGCGGATGAGGGCTGTGGCTGGCATGGGCCACAATAACTCTTTTGAAACATCTCTACAAGCTTATGCCAGGTGCTTGGGAGACTTTGTGCCTTGTTGATAGAGCTTTATCACTTGCCACACAGACATACCTGTCTGGAAATGAGCAGGGAATTTCCCAGGCATCTGCAGTTAAACCTCGGTTTCCCTCCTGCAGATAGGCAGCCTACCAAGTGCCTCTGAATTCCTGGCACAAGAGAAGGACAGTGGTAGGACCTGGATTTGGAATGAGATTGTCTGTTTGTCTTGTAAAAGGTCAGTGAGGCTGTCATGTCAACAGCATTTTGCTGAGAAACTCAGTGTATCAAGGTGCCTGCAAAAGAAGATGCAGGCAGTGCATCTCAGTCTGTGCATGCAGACTGGAGGGCAGGAGTTGAATGATTTGCAAGAGGAGCCCTTGGCACTGTAAGTATTTCCCAGGAGCTCAAAGCAATAACGAGGGTGGCAGGGGGATGAAAGAGGAACTGGCTGCAAAACCCAGAGGAGAGAAAAGTCCTGATAAAATCCCATGGGGGAAAAAGTGCCATGCTGTAACCCTCCTTCCCCAATGTCCATCATGTTCCTCAGCTGTCTGTTGTTTGTGCTAGTGAAAAAAGAGAAACAGATATAAAGGATTGGGCTTTGTCTGGCACAGATATTTAGCTGTTTGAATACATGCAAATCAGTCCATCAAAGATGCAGAGAAGAAGGCATCCTCGTGGAGAGTTTTATCATTCTTTCTTCAGGGAACCATATTCTGGTGTCAAGATTAAGCATCCATAACAGCCTGCAGTAAACCAGGTGTGCTGACTTTGGGAATCTGTGCCTGCTGCTGGATACAACAGTTATGTTGAGTGTCTCCGAGCTCAGCTTGCAGAAAAGCCTGGTCTCGATTCTCATTTCCACTCGTGCCCTAGAGGCTGCTCTGGCAGTGGGGCAGAGATTAAAGAAGCTGAGGTCTGTTTTTCCACTGCCAGGGCTCTAGAGAGATTTCTGTGGTCAGTCTGGAGAAAAGGGTCCTTTGAGGAAACATAAATCAAGCTGTAACTATCAGCAATGGCCCTGTCTGTGTCAGAAACTAGGCGGCACTGGGGACATGACTAAGTCCGCAAGGCAAATGGCCATTGCCAAGGGTTCTTCAGGAAAAATTAAGTCCCTGCTTTTCTTATTCAGTCAAGGGTGCTGGATTTGTACATGTCAGAACACCATTACAGGCCCCAGGCTTTCAGGCACCAATGCTTTAGGACATGCTGGGGCTTTTTATAGCAGATAATATAAACCCCATGTAGCCTGCCATACACTTCATTCGTCATCAGAGAGTTAAATTTTCTTCTGAGCAGTGAGTCTGGCCTCTCTTGGAACAGAGAACCAAGTCTTACAATCTAATACCACAAGACTGCTACATTGGTATGATTTTATTAACTTACACAAACTTTTCCCTGATTGGCATAAATAAAAAGAAAATCAGAATGAACCTTCTCTTTTTTAGATAGCACTTTTCACCCACAGATCTCAAAGCACAGAGCTAAATTTTCATCATCCCTATTTGTAAATATGGAAACTGATGTACAGAAAGTTCATAGATCTGCAGATGAGACCCAGCCATCCAGAAATCTGCTATGGGGACTGATGTGCTTGGCCATGCAGCACAAAAAGCTCAGTACTTTCTAACTGCTTTGTGATTCATTGTTTAAGAGCATCCCCCAGCTCATTGCAGAGTTGTCCCATGAGAAAGCAGTAACATTAGAGAGTGTTTTTTTCTTTTATAAGATTTTTTCTTTTATAAGATTATTTTTCTCCTGAATGCCATTTACAGAACACGCTCAAATTAATATAGTGAACCATGACCTAATATTTTTTCCCTTTTTTTGATCAAACCCAGGTAGTTAATGTTGTTATCTATGTGACTGCCAGAAAGCAGAGCATGTGGTTGCTCTTAAAATTGTGCCTGAATAACACAGTTTTCACAGTATTGTCTCAAGGGTCTTCCTTAGATTTTTCTTTTTCCGTGATTGATTCCTTCTCTATGAATTACATGCCATATTCCTGTGAACAGTGATTAAATGATCCACTAGCATTCACTAAAATGATCATACATTGAACTAAACAGAGAAGTAATACTGCCTTGTTAAAAAAAAAAAAAAAAGAGACTGCAAGAGGGCGTTTTTATTTAAATGGAAATCAGATAATTCCAGAGCTTTATTCGGTTTAAAACAGTGAAGCAAATGATTCAGTGTCACTGGGCTAAGAAGAAGAAACTGTATACAAGTCAGCTCCAGATGTCTTCTTTCCTGACAGCTCCTTTTCTCATCTTTTTTCTGAACGATCAATTCTTTCTCCTTGGCAACCACCAGCCCAATGAAGAAAGGCTCTTCTAAAACATTTTGGTAAAATGTTTCTTTCTTCTTCTTAAGGGGACACATCTCTTCCTATGGCTTTCACACCATGCTACAGACATACTCTTCTTTCCTCCTCCTATCAGATAAAAGCACCGCTGTGCAATTTCATTCAGTTCAGCCCTTTGCCACCATTATTACAATTTTTTTCATGTAACAGCTGAGGCTTTCAAACAGAAATGATTGCTTCTGGGGAGCATCTCGCACTCTCCTTGGGAACATTCAACTAATGGGCAGAGGAGGCAGCTCTTCCTGCTCCATTATCTTGTCTCTTGGGTGGCTGCTCACCTCCCAGACACATGGATGCTAAATGCTCTAGCTGCCATGTGATAGCAGATCCCTAGTGGAAATAACTGTGGAAGGGGAAAAGCCAGGGGATGAAAATGTGGAGTAAATTCAATATTTTTTTTTTAAATTTTCTCCTTTTATTGCTCAGGTATATTGCCAGGTACTAAGCCCTCTGTTCTCTCCTCAGGATCTTGCAAATGCGCAGGGTTTAGTGTTTTAATGTTTTTTTTAATGGCCTTTCCCTGGCAGATTCGAACCTTTCTTTTAATTTAGAGCCTCTACTCTTTCCAGTGGAGGTACACACCTCTATAACGTGAATTAGAGCCTCTTACTGGGAGGCCCCTAAGGATGTTTCTGTGCCTGGAACTGCAGCCCACTTCTGGGGTCCAGTCAAGCATCATAAACACATCATAGACTAAGTGAACTGTTTAGGAGCCATCATTGCACGCTGGGCGAATGCATGTTGCACAAAGGATGTTCTGACAGTTTCATATACACAAAGATTTATTTGTGGGGTCCATAGCTGACGGCATACTTTGACTATAATGGTGAAAGTTATTGCTAGAGAAAAATGAAAATACAGGAAGAGGAGAGAGAGAAAAAAGGGAAATTTTTCCTGGTGGCCAGCTGGGAAGGGCAATGATGGGGTCCCATAGGTGCATTCTCCTCTGAGGGCTTTCTCCAGATGACAATGAAAATGATGATGAGGATGATTTCTTGCTGTGCTTTCCCTTAGCATTATATACTTTTCTTCAGGACCCACTTAAACTCCCTATTGGTTATTCCTGGTTGTGATTCTGTTAGCTCTGGGAGGAGAATGCTCATCACGTGCAAATGTTGCACATTCATTGCTTGTTAAGCTTCTGCGAATATATATTATTGGATAATATTTATTGAGAATTTAAACAGCTGTTACCTGCTTTGTTGAGCACCATATTTGTTTTTCTCTTCTATGTACTAAAGTCTACAAAACGAGATAAAGAAGGAGAGGGAGAAAGGGCAATTCTCACATCGGTGCTTTCCACGAGAATCTGCCACAATAACACTGGGGGGGTTTGCAGAAGCAGGGCCGTGAGAGCAATAATATGGCAACAGCACAAGTGCAATAAAGGAAAAATGTTGCCACAGAGACGCTGATAATTACTGCCTCAGGGCTTCAGAGAGAGGTTATGTAGCTGCAAGCAGCATGCCCTGAGCACTGCTAAGGCTAAAGCACCAAGGCACATAAGGCATCTAAGATCTAGCGGGAGTTTGGACACAGCCTGACATGGAGCTATGAATTCCAGTATAAAATCAAGGTCTCTGTTGAGAGGAGTGGTTAGCACAGGCAAGGCAGGGTGCAGCTGGCAAGTGAGATTTTCTAAGGCCAGCAGAGGAGGAGAGGATGGTGCAGCTCTCCTCCTAATTTAGTCCCAGCTTCAGCTCTAGCTGTCTCGGAGGAAAGTCACAATGGAAGGAGGAGTGCTTGGATAAATACATCCTAACACCCTGCCTGGTGATCAGCTTAGGGCTGAGATTTGATTACACTTGCTGAGATATGACCTTACATAACCACCTGTTTTCTGAGAGGTCCTAAAATAATCCAGTCTTCTTTCAAATCCAGCTCCGGTGAGTGACTTCTCTAGGACACCACCCCCTGCAAGATGCCAGCTCCCACCACGACATCCACTGAGGGACAGAGAGCAAAAGCTGCTTTCCTCCATGCTGGGCTCTGGAGTGCAGGGGGTTCAGAGAAGACACCCCTGCTCCCCAGTGGCAGGGACCTTCTTCCCCTCACCCAGCCCTGTCCTCTCACTCTCCCCCTTCCACCAGCTTAGATCTCCCTCTCCTTTCCTGGGCTGCTCTGTCCATCTTCAGCCTTTCTCAGGCTAGCCTCTGGAGGAAACTGGCTCTGTTTTGCCCCTACTCAATCATCCCCAACCAAATCCTTTTCCTTTCTCTGTCTTGCTGTTCCCCTCGCTCCCCCAGGGGAGTTGAGTCATCCAGAAGTGACATGTGAAGTCTTTGCACACCTTCAGGCTGGAGATGGGGGTTATGGGATTAGCATGTTAACTGGCCTGAAAGCTGCTTAGACAAGCATTAAATCTCCAATCTTCTCTCCGTCTTTCAAGGAAATCTCTTCTGAAGAAGCTGGAGAGATGGAGCACCCAGTCACGTTTTCTGAGGGTCAGCTCCTCACCCAGCTGAAAGCTCCTGTGGCCAGGTGGTTTGAAGGGATTGCCATGGGATCAGGGGGTGGGAAACCCAGCTAAGCCCTTACCAGGGTCTCTGTGGCAGCACCCCAAAGTGCCTTCTTCTTCCTTGCTCTCCATGCTGAATATTGGCTCCCTTGCCTGGCACCATGTCTAGCCCCCATCCCTTTTCTCCCTTCCCACCCCAGCGGCTTGCACACTCCCTTGTAGCACGTTAGGAGGGGTGAGTGGCACTGAGTAGGAAGAAGATGGGCACCATGTGTGCTAGGCACAACAGGATCAACCTTAGGATGCTGCCTTTTAAAGCAAATCCTGGGACACCTTGTGCCTGTGTTTCATCCACACACGATCAATTCATGCTTCACAGGCTGCATCCCCCTGTTTATCCACCCTAAGTGGTAGGTGGAGGAGGCAGTGCTGAGTTTACCAAGGAGTTGAGTGGCGCCTCGTGATGCAGTGAATGCCCCCTCATATGACAAGGAAAGACCTTGTGTCTGAGCTCCCCAACCTGTCACCCTCCCCACATGTTCATCACCTTGTGACTGCCTCAGGCCTGGATTACCTCCTCTCATCTCTGGAGGAGAAAGGATCTCTGCATATAGTGAGGGACACCACCTGGGGACATCCGCCTGGGGGACACCCACGGCCAAAACTGATGCTTACTTTGCAGCAGCTGTTGACATGAATTTGCTGCACTATGAGAGTGTCTTCCCAGTGTATCGCCTGTAGTCTTCCCAGAGATTGCAAAAAGCTTGAGGGGGAGGCAAAGCTCATGACAGTGGCAGGATTCAGCAACATTATTCATTAGAGAGTAATGTGAATTAGTAACACTATGTACTGAGTTGAGTGCAAATGAAAATGAAAATCTCCAAAACAAACCACTTTACAAGAGCAGTAGAAAAAAATATTACACTATTGGGCCTCTTACAATTACAAAAATTGATTCCCTGCCTGGACTAAAATCTCTCTTTGTTTTTCCCCCCAGAGCTTCGAGCCTGGGAAATTTCAGCTCCAAATTAGAAAGTTTTGTAATTAAAGAGTAGGTGAAAGTAAAGGATTCTAACAGGTGATGGTTTCCTGAATTAGTTGCTTCTAAAGGCCATAAAATAGTTCCTTTCCTCAAATGCAGCCTCTTCTTCCGCAGAACACGGAGATGACATTTAGCAGCACGCAGCAGCAATGTACCACCAATCTAGAAAATTCAAACCCCGAAATGCTGGACAGCTTATGGCAGCAATCCAAATGCAAATAGTAAAAAAAAATGCCATGCCTAATTTTTTTTAATCTTACAATTTTTAAGAAACCTCAAGATTTGTTGGGTCCAATAAGGTGCTACAGAAGACACATGACTGTTGAGAGTAAAGGTTGTGTAGTTGAAGGATATGCAATTAAAAATTTGCATAAGCTTTTGGCTATTTACTTGAAATAAGTTTAGACATTAGTGGTTGATTGCATGTATTAATGTGGTCAACTAATTGTACAACTAATTGTGATCAGTGGGGACAAAGTAAATAAGACCTAATAATAATATTTTAAGTAGAAAATATCGTTTTCCAACTAAGCACACATTTGAAATATTACCTTTTCCTTTGCAATAAAGCAGGTACACTCTAGCTGCTGTCCTTGCCTCCTTCTGTCACAGACATAAGAATTGGCTGGGGTTGGACGTCTGCCAAGAGATGATCTTCATTGCATGGCATCAGTTTGTCAGAGAATGGTACTTGTTGGTAGGGATTTGCCAATCTACCAGTGATGTTCTGCTCCAACGGGGTTCAAAACCTGCCTTTCTTCCAGCAGATCAGTGACGTGGTTCCCCAGCGGGATGTTGGATATGCTGACCCAAAGGATGACGGCTGCCTTCTAAGCTCCCATCTGCTCGGCATGGTGCATATGCAATGTCTGCAGCTCCTTCTCACCCCTTTTACCAATAGGAAGACGCACAGAGCAATGACATGATTTACCCGTGATTACATACTGGCTAATTTCTAATCTAGGAGTAAAATCTGTTTCTCCTGCATGCTAGGCAGACGTGCCAATATAGGCTGAGTGTACATACCTGTGGTGGCACACAGCTGTACATCCCTATACTTCTATGCACATTTGTGGATATACTGGTCTTGAGGTATGCTCACACACATTTAGAAATAGTGTGCAAATAGCTACACAGGCAGTCTGGTATTTATCTCCAACTAAAAAGAAAAAAAAGAGAGAGAAAGCTAAACCCTACTATCCTCCAGCAAAAATTATCATAATAACGTTAGAGTTTTGCTTGCACTGGTGTTTCTACACAGCCGCTAAAACCAAGGAAATCTCAAGCCAAGCCATGAGCGAACGCTAACCTCAACCCACACACCCTCCCAGCCAAAAGGGTGTTCTGGTCTCCCAGTACAAATTAGGAAGTCTACTGAAATCAGAGAGTTAGTCCAGACAGCACAGTAACCAAGACAAGAAGTTGATGTACAAGACGCAGGGGCTGCTTAACTAGTCCATTTCCTCAAAGCTCCCCATAATTAACACATCCAACTCTTCACACCTTTCCCAGGCCAGGACTGTTCACATGAACAGTTTGAGCCACCATAATGTGGCACTGTCATTGAAAGAATTTGCTCTGTCCTTTCCCAATCCCTATCCCACACAGCTCCTTCCCTTGTGCTGGCACAAAGGTTTAGGCACATTTGGCTGTTGTGAACAAGGATCGGGAAACCTATCTGGGTTTAAAACTCACTGGTATATACTTATGCATTTGCTTACAGATTTCTGCCAGGTACGTTTTAAGCTCAGCTCAGTGCTGTATTCAGCTCAGTTCTCTTGTGCTGGCCCACGGGGAGGGTTAGCGTAGGAGTGAAAAAGAGCAGCAGAGAATAAAATAATTTCTCTTGGTGGTGAAGCTAATTCATGGAGGCTTAAAATGTTTCTGAGGCTACAGCCCCTGCTAAATGGAAATCCACTGCCAGCCAGACATATGCTCTGTTTGTCCCTTGAAATGCATGAGGTCAGAATCAAAGTGCCACCCATAGCCTAAATGAAAGCAATGGTAGGCTGGGAAAATCAGTCCCCCTCTTCTGAGATCTGTCCATCCCTGAAGGAGAGCCCTCTTACTCAGTTGCTTGCAACCTTTAAAAATTCGTGTATGATGAACGTTTTCTAATGGACATGTGGATCCGGGGCAGTGAATTTAAGCCCATAGATTTTCTTTGCTTATTTTGCTTCTGCAAATGCATTAAGAGCAGTCTATCAGTCATTGCAGATCCAGATTTGTTGGTTGCAAACCAATGATCTAATTTGTTCTTAAATTCTGCACTGAGGACTGTGTGTGTGAAGGATTTATGTGACTGAAGAACTAAGTGGGCACTCCGTGAGTGGAAAAGAAAGAGAAAATCTGCTGATCTTTCAGAGAGGAAGTGGTGTAAAATCTTTCTGATCATTTAAGCATCCCTGGGAAATGACAGCTTGTTCTTCCTGAGGTGGTTGATTTTTGAAACTGCTTGTGTGAAAATGGCTGGGAGTTGGGAACAATTAGCTGATTAAGTGCAGCAGGTAGCACGTGTTAACCAGGAAAAATGAGGTTCATCTGCAATGACCCCCGTTTGCACACCCCCTCACT
>NW_008823954.1:3353504-3365819 GCF_000699105.1 Pygoscelis adeliae | reverse complement strand
TACCCGGCGGTCCGCGGGGGTGGCTGGGCAATGGGCTCCCTTTCTGCCCTCGCATCCCAGGGGGGGGGGATGGGGAGGCCAGGGCCGGGGGCGCTGGTGGGGCCGGTGTGTTTCTCCCCCATCGCGGAAAATTGCTTCCTCCCTGCCAAACCCGCTTCCTGGAGATAAGCCCTCGATCGGGGGGTGGTTTGGGGGAGTGAATTTGATGCACAGAGGGAGGGCAAATAAAATGATGACCCTGTGACATAGCTCTTTGTGCCCCGTGGCGGCATGGGGGGCAAGGCGGAGCTCACCATCCACCACATCTCCTGCCCCCCTGCCCCCTCCTGCTGCAGGTGTGAGGGCAGCCACCCACCCCTGGCACAGGCAGAGCCCGGCTGAGAGACCCTGGCACCCCTCGGCATGGCATGATTCCTCCTTTGCTTCCTGCAGCCATCTCTCTCTCTGGCACGGGGTCCCTAGCGCTGCCCCTGCCCCTCTCCCTGCTGCTTTGTGGGTGCTGCTAGGCCTCAGAGGTGCAGGTGATGCACAGCTGTGGGTTGGGGCTGCAGGAAAGGAAGAAAAATGTGGCGGGGCAGAGCACAAATCATCCAAATTTTGCCTTGCATAGAGCATTTATAGGGTTAATTTTCTCATTTTTAATGAGGCTTGTGGCCTGAGGCCATGGGGGACTCCATCTTAGCCCAGCCCTTGGCCGGGGCAGTGATACAGGAGCCCAGGGACCCCGACGGTTGGGTACTGATATGCTCACTCTGGGGAAGCTTTGGTGCCTGAGCCCAATAGCATATCTCAGCTTGCAGAGGGGACCAGTCCCAGAGCTGGAGCGAGTAGAGGCAGGGGCAGCTGAGATGTGAGCTTTCCTCTTGGTCACCTCCTGCCTGGGAATTTGGCAGGAAGGCAGGGTCAGGTCCACAACTTGGGGAGAAATGCCAGAATTGGGTCTGATCGGTGCCATCCTGAGACACATGTGAGCTAGGGGTTGTTCAGCCCAGACAGCCTGGCTGGTGCTGTTCCACAGTGGGCTCTTGCTGTTGGCACAGCAGGCTGCCTGCCCACCTCTCTGGGAGGTTTTCAGAACCTAAAAGCATCCCCACCTCAAGTGAGCCGCCCCCACGGGCTGGCAGGGAGTCTCTGCGGCATGTGTGATGCAAAGGAAAGGTCTGAGGGATGGGGAACAACCAGCTGGTCCAGCTCTGACTCTCTGCCTTTTCTCTGTGTGTGGCCAGAGATCTCTCTCCATTGCCTGGGTCTCTCCCTCTCCTGTGATAAACCACAACCCCCCCCGTGGAGGATGGGGGCAGGCAGGCAGCTCTGTTCTGTTGTTGTAGTGGTGGCAGATGCAGCCTAGTATCGCGAGAGAGCTCAGGAGAGTGGAAATGACTCAGATCTCCAGCTGGAGCCCAAGTGGAAGGCAAGACCTGGCAGTGGCTGCCATGGCTCATCACATCCTCTTCCTGTGCCGAGTGTGGGATGGCACTGAGGGGATCGCGAGGCTTTGTAAGGTGTCTTTGCTGGGGCTGCGGAGCAGTGGGGCATGAGCAATCATTGCTTTCTTGAGGGAGCTTCTGGTTTCCTTCCTCATGAGGACAAGCTCAAGGGCCTTTCCCACGGTACGTAGGTCCTTCACACTCCTAGGGCTGGGCATGAACTCAGCCAAGGATATTCAGCTGCTGGGACCTGCTTTCTTTCCTGTCCATTTGAGTTGGGATTCCCTTTTATTTCACAGCTGCTCACTCTGCACTAGTTCCTGACTCACCACAAAATGCCATTGCAAAATAGTCTTGCATCAGGGCCATTGCCCATTAGCATGCTGGACTGAGTCTTGTTCCTGTGCTGCTCGGTCCTTCTCTGTCCCTTTGTAACATGCCAATATACCCCTCCTTGATTTTTTTTCCACTGGAATTGCACTGGGAGGTCTGCATATTACTCATTGCTGCCTGATTCCGCTTGCTGATTCACACTGAACAGTTGCATATATTTTTTTTGTATGTCCTTTCTGTTTTAATGAATGAGAAAACTACCCCGGTAGCTCCCAATTTAACTTTTGGGAGCAGGGGCAAATGTTAAGGCCACAGCTGCAAAGAGGGATAAAGGGCTTGCTGGGGAAATTGCAAATAAGCAGGCAAAAGGGGAATTTTTAGCAGGGACAGCCTCTGAGAAGGAGTTAATGTAAGGATAAGCTGAAGTGAACTGAATGATCTGTGTAACTTGACCAAATCTCCTTGCTGCCAAATGGCAAGGAATGGCTTGGCCATTTACGACTACCATCACTGCACCAGGGCACTGCTCTGTTTTTCAGCCTTTCTCTGAAGAGTGAGAAGGTGGCTAGGACCGTGTGGCTGGCTCCGCGAGGCAGGCAGCTGACTAAGGGGGACGTGGCACAGCACCGCTCACCTCTCCTGCCTTTGTCTCCTGTTCCCCATTCCCTGCCCTCTGCCTGGCTGCCCATCAGTTGATCTCTCCCTGCTCTGGCTCCCATTTGGGATGCCACTCAAGCAGCTTTGCTGCCCTCCTGCATTCAGTGGCGTGTGTCCCAGCCGTGCTGGCTGTGTGGCTGCAGGCTCCAGCCGTCCTGCCTCTCCTTTCCGAGAAGCCCCACTGATGCAGCGGAGGTATGCAGGGCTGCTCTGCAGCT
Source organism: Pygoscelis adeliae (assembly GCF_000699105.1). Lineage (NCBI taxonomy): Eukaryota > Metazoa > Chordata > Aves > Sphenisciformes > Spheniscidae > Pygoscelis > Pygoscelis adeliae. The sequence goes on along the minus strand of NW_008823954.1, from coordinate 3,363,184 downwards.
GGGCTGGATGTGGTCACCGTTGCGCTTCCTTCCTCAGTGGGAAGGAGACCTGATAGGTGCGTGAAGTGAGCTGTTCCCGGGAGCAAGCACTGGGAATACCAGCAGATAGACTGTAGCGGGTGCGTTTCCTTGAGGGCTTTAGATAACTTGCTAATACAAGGTAGCTGCTGTCAGGTGTTTGATCTTTGTATGAAATGCTGCCTGACCATGGCTTTTAACCTGTTATGAGAGGGTGAATGAAACCTCTGGCCTTGGCTTTATTCACGTTTGTGTGTGGCAGTGGCTCTTTGTGCAAGATAGCTGGCAAGCGCTGAAACCTTGTATGGTGGCATGTAATTGCAGGGTTGCCGGCCAGCAACCGCGCTGCAGAGTGGCTGTAAATCACTCCGGTTTCAGCCTCCGCTCCTGCACCTCCTCCCTGGGAGGGAAGAATGGTGTAGGTCTGCGTGTGCACGTGGTGCCTGCAGGGAGAGGAGCGGGGGCAGAGGGGGATTGTGTTTGAGCCAGAATATCAGCACGGCAGTGTTGGGATTGCAGCCCATCACCATCGCCATTTGCCTGTAACAATCCTGCTGCGTTAGATGCTGGGCAGGTGCCTGCCTGGGGGACTGAACCACACTGTGCCCAGACCAAGTGCCCCCAGAGACGCTGCCCCCCTGCGGAGAAATCCCGTTGACTGGCCTCTCCTCTGTTACCCAGACCAAGCGACCATGACTGAGAACACCCAAGAACCTCATGTGGAGGAAGATGATGATGAGCTGGATGGGAAACTCAACTACAAACCTCCTCCCCAGAAAACACTGCAGGAGCTGCAAGAGTTGGACAAGGATGATGAAAGCCTCGCTAAGTACAAGAAGTCCCTGCTGGGAGACGGACCTGTGGTAGTAGGTAGGCTGGGGCACACTGATAGGAAGGGACTGGGGAGATGCATCACAACAGTGTGCTGTGGGGATGGGGCAAGGTGGCTTCAAAGAAGAGGGAGCTTGTTTGACCAGGCACATACACTGCTTCTGCTGGAGGACTGGGGATGGGCAGGTGGAGAGATGCATGTAAAGAAAGCAGGGAAGATGCTCTGAGCATTAGGTGTAAGATTACTAGGGAGTGCTGGCATCAGAAAGGGACTTGTGGTGGGAGGTGTGTGGGCCTTGGAGGACTCCTGAGGGGTTAGAAAAATAAGGGGACCAGCCTATGCTGAAAGGGGGCCTTGCTGCTCAGAATGATCTTAAGAGGGGAGTCTCCTGTAGCAGAAAGACCTCCTCTAGGTATTGGGATGGAGGCTGGAGGGATCCATGTTGAAGGACTGGGGTAGATGCGTGGTCCCATTGTACTAAGAGAAGCCTGGCGTTACTGGGTGTTTCATGAAGTGCAGTTTCTGTGTGGGAAAGCGACCCTGTTTCTTCACTGTTGATCCCCTCCCCCTGCATTTAATTCTGCAAGCTGACAGCTTTCCCCTGACTTTCCTACCTGCAGACCCAACAGCTCCCAATGTGGTGGTCACCCGACTTACCCTGGTATGTGACTCTGCTCCAGGACCGATCACTATGGACCTTACAGGTAGGCACAGACTCTGTCCTTGGGCACGAAGGGGAACAAGCAAAGGCCCTGGCATGCTTCAAATTGTAAGGGAGTTTGTCCTTGGGATACTGCAGTGGGTTTTAGAGGAACTCTGAGGGCATCTTAGCCTTGTTTCTTATTTTAAGGTATACACATATGAAAAAGAAAAGGAGATGTAATTGGGGAGAGTGTCAAGGGTCTAGGAGCTCCTGGGTTTCTCCTGCCTTCTCTTCTTATTTCCTTCCAATGAAACCTCACGAGCACAAGGGATGTGCATGCATTTGGGTAACGAGCTTTTTTGAAACTTCAGAATCAAGCAATACTGCAGTTCCGGCTCCTGGGCACATGGGGAGAGAACCAGGCTTCACCTTATATGGGCTTTTCTGCAGAGAGAGGAAGCTGGGCCCGGAGGAGCAGAGAGGCTTCCTGTTCAACCGAAACCATGCAGAGCCCTGCAGAGCCCAGGCAGCCTCGCAAGCTGGGCAGGAGCTGTGAAACATGGTCCGCTCACCCCACCCTGGGGCTGGGCATGGATGAAGCGTGCGCATGCTCCTGCAGATGCCCAACAATGAGCCTGCATATAAATATCTTTGTGTATATGTGCCCAGACCTGTGTTTGTGTAGTCATTATCTTCATAGATGTGGATGCAGACACATACGTATGCCCAGGCGTTTCTGTGTACGTGCTCTCACAGTGCAATTGCTTATATAGACCTCCGTATACTCATTTTGCAGGTGTGCCGCCTTTTGAAGGGATGCTCACCTCCGACACGAATCCCAGCCCCATCCCACCGCGTGTGGTCTCTTCTTGCTGTGACACCTCTGGCTAATGGCTTGATCCTCTCTTTACAGGTGACCTTGAAGCACTCAAGAAAGAGACCTTCGTATTAAAGGAAGGAGTGGAATACAGAGTTAAGATCCACTTCAGAGTGAGTTGTTTTCCTTCCTGTTGCTTCTCATCAGTTGCTGAGGCCAGTCACCAGCAGTCTACCAGATAACTAGAGCCAGGCAGCATGCCTGCCCGAAAGCTGGGCCCTTGTAAAGCTCCCCTAGCTTCAGGTGTCGTTCTACCCAACAAGGGACCGGATCTTTCCAGGGAATTGCTTCTGCTTGCTCGCCCCTTGGAAGAAGTTGCTTTCTGTCCACCCACAATGGTGAACAACAGGTGATTTGGAAGCCAGATGGGTAGTTTGGGCTGAGTTTGGCTTGGCTTTTCAGCCGCCAGAAAATCTTTAATTCACACAAAGTGGGAATGGAGAGGGAGGAGAAGAGATAATGGCTTTCCATAAAGTACTGGTTCAGTCTGCATTGCTGGGCTTCATGTATGCATAAAAAAGATCTAATGCTGTAGAATTGGGCTGAAGATACCTGAGTTCTTCTGGGTCATGATATACCCAAATGGGCTCATTTCTCCCCCCTCTCCCATTAACCAGTATGTCAGCCATTTCTTCTGTTTCCAGCTGAAAATGAAACTCAACCACACTACAGTGTGGCATCCAGCACTGAAGTGATCATCTCCACACATTTGCTGTAGACAAAGCTGGCTTTGGCAGAGAAGGCAAAAAGGGAAGGAGGATAGTTTTCCTGAAACGAAGGAGGGAAAGTGTTAATGTTGTGGGTTCTGTAGGAAAGATTTCCCTTCTCTGAGGCTTGCTTGCTGTCTCAGAAATGACTGTCCCCAGAGACACCTCCAGCTCTCCTTTGTGCTATGAAATATTTCCATCTGTATGAGAGCCCTGTTGACAGGAGACGCCTGGAGCCAGACAAGTTAGTCTAACTCCCTCCCTCAGTCCCAAGGCTGGTAAGAGCTGGCACCATGTGAATTCTCCCTGGAGATGTGGAAGGATCTGCCCGTCTTGTTTCCAGATTGAGTAGTGCCACGGGAAGGCAGTGTATGCTGGAGGGGGACAGCAAGGGATACATCCAAGCTATCCATGGGAGATTTGAGGAAAGATAATCAACGAAACTGTGTCCCTCTGTCTCTTGAGGAGACACTTGCCAGCTCCCCACTGAGCTTAGAGTACAGCTGGGAGTGCTCAGTTAATCTTGCCCACCCATTTGTGCTGGAGGGATGACTCTAGTCACCCATGTCTGGTTTTCAATGGGGAAATTATTAACTGGGAACTCTGTGCTTCACTTTTCTTTGTCCTCATCAGCCTGTCTTGGGAAGCTGACTGATGGCTCCAGTTAGCCTCAAAGTCAGCGAAAGGATGAGGAAGGGTAGGAGATGCACAGAGGATGCTGTAGGTCTCCAGGTGCCTATGGAGAAGTCATGTTAGGACTTTCTACAATGTGTCCTGTGCTGAGCCCTTGAGAGCAGTGGTGTAGGGAGCCAAGAAGGGTATGTCTCTAAGGAGAGAAAACTAGCAGATACAGAACCAAAAGCCTTCCTGTGGCGCTTACTTCTGGTCACTTCTTGCAGGTAAACAGGGACATTGTGTCGGGACTGAAATATGTGCAGCACACCTACCGGACAGGGGTGAAGGGTGAGTAAAAGCCCTTTGTGCCCTGCACACCAGTGCTTCTACCCCCGTGTTCCCTCTGTTCAAAGAAGTGTTCCTGCAGCTCTGGGCCGGGACAGAGCCTGCCTTGGACCTGAGGCCCCTCCCTGTGCCGCCACGCAGGAGGCGAGACTTCTCAGCAGAGTGCATTAACCTGCACTCTGCATCACCCAGGCCAACTGTTTCCTGTGCCTGTGTGAACTCATTACGAGCCAGCTCTGGTATCTGTATGCTACACCACTGTCTGCAGCAGCAAAGTCCCCAGAGACACTGCTTAGACAGTGCTTGCCACAGATTTCCTCTCCATACAGAGCTCTTCACCTCCCCTCCCCACCCCCTGTAGAGTGGCTCAGCCTGTGTGGAGCTTCCCACCCCCTGAAAGCTCTTCCAGATGCACTTGGTAAAATTCAGAGCTGCTCTACAAAGCTTCCCACTGTGTGCAGAGCCCGGTGTTTGCCCATGGCCTCTCCTCTTTGTGCAGTGCTGCCCTGCCTGGACAAGGCAGAGGAAGGCCCCATTTTGCACACACACATCCCACGTGTGCATTTTTGCATGCAACCACCTCTAAGGCTTCAGTGTCCCATTCAGCACACATAAGTGGTGTCTTCTCACCAGAAAAGAGAAGTAGCAGGTGATCAAGGGAGATCTTGAGCCATACGCTGGCTGTACCCACTCCCTTCCAGCAGCACATACATGTAAGAGGGTATAGACTGAGTTGCCTGTCCATCTGCCTGTCGATCTATTTATCCTTCCAGCTGTCCTTGTGCTTCAGCAACCCACTTTTTCCACTGATTCTGTTCCCCTTGCTGACGTGGACTGTCCCTTTCTCTCCCCACTATCTCCTTTCTGTCTGTGATCTGTCCCCATGCTCATGGCTTCTTCTCTCCTTTATCGTTCCCCACCTGAGGGGCTCATCCCTTGTGGATTGTTTTCTCCTAGTGGACAAAGCCACATTCATGGTTGGCAGCTACGGGCCACGACCAGAGGAGTACGAGTTCCTGACGCCTATTGAGGAGGCTCCTAAGGGTATGCTGGCTCGAGGCACTTATCACAACAAGTCCTTCTTCACGGATGACGACAAGCATGACCATCTCACCTGGGAGTGGAACCTGTCCATCAAGAAGGAATGGACAGAATGAGTTCACCCAGTTTGCCTTCCCCCTTCCCATCCCTTTGCATCCTGCACCAGTCTCCAGGTGGGCCATGCCCACCACGCTGCTTCTTCCTGCCACTGCGGCCGGCCACAGCCCTGGCAGCCCTTCCCGTGGGAGCTGGGGCTCTGTGCCAGCCTCGGTCGATGCACAGGCCTGCAGGCGGCCTTTGCTGCTGCTTCTGATACACTGAAAATAACCCACCCGTTCTCACCACTGCCCCATCATGACACATAATGGGTTAAATTGGGAAGCATCTCCCTCCCTCTCTCCCAGTACTTCCTCCTGCTGCCTCCATTTCTCCTGTATCAACTCCGGTCCGGAAGTGCCTTTTCTAGGAAACAAGATCACCTGGCAGGGCGGACTGGTCCCTGGAAAATCCCTGAGTTACACTTGCCATGTGCTCTGACTCATTGTAAATGGTCACTTACCTCCCATGATGGTCTCCTGGTCTGTATCTGGTGCCCTACCCCGTTAAAATCCATCCTTGTGCAGGCAAAACCAGTCAGGGGGAATGCAGCTAGATGCTGTAACAAAACTTCAGTGTCCCAAGAATAAAACCACTTTCTTTCTTCTTTTCTGCATGAGTGTCACATTCTTTTCTAGAGTATGGCTTTGGATTATGTTTTTCAGTGAGGTGGATGTGGAGAATGCATTATAGGAAGGCTTAAGAGCATGTTTCAGAAGGGAAATAGCCCTCCTCCTTCAAAACATCAGCCTAACTATAGGCAAATTATTTCAGACCTGCTTCCTTCAGGGGTTTCATGAATCCCTCTTTGAAGCCCAAAGTCTGGCCTGTGATGGGGGTAGACTCCAGGGATAGACAGCCCCACGTCTCATCCCAGGTGGCAACTGAATGAGCCCAGGGAGCTATAACATGGCTACCTCATGTTTAATGCTTACCATGGCAGCTGTTCCCCACAGCCAGAGCCAATTCAAGAGCTGCACGTCCCAGTGGCCACCCTGCTGGCCAAACACAAGGGAACATCAGCCTCTCTGGGACCCAGCACTTGGAGAAGTGCCGTGGCTCCTTCTGCATGGAGGGATGTTCTTACCCAGCTGGGGTGCCTGGCCACACAGGTGCAGGGTAACCAAGATGTCCAGCGCTGTGGGTGAGGACATGCTGGTGGCAGTGTTGGTGAGGCTCTCCAAGGCTGGTGCCTGCACAGCAGGCAGGGGCTCTCTCCTGGCCAGGCGGTTATCTCAGGAGCTGAAGGCTTCGCCCTGGGCCAGCTGCTCCCTTCCCACTGTCCCGGTAGTGACTGCGGGCCCCTGCAGCAGCTGACGTGTCTCTTGCTGAGGAGAGGACCGGAGCAGGGTGGCATGGTGAGGAGAGGGCAAGCTGGCACCATGGGCATCTCCGTCTTCCCGTGCCTCTTCGTTATTCTGCTCACTGGGGGCTCCCTGGCAGGGTGTGCTGGAGACGGTGGCTCTGCATCCCACAGTAAGTGAGCTTTCCTCCTGGCTCAGGGAAAAAGATGGGTCTACTCTGGGGAGTCCTCCTTATGCTGGGTCTCCTTACCCAGAGTGTGCTGTGCAAGCATGTTGACCTTGCAGGAGAGGTGTGTGGGTGGGCATGTCAGGGGTGGGATGCTTGCATGCATGTTGGGGGACCCTCTTTGAGCTGCTCTTTGTGTACCCTCTGTCGACCCTGACCTCTCCTCTCCAGGCACAGCCAGCACTGCAGAGAAACCTATCCTGTTGAACAACATCACGGACGCCGAAGCCTTCATCAGCAGTGCGGAGGTGGTGGTCGTTGGATTCTTCCAGGTGTGTTCATAGCACCTCCCCTCTGCCACCCATGAGCCCTATCCTGCCCTGACAGGAAAGTGGGTCTGGATGTGGTGCAAACACCTTCCCAAGGCAGCTCCTGCCCTGAAAGGTGCGGGGTCTGTGACAGGCATGTGGAGGGATTAGGTGATAGGCCCCAAGGAGAATGCAGGGAATTCAGTCTGTATGTAGAAAGGGAGATGGAGCAGGGGAGGAGGGTGAAGGAGGTCATAGGAGTCCTGGAGCAGGAGAGAGGGAAATACTGCAGGGGAAGCAAAACAGGAATGTGGGTGGCAGAGAAACACTGTTGGCGAGGGGTGAGTGGGAACATCAGTTGTTTGCTTTAGTCAGCAAAGACAGAGCAAGGCACTGCCTGTGTGATGGAGCCAAGGAAGCCAGGTCTCAGGGAGCAGCGCTGGTGCAGGTCCTCTGAAGTCCAAGAGCATTTGGGCTCAAGCTGCAGCCTCCTCCCAGGGAGGGTGTAGGCATGGTCTCTCTGTCTCACTGATTTGTTCCCCAAAGTTGATACCCTTGGGATCTCTGCTCTTTGTGTCTAAACTCAACTGAAATCAGTCAAAGGTGTTAGAGTGACTGATGGGTATGTGCCCGTTGCCCCCAAAATGGCATGAATATTTTTCCTTAGGAAACAAGAAAAAAATATTTATTGAGTTATAGCACCATAAACCAGAGGCCTCTTTGACAGGATCCTCATTACTTTTAAGGTCCCCAGGTTGCACCTTTTTCCTCCTTTTCCTTGAGCTCTGTCCTGGGCTTCTGCTGCCCATACACTGCCTCATGGCTTCTGTCAGAGAAGACTTCAGCCTTTCAAAAAGAACTCCTTTCCGCAAGCTCCTTCCTCCTCCTGCCCTGTTCCTGGGACTGCAGGGCAGCCTAGGGAGGGCATCATGCCCTTGGTATAGGACAATGGCATCTTGCAGCCCACCACAGTGAGGACTGATGGTGCTGCCTGTGCAGTGCGGGCAGCAACAAGTGTCTGAGTGCTGGAGGTTTATGCCCCAGGGGCCTTGCTAAGCACTGATCACACAGCACCAGCTGCCTTGCCTTCAACGCCTGCAGGCATTCAGAGCTCCTCAGGGGTTGCTCTTGCAGCGCTACAGTCCTGCAAACCAAGCAAGGCAATCTGCACACGCAGAATGAAAGTGCTCAGATGCCTCCTTCCCCCAGGGCAGCTGGCCGGGGTTGTGGCAGGGCTGTACCCGGGGTGCATAGCCTCGTGCCGAGCTGTGGCAGGGACCGTAGCTTCTTGCTGGGTGAAGCAACGCAGAGGCATAACTGCTGGTGTCTTGTGCCACTGTGGCCTCCCTCCCGCTGCAGGATTTCATTCATCAGAGTTGACAGGAGGCTGCTCCCATGCGGCATGCAGGGTCCCGAGGCAGGGAGGGATGGCTGTGCTGTCCTGCAGCACGGGGACAGCCCTGGCTGCCAGAAGTGCGGGGCAGCAGCCAGCAACGTGACGGGCATTCAATGCCTGAAGCATGACAGGGCTGCATTTAAACAGTAGATAAAGACGTAAGTGTGCCATGAGGGCTTGTCTTTGCCCTCTGCCTGAGAGTATGTATATTCATCCAAATAATGTCCATGTTCTCCGTTCGCCCTAAATTATTTCTCTGCTGCATCCTTTCAATTCACTGCAGAACGCAGCTTGCCAAGCTCCCCATATAATGAGCACGGCCTCCCTGACTGGGAACAGCATGCCATGATGGAAAAACAGCACACTGCTCCAGAAACCCTCATGTGTGCGAGAAAGGGCCATGCTTGGCCTGATTAAAGCCCAGCTTTCCCAGGAATGCTCCAAAACTCAGTGAGGTTCTTCCCACCCCAGGCTTTAGCACTCTCACCAGAGCCATGTCAATGCGCTGGCATTTCCAAAACAGGTCACGAGAGTTGTTTTTCTTTTGAATGAAGAAGGAATTTTGTTTTCCATTCTTGCTGGGCTCACAAACAGCTGAGCTGACCGTTCAAACCAAAAAGAAAAACAAACCAATTTCCAAGCAGCGACTGTGTCTTGAGAATTTAAATCCAGTAAGTAGAAGTATCAAAAGTACATCACTCAAAAGAAAAGTTGGGAATGGGAATAGCAAGAGAGGCTTTAATATGGGTTAAGGCTGTAGCTAATGCTCTCACTGCAAAAAAGAGAATGGACCTCAAATTACTGAGAAACTGCACATTTCTACCCTTTGATGTATCTGCATTAGCTACTTTTTAAAGGATATGTTTAAGACACTTTTTAAACCAGGATACTGCTAATGCAAGGTGTTTAAAAATTGTAAACCCCTCACTCCAGAATCAAGGTTATCTTAAAAATTTTGGTTTTATATATTTATTATACACACACACATATGTGTGTATATACGTGTGTGTGTATATATGTATATATATTTAAGCGTGCGACATCCAGATTCTGGGTTTCTCCCCTCCCTTTTAAGAGCTTCAGGGCTTCGCATCATCACCGTGTTACCTGTTAGAGTGGGAATAAGAAGTGAGGTTGAAGAGAAATGGAAGGTGAGACTCCCAGAGTGCCGCAGCTACCTGCTAGCTGTGGCTTTCAGACCGGCAGCGCGCTTGGCATCGCCGCCTGGTGACTTCCCCGATTTTGGGAGGAGAGGTGGTCGGCGGGGCGAGGCGGGGGGATCTCTGCAGCATCCCGGCCACACAGGCAAGGTGACAACGGGAGAGAAAGACG
>NW_008823954.1:3282730-3352997 GCF_000699105.1 Pygoscelis adeliae | reverse complement strand
TGCCCCCGAGCGGCTCCCTCCCGGGGAAACACGATGCCATGGAAAAAGCTGTGTCTGCAAAATTAACGCTTTGGTTTAGGAGTTCCCCTGCCCGCTGGTTTTGGTGAGAGAGTCTCTGGGGCAAGCGCTCAAAAGCTGCCCGCAGTCGTGCTACAGAAGAAATGAAATCTCCAGGTAGTAGTGATAAAGAAGGGGATTAAAGCTGCTCATCTCTCCTTAGAGCAAGCCAAAAAAGGGCTTGTCGTTGACAGTCACTCTGCCTGCCCACCTAAAAGCATATCTGTAGAGCTTCCTGCCCCAAAGAGGTCTTTTGCTTTTCACATGCAGAGTGCCCATCTCTAAGACATGCAACACATATTACACCTGATGAGATTCTCCATTTTAAGATCTCCTGTGGATCTGGTCCAGCACCCAGTGCTTTGCAAAGAACGACGTCTGTGTTTCCAGGTGACCCTCTTGGAGTTCAGTGTTACTTGGATGGAGTTTCCGTGGTTTTGGAAAGGCTCCTGAGACACATGAAAAGCATCTAAAGGCCATTTTACAATGGATCAACACAGCAGGCTTGATACCAAGTCTTGCCAAGTGTCACTTCAGGCAGGCAAAGCTGTCTCGCTGGGTGCACAACTTTTCCATCGTGACTGAAAACAGATCTAGACTGGGTCTCTGCAGTTACAGATGCTCCACCACCAAAAGATATCCTCTCATCTGTCTCCTAGACTGTGGTTTGCAGAGTTACTCTCTAAATATGCTTTGGGCATGGGCCCATTAAAAATGTTACTTTGCAGTTTCTTAGGGATGGATGCTGTGCAAGTTCAAATCACCAGCTGTAAGTGCTGGTGCCTCACTGAATTTGAAGCTATGTTTGCTGAAGGAGACAGTATTGGGAAGGGCCATCTACTTGCTTCAAGAGTACCAACAAAAACTAAGAGCAAGTATAGCTAAGATACTGGTTATATCAATTTCCTCATGTTGCCCCTTCTCACACAAGCGTGGCACTTGAAAACTGGAGAGAGAGGTGTATCTGAGGAGGAGCGGGGCCCTAGGTAGCACAAGATGTCCTAAAAGCCCGTGAAGTGTTGTGTCACCAGAGCTCTAAGCACATGGGGTGCGGGGGGAGGAATGGGGACACACTACGTGTACTAGGGAAACTAAATGTGGCAGCTTGGCCAAGTTCTAGATCCAGGTTGTACAAAGATTGGACAAAGCCAGTTTGTTCCCCTTTCTTTCTCATCATTTCCTGCACTGTGTTTACCACTGGCATTATCCAAATAATTCAAAGAGAATGATCTAAGAGTGAGCAATAGGTAGGCAGGTCCTTTTATTTAACCTTTTGTTTGCTATGTGCAGATGTTGCAATTTGAAGCAACACCCATCTCAGTTTTGGTTCTTAGTCATGGTGGTTTTCTTCCAAAAATATTGAAAAGATCCTTTGTTTTTGCGCTGTGTCAGATAGTGAGGATGACTCCATTGGGAGGGTGTTTGATAAAAGACAGTGTCTGGATTGTTGGAATTTGGATTATATTGAATATTCTTTGTTCACAGTCCAGTTTTTGCAGCTGAACTCTTGTTTAATAGGAAAAAACCACCCCAAGAAACTAATACACTAGTCAGGTTCAAACGTGGTTGACAGTTCACTTGTCTAATTGTCAGTTTTTCTTAAATTATTCAGATACATTATTTTTCCTTTTATTCTGTGCTGAATACTGTGTAGGAGTGAGGGGTCAGAGATAAAAAGTAACAGAAAAAAGAACTGAGACAGGAACTTGGAATCAAATACTCATTTGAAGAATGCAAAGATGTGTGACCAGGATAGGAGTGAATCAGAGGCATAAACTCATTTTTTCTTTGTTTTTGCAGAGTATGAAACACTTATAATGCTTAGGAGTTTAAACCATAATTACAGTAGTAGGAGGGGCTGCTGTCAACTGGTGAGACTTCTTTGCATATAGTGGAGGGAAACTGATTTATTCTAGTGAGGAATCTGGCCTGATAGACCTAAAAAGAACATACTTAACAGATGCTAACAAGCTAATTATATGGAGTGGTAAAGACATTTTGACTAGAGCTTCAACTATTAGATGCAGGCTGTTTTCCAGCCCTATTTTCTTAAAATCATAAATGTTGAGCGCAGATTTAAGATGTTATTAACCCAAAATGGAAATCAGGTGTTTCCAGAAGCCCATGAAAGTCAAGAGAAGACTTTCTGTGGAGTCCGGGGTGCTTTAGATTGGTTCCCAAGGCCTGTCTGATCTCACTTGCCCAGGTATTGCACTGGCCTGATCTCAGTTACTTGAGTAGAGCTGCCCTTTCATTTTATGCAGGAGGAAAATCTGTGAGAGGAATCAGGCCGCACAGTCTGAAAAGCACCAGTCTGGGTTGCCAGAGAGGGTACTGTGACCCCCTACCAGATCAAAGACCTTGCCAGTGACCACAGAACAGCAAAAAGGGCTTTAGATGTCTGCACACCACTGGAAAAAATAACACAAGCACTTTCAGAGGGGTCGTACAGGTGCAGAGAATAAAATCTGGAGTGTGCATGTGGACCTTTCCTCAGCTCCAAGAACCTTGTTCAATATGTGTATCAAAGACCTTCAAATCCCAAACTTTGATCCTATTGCGTGTCACAGCCCAGCATCCCCATGGCTCAACTCAGTCACGTCCTGTGGTGGTACTGCACTGCAACTCTGCCCCTTCGGGTGGTTTAGCTATCATTCAACGGTTGCCTGCTTTTTTTCTGTTTACTAGGTCATAAAAATCTCAAAAAAATCACATTGGGTGGGGGGTGGGGTGGAGTGTGGGGAGATGTGTGGCAGGATGGATTTTCCTCTAAGGCTAAAATGTGCTGGGCTTGATTTTTTTTTCTTTTCTTTTCTGCTGTACTGGAAAAAAAAAAAATCTTCTTTTTATTGGAGATATTTCCTGCTTGCACAATGATTCCAGGAAATCCATATAGGCCCATGCCAATGTTTATTACTTGTAGAAGAAATAGAATAAGCAGATGAAATTTTTAAAAAGGGATGTAAAGCCAAAATCGATGCGAGGAGTTAGGCTATTTAACGATCTCTCTCCACAATGCCTAGAATAGTTTATCAGCTAATCCTTCCTGTCTCCAGTGCATCAGGAGCTGATACTGTAGGGATGTCTGGAGTCCTCAGTGATTTCTCTTATGCCATGAGTTTGCCTTGTCCTTGGGAGACTGAAGGAGGGTGGAAGATCCTTACCTCAAAGTGCAGGCTGGTCTCTGTAGGTTCTGGACCTCCAGAAGTGGGGATTATGTGGTGGTGGGGAGAGGATGGCGGTGTCTCAGGGGTTGGGTGTCTCTGTGAGTGAGTGCCATCAGTGTCTCTGGAGGGGTTGCTGAGAGGAGAGGATGGTTGTAACTGTAGGTGTCTTTGCATGCCTTCAGGTAGACAATGACCGGAGGGATCTGGATATGAACAGCAAAGATGTTGATGCCGAGAAGATGACTCGTTTCGTTCGGATGAACGAGCTCCGCCTGGTGACAGAGTACAACCCTGTGGTAATTACTAGCTCCCCACAGCCCTCACCCTGGCCCTTGGCCTCCTCCTCATGGGTGTCCTCTGGCCCAAGAGTTTGCACACCCAGATATGTGCAAGGGTTGCGGCAACGGTGTGGATGGGGTTGGGGAAGCCACGCAGCTCTTTGCTGCTGCTCCATACGGGGACTGGAAGCCCCCCACTGTGCTGGGGCATGTGAGTGGGGTGGGGAGAGGAAGGGAGGCATGGCAGTTCCTTTAGCTTTCCAGTAAATTTGGGGTGTTGGTGGGCAGAGAGCTCCATTTCTTACTACTCCTGCCGGCAGTGCTGCTTCCTCCCATGGGTATTTGCCGTGTTGTGTCATGCCTGCAGACCCTGCTCAGCCAGGATCCCCTCTCTTTGGCTGAGAATCCTTGAGAAACATGGAAACTCGAGTGACCTACTCCCAGAAGGCAGACTTTTCTTCATCACCCAGCACATAGGGCTTGACGTAAGCGTGGTTATTTGAAGACATATTCAAGAGCTGGTTGGAAACTTCCCAAGCAAAATTTTTCCCATCCCCTCCATTCCTTACTCCAGAATTCATCAGTTCAACAAAAAAACCATCAGACACGGGATGCTTCCATGTAGGCCATCTTCATTAGCTCACCCATCTGACTGGCAGTGGCAGGGTCCCAAGTGCTCCTCCCCGCTATAGAGGGTGATCAAGGATTTAGGCTCCTCTGAAATCTCAGCAGTTCACTGGGCTCATTGCTGTGGAGTCAATAGGTCTTAGAAGCCCCGATGGCCACAAGGCTGAGACTTTATCATTGCTGATGGGGTCTTTTGCAGACTTCTGAATAGCTACGACAGTGCTGACCAGGCTCAATTTAATCAAAGGAGGACGGTCCAACCTGTTTCAAAGCTACACCTTTTCAAGCTGATGCCAAGGATCAGCTAAGAGGGCTGACACATTCCCCAGTTCAGGTGCAGCCCACCAGTAGAGAGAACATTTTGTTTTGGAAATGCAACATTTTGTTTCCAGAATGAAATACTGTAATAGTTCTGTTTTTTTCTTAAAAAAAAAAAAAAAAAAAAAAAAAAAAAAAAAAAAAAAAAAAAAAAAAAAAAAAAAAAAAAAAAAAAAAAAAAAAAAAAAAAAAAAAAAAAAAAAAAAAAAAAAAAAAAAAAAAAAAAAAAAAAAAAAAAAAAAAAAAAAAAAAAAAAAAAAGTGGATTTGTTTTTTTGTCTTGATAGGGGATGTGAAAAATGCATTTCAAAATCACAGAATATTTCTGGGGACAGAAAAGTTGTATCTTGCCCACTGTCCTCGCAGCCCCTTGAGAACGCCCAAGTCATGTCAGCGGGGATGTTCTTATCATCTTTACAATCACCCAGGCCTTCTGAACCTGTGGAGCCTCCACTGCATCTTTTGGCAATTCATTAGATCATAGTTCTTTCTTCATGCGTTTCTGCTGATGCTTTGGGCTCTCACTCCATGGTGTCCTGTTCGGCACCCAGGCTGTCTCCCTGACTGAGAAGTCCTGAGCTGTTTAGCTGGTCCCCTCCACCCTGACTGGCAGTACACTTGTTACATTTTTTTTTCCAGACACTGGAGCCTATTGAAGGTACTGCAGTTCACAGTGCCTCCTGCAGTCTCTGGCCCAAAACCCTCCCAGCTCTGCTAATGTAGCTTGGTTTTTCGTAAATATTTATTCCCAGTGCATATGCTGTTTACATCTAAGAATGCTGCTGGTCAGCAGAGGCTGGGGTCACGTGGATCACAGTGAGTGCTGCCAAGAGTTTCTCTCCCCATCCTGGGGCCCTTACTGTTTCTGCCACATACTTCAGGCATTTTTAGGCAATGCTTACCCTGTGAGTTTTCCAGAAGAGTCAGATGTGACCCGGCCATGTTGATGAGCTCTGCTGATGGCTCTTGCACAAGGTTGTGTGGACAGGCACCCCTTTGTGTGGAGCTGCTGGACGAACTGCTGCTCCAGCCCTGCCCGCTCTCAGCCCAGCCTTGTCATGGCCCTTGGTGCTGGCAAGCTTCACCCTCACCTTCAGCCCTGTCCTCTCCCTGAGGAGAGAGGGAAATTATCTCTCCTGCCCCATCTGCACACCACCAGAGAAGGGATACAAAATGTGTGATAAATATTAGGCTTATGGCAGAGTTGCCGGCTGCCAAAAACTAGATGCTTTGCGGTGCACAGCCCTTGCCAGCGTGCACTCCCTGACCGCTTCCTTATTACTCCTGGAGCGTGTGGAAACTTTCTTCTCCCTCCGGTGGGGAGCTGCACAGTCTGCACCTCTGTGGTCTCAGTGGCAAGGGGGAGGCAGCAGGTCTGGCCTGGCTGCTGTTTAGTTTGAGGGAGAGGCTGCAGGGCTGCGGGAAGCAGGCAGGAGGAGAAGCGAGATGACGAGTGAGTGAGCGAGTGAGAGAGTGAGTGCCTGGAGATGGTGCGGCGGTTTCTTGGGCAGTGCCAGCCCTGTCTCCTCACAGAAGGCCAGTGTGTGCTGCCCGCTTGGCCCTTGCCCAGGGGACGAGGGACAGCTGGCTCCAGGTCTTCTCCCACTGTGGGACTGCAGAGGCAATTTTAATCCTCAGCACTCTGGAATGCCCAGGCCCTGGGGTTGCTGAAACTCTGGACTCATCCCCATCCTACGCACAGCTTAATGCTAAAGAAAGAAAATAAGGGGAGATGCCAACCCTGACACCACAAATTCTTCCCACTTTCTTGCTCCCATTTCAGCCGGGTGCTGGACCTCAGTGATTCAGGGCACCCTTATGGTCAGTGTTTGCTGGCCTTTCCTCTCCACTTCCTTGCCCCTCTAGACTTCAGCATGCTGTATCCAGGCAGTCCCCCTGCCTAGTCACTGACTATCCTGAGGCCAGTGATGAACCCTTGTGGTCTTCAGACTCTCATTTTAAGAATAAGCAAAGCCAGGAGGTTAAGCGCTTCCACAAAGAACCCAGATTGAATCCCTCCTGCTTTAAAGAAAGCTGTCCTGCCTGTGAGGCTGATTTGCAAAGAAATCTCAGCTGAGACATGAGGATTTATGTCCCTCTGGCAGTGCATGCAATGCGGATTGAATGTTCTCAATCTCCTTGTCTGTGTGTGTTTCTCTCTCTGTCTGTGGTGGCCGTGTTTTCGGCAGACAGCAATAGGTGTGATGCAGAGTTCACTCCAGCTTCACCTCCTCCTGATCACAGACAAGATGTCCCCAAAGCACCCCAAGCGAATGCGCAAATACCGGGCGGCAGCCGAGCTCTTCAAGGGGAAGGTAAGTCCAAACAGAGAGGACGGAGAGCCATTAGGGAGAAAAAAAGGAGAACAGTGATTTCTGCTGTGGATGGGGAGGGCATAATCTCCTTCTCTGTGCATTAGGGGAGCAAAGGCCAAGTGGCAGGAAAAGAGGATTAGCTGGATAATTAAGTGGAGGGGTTGGATCTGTTCACCTTTTGCCAGTTTGCCTCCTTGTGGGGAAAATATCCTCTGTATCCTGCTCCTCTGCTCCCTCAGTGGGACATTATGTACTTCCTTGCTTCTGGTCCAGTTTTGTTCCTTTGCACTGGGAGATGACAAACAGCTGCTGCACTTCAGTCTGGCGATGGTTGCATTCCACTGGTGTGAGAGGTAATTTTGTATATACAGCCTGAAAGATGCCAAGGAGCATTATATAAGTGACTAAGCAGCAATTAATGTCGCCGTGCTTTTTGACCCTTAGCCTTCTGGTTGGATCCTGGGGAAATGGCTATTTTGAAGGAGTTGCAGATGGGTTTGTCGCATTTCCCACACTAAGGTGATGGGATAGATGGGATCTTTCAGAGAAATTTCGCCTGGTTCCCACCCCTCTGCGGGCAGAGCCTCCCAAGTAGTAAATCATCCCATGGCTGATTCTCTGCCAGCAGCTGGATTATAGGGAAATTTGTGTCTGGAGAACAGAGGAAGGAACTGGCAAGCAAAGGAGGATTGGGAGCAAAAGGAAGACATTTGGGGCAAGGGAGAACAGCAGATGGGAGGGGACAGAAAATCACAGCAGCGGGGAAGGCTGAACTGAGAGGCAATGGAGGACATCTTCCTCAGAGAAGCGTGGAGCTGGAAAGAGTTGGGGATTGAGAACAAGAACATCTGCATGCATCTGTTTGTGGTAATGAAGGGGCAGATTAAAAATCAAGTATATTCTCATCTTCAAATGGAGGGGCCACCTCAGAACTGTGCACCCTCAAAAGTTTTGAGACTTGTTTATGGCAGGACTACTTCGGACCTTGCCATCTGTCCCACCCATTGGCAAGAGACCAGGCAGAAACCATGCATCCAAGTCAAAAGGTCTCTTCAAAAGTGTTTTACTTTGAGGAACACATAGTGATAAAAGAAAACTTGTTTATCTGAAAAATTCCAGCCATCTCATGTGAGATGTGTATTCCAGTGACACCATTATCACTGTCCTCCATGAGCAGCAGTCTGATACAGGTCTCTCCCAAGCAGCTAACTCTTTTAACACAGCACATTACAGTTTAGCATCGCTACCCTTTGCTGATGCAGCTGCAGCTAGTTTTCTCTTCATGTGACATGCCTAGATCTGAGCAAATGAGAATAATTTTCCTAGAAATACTTCACAAAACATTGGATAAAATGTTGTACTGAAGTCCAGATAATTTATGAATTGCCAGCAAGCCAAATCTAACCTTTTTTTATTCATGCAGGCAAGTTTCCCACCGAATCAGTCTAGAAGTTTGCCAGAGTGAAATATAGAGATTAAATATGTGGGGATTTGACTAATTATTTCCACTTTACTGCAGTGGTACTGCAGAACATGTAGATGAAGGGACTTAGAGTCTAATAAGTTGTTTTTCCCAAAGGAGTGGCACTCTGAGGAGTAAATTGTGATTTGGACTGCCCCCTTACAAAGCAGTAAGAGAGAGCTAGGATCCCTCTGTTTGGGTCTTAGATCTGGATACTAAGGAGTAAGCAGAGCAATATGCCCACTTAGGTTTGTCTCCATTGCTCTGTCATGTAGAAAGACGTGAATTAGTTTGGGTATCAAAAGCAGCCACTGCACAATACCATGGAAATCTCTGCTGGCTAATTTTCCTAAGTGGACTTACCTGTTGTCAGGACTACCAAGGTAACTCAGGTTTACTTCAAAACAAGTAAAGTATTGAGGAGATTTTGCCTTTTTGCAGCTCGCAGATTGCCTGTGAATAAATGCAAGATTCTTGACTTGAATTTTATTGAGGATTACCAGTGAATAATTCATAGCCTCTGGGCTGGTGGTGAAAGGCTTGTTTGTGCTGCAGGGTTACTGCTGTCAGTGGTTTGAGCAAGGAATCATTGCTGTGCAGTGGAGAGGTGTTCAGGCTCCCTGTGAGCATGTATCACTGCATCCAGCAGTGCTTCACAATGACTGCAGAGTGCCAGAACAGAGTGGGGAGACTCGGTGTGTGTTGCATCTTCTCCACAATGCTAGTGCAGAACACAAACAGAGCCTTGGGAGGGTTCCCAAGCAGGAGAAGGGGTGCTGATCCTTTCACACATCTCTGCTGCGCTCTGAGGGAAGAGGCGTCCTTGTCATCACCACCAGCTAGAGGGAGAAGAGAAACTTGTTGCTTGGGTTGATGGAGGGATGAAGAGGAACTGCTGCTGCTGAGTGGCTGACCCCACAGAGTGAAGAAAATCATAGAATCATAGAATCATTTAGGTTGGAAAAGACCCTTAATATCATTGAGTCCAACCATTAATGGATCATGAGGAGGTGATTCACCTGCCAGTTCCTGGATTATGGTCCCTTCATCTCTAGTTTATGATAATTTTGATTTTGCCTGAGAAGAAGCTCAGATTTTCAGCTGGAGGATCCATGAGGATGTATGGTGAGGACCATTATTTGAAAACAGCTTGAACCGCACCCTGAGCAGCAGTGAGTGTCTGAAGGCAGTCTAGATTCCTTTAGATTTTATTGTGGAACCTGGGGGCTATAAAATGCTGGAGAGGAAAGTGCAAATGTTAGATGATGCTAAGCCAGCAAGAGCTGACAAGAATAAGAAGAAATACGGTATTTCTCTAGAAGACTTTGAGAAACAATTGTGGGTGGGTAACAGTGAACAGACAGAGCTCAGAGCACTGCAGCTGCAGGAGTGAATCCACCAGCCTTCTGGGAAGGATCTCGCTGCAATGAGATATGTGCTTATTTGAGAAAGTACTACCAAGAGTCCAGGCTTTCTATGGGAAAGGAAACGTCAGGGTTTGCATTGCTGAGCCAAACTAGCATAAGCATCTTCAGTTTTCTTTCTACAGTATCCGAGTATAACATGACAATTAGAGCTGGTGTATCTCATGGGTGTTTCCTGAAGTTTCAATAAGGTCATGTTGGGAATAACAAAAGCAGGTTTTGCTGCAACTGATATAACTGGTTTACAATGTCAAAATGATTTGGGTAGAGATGTTTGCAAAGTCGCTTTTAATTTACGTGTAGGCCCATTTAGAAATGGGTTCTGAGAAACTACTGAGAGTCCTTCAGGAGTTCTTCCATGGAAATGAAAGGATGGTGCCCTTTCTCTTGCAGACAGTCATTCATACACTTTTTATTTTTCTTGTCAGACATTGATAGCTGCAGAACTGAGAGAGGTAATATTTAGAGATTCCTCTTTTAGCCATAAACAGTGGAACCTGTAAATACGGGTTGTCTATGTCACTTAACAGATATCTGCAGTAAAATTGTTTTTGTAGCTTGCTTTTTTTTAATTCATGACTGATGTTTTCATTTTGCTTTGATGTAATATGTAAGCTATGTAAGAAATTCCTCAAACTTCAGAATTTGATCTTTCTGCTTATACAGTCTCCTCAAAGAATGAAGGTTGCAGCTCTGTGAAGTTCAAAGTCAAACACTGGATATGAGGCTTGATCATCTTTCCTGTTTGTCTTCCTTAGAGGAAAAACTAAACAACATCAAATTGGTTTCTACCATTGCAGTACTATTTTCAATTAACTTTAATTCCTTAGGCAATAACATCATTCCATATCTTAGTATTTACCAGGAACTCTATGTTCTAAAAGCACTGGGCTAGGAATCAAGTTGTCAAGACACCAAGACAGCATCAGTGTACAAAATTTTCTGAAAGAGAGCTTATTGCAGGTGACAATGCACAGATAATATCACACTGTGTTCTGTGTTCTTGGAGTATCATGTGTGGGGGAGAGAATTTGTGTCAGAAGTTCCTCATCCATGCAGGAGATCCTTCACTGCCTCTAGCAGCAACAGTCTGAACACAGGCAAGAAAATTGCTACAAAATGAAACAATTTCATGGAAATAATTTCAGAATGATATAAATAGCTATTGTACAGCATAGTGTAAAATAGTAAATGAACTTTCTGTTTTGGATGGAACTACCTGGTTTCTAGCAGTGATGTGAGAGTTGGCATCATAAGTGGGATTTATTTTGGTGAATTATAGCTTTGGTAAGTTGTCTGAGCTAAGGCTTTAGGCTCTTTTCAGCACTGGTAGAGAAGGACAGATGTGTCCTTCCTTCTCTTCTAAAATGAGTGGAATCAAGTGCCGTTTATCATACCATTTATTGTAGAGGTTGCCTAGATGACTGGCTGAGACAAGACTTAAGATCTAGATGGCAGAAATTAGGCAAAGTGAATCTTGTCTCATGGTCAGTATAATTTTCCATGGTTACTGCATTCATTCTTTATGATTAGAGCTGGCTGGGAATCTGAACAAAATTAATTCCTCATGAGAAAATGCCAGTCCCACCAGGTGGCATCTATCGTGGAAATGTCCCCATTGAGAAACCTGCTGGGTTTCCAGCTGCTGAGGAGACCAGGCTTCCAGTGCTTGTGGCCTCAGTACCAACGCACCTTACAGGCTGCTTCACAGGTGTGACTTTGAGGCCACACAGGCCTTGGCAAGACCCCTGGAGCACATCCAGCATAGGATGCACGGCCTGTCCTTTTGCTGAAGGAGGATTCATCCCACATCACAGCACCTGCTGGGAATGTGTCATTCTAAAACGCAAGTGATAGGCATTAAGGTGTCTTCTTTCAAGTGACAGTGGACAAATGCAATTGCTCTCTCTCCTGTATTTTTGGAATATAAGAGGGGAAGGAAACTTTTGCTGTACTTCGGCACCCTGTAACTCCGTGAGCCAAATGTGAGTCATTAGAGACATCCAAGTCAGGAACTGTGAATGATGATAGCTCAGCCTTTCTAGCTGAGGGGCCAGTTGTTTGTGTAGTTTTCTTTTCTTCTGTAAGGAAGAAGGTGTTTGGAGTTCTAAACCCCAAACTTTTTATTCTTTTATTCTTACTCTATTCTTTGTACTCATGGATAAAATATGTACAGCTTTTTAGTTTTGGGATTTTTAACAAAGACTGGAAGCTTGATAAAGTGAAGAATATTGACTAACATTTATTTATATTACCATTTTAAAATGCTATTTATCTGTTTTAAAGGTGGAGGAGATTTTGTATAGAAAGTGACAACATTTAACAACCTAGGTATTCTAAATGCTTTTTTTGATTAAATTCTTGTTTAACATTTGATTAAAAAAATGTTGTCTAGTGAATCTTTCATAGGGAAACCCAAAAGCTGGTGAATGAACTGGTGAAAATGTGATCCCATTTCCTGTACCAACCCTCTGAAAGTGCTTCCTTCCAACACTGACCTCTGTTTCCAGCTTGCTAGTTGGAAGGAGAGCCCTAAAACAGAAGTATTGCTGTTCCAGCTGAAAGCCTCTTATATCAGGTCCTTAGAACTGTGACCCTTAGATTTGTGACCCTTGTGTAGCTTGGTGTTTTATCCTGCAAAAGGATGAATTTAGCACTCTGGGAGAAGTACCTCACAACTTGTCTGCTCACTAGCTTGTTGCCCTTGGAGCAGTTGACTTTTGGAAGAGAAATTGCAAGTGGTAAATATCATATACCCGGTGAAAGTGGTGTTCCAGTTTCTGTATCGCAGTGATTAACTGCAGTTAAACCTTACGCTAGCCTAACTATCCCTCCTTCCCATAGGCTGTTGCCTAGGAAAGTTTCCAGATATATTTGTTTTTTTATAGAACATAGATCTAATAAAGTAAAGAATTTGAGATTTACCAAATTTATTTTTAGAGAAGAAAAACGTTTTGATCTAACTTGAGTGTTCTTGACTGAAAAGAAAGAAAAACATGAGTCACAGCCTGGGAACTGGGCACATCGTCGTCACGTTGCATTACTTTTTTTTTTTTAAACTCTTCTTTTTTGAAACTCTTCTTTTTTATTGTGTAAGTTAAGTCATATCCATGTCCATAGGTACATTGAATACGCTAGGCCTAGTAGACTGCACAGGATAAAGAGAAGATAAAATGGCGCATGTTAGCTGGATGTTTGTTTCATTAACTTGGATGTCACCTGCCAAGGGATTCTATTTAACCAGGCCACTGATTAAATTGTTCAATTACTGTATTTATTTTCTTTTATAAAAATTATACATAATGTTTGTATTTAGTATTAACAGATAATTTAACAAAGATTTTTGAGATAGGTGTATATTTTATTAATAATCTTTCAGATTCCAAAATTTTAAATTTGTACCGATTCCTACTGCACCTGTAAGTTCTCAGTTGAAACTTACTCTTCAAATAAAATCACGGAGTTGTTCACCAATTCTGATAACTCCATTCTGTTGAATCATCCCAGCAGAATCCTAATCCTTGGCTTGATCTTGCTCTCCAAGACTATTTGGGAGCCCAGAAAACTGTAGGCCATTCTCATCCCGACTTATTCATTGCAGGGCTTCTCTCCCCAGGTCTGAACAACCCTCCACTGAGCTGGGCTGTATGGCCATTGGTGTCTTGCCAACAACTCCTGTTTCCCAAATGATGGCATCTTTGTTTCTATTCACTGCAGCTCACTTAAATATGTCCTTTGTGTTTGGTGCTCTCATGCTCTTATCCTTGCAGGCTCCTGCTGCCCTGTACTTCACTCCCACATTCTTGCAATTGAGTTTGATTCTCCACACACCAAAACACCTTTTTACTCTGCCACTCTGGGTCTTGCATGGATGTGAGCATCTTATCCAAATAACATGCAAGTAGCGGAGTCAGCTTCTTTTACATGTGCCACTAAGATAAAAGACATCTTGTTTCCTCATCTATGAAGAGAACAGAAGTGGAGACTGCCTTCCTGCCATACTGATATACTTTTAAAGAAGGTGAAAGAAGACATTTTGTTTGGTAGTGTAAGTCTGGACTTGATAAAATACAGAAAAATGCGCTGCATGGAGCAGTTAGATAGTGGCAGAGGAAAGTATTGTCCTAACAGAGTATGGTAGGTTTTCTCTAACTCTTTATAAAAATATCACTGTTAATCTTCATAGGATCACTCTCTGGGGATCTGTTCTCTCCCTCAGTTTCTGTTTTGCTCACATTTCCTCTCCTATTTCTATCACAGATTCTCTTTATCCTGGTAGACAGCAATTTGAACAGCAATGAACGACTAGTGTCATTCTTCAAACTGAAGAAGTCCCAGCTGCCAGCTCTGGCTATATTCCACACACCAGATGAGGAGCAGGATGTTTTGACCCTGGATGAAGTCTCTGTCGAGCGTGTACAGGACTTCTGTAATCGTTTCTTACAAAGAATGCAGAAGGTAAAGGGGGACTCCTGTACAGTCTACAGGAATCTGGGATCTTGTAGGATGATGCTGTTTCTCATAAGGTTCTTGAAGAAGGTGACTTCACTTCCTTGAACTCCTCCCCACCCCTGCAACCTTCTCTTTCATTTTCATTTGCACCTGAATATCAGAAAAGCATTAGATCTAGAGCAGAGCAGAGATAGATGTCTTTGAAGAGTCTCTTTCTTCATTGACCTCTGCCTTCTAGTCTACAGCAAGAAGACTTCACTGACCTCTGCAACTGTATGAAGGTCTCAGTGAAGCACCTATTTTCTGGGAACAGCAGCTGGGGAGACAGAGTGAAGGATGCTTTTGGACACTGAGAATAGGGGTGGTGGATGGCAGCACGTAAGCGAGGATCAGAGAGACAGTGCCGTGGATAGGAAGGAAATCTGTCAAGATGGCCACAGAACAGACTATACAGACAAGGGCTCAGGACTCTACCAGGGGTCTCTGCTGGAAAAGGGACAATTTAATCTCCATGTTCATTCAGTGTTAAGAGTTCTCTCTCTGTCAGAGCTCATCTTCCTACAGCACAGGGGCTTTGTGTGTCAGGACCCTGTGTTGTGCAATTGAAATGGGAGGGCAGTGGCGCAGACAGCAGAGGGAGGCATTTCAGTTGGTTTGTTTCCTTTTATCATTATGCTGAGAAACGGAGCAACGTCAAAACTGATTTCATGCCTCTAATGTGTTTTAGAAAGAAGATGAACCTGAGGAGAAGGCCCTCAATGAGGAACTCTGATTCTGTCTCAGCCAACAGGATCACTGTGCCCAGAGTAATCTGTTTCTGGTGTATGAAGAGTTCACTGAGCCCCGCAGCTCCGGAATTCCTGGGATAGTAGAATAAGGGGCCAAGTCAGTCATGGATTCCCATCTCCATGCTAGGTACATAAATGCTGTCTGTCCTCTCTAGGAATCTCTTTTCCCTTCTCATTTGTTGGCTCCAGCTCTCTTTTCTCAGTACTCCAGGAGCTCTGGTATTGCCCTACACTGTGTCCTTCCATGCCACCGCTGTTGGCAAAATGGCAATACCAGATAAAGCTTGTAGTTCCCAGAGATCTGTTCCCTTCATTCTCTTTGCTTTTGGTGCCATGCTGGGATCCACTGTCAGCCTCTCCTGACACTAGGAACAGATTGGTTGTTTGATGTCACATGAACTTTTCCATTTATTTTACTAAATAAAGCAGAAAGTGAATAGCTTGAATTTTTATGCAAATATGTGATTTCCCACCCCCTATGTCTTTCACTTAAGGACAAAGCCTGTGTATTTCTGAGTGAGTAAGCTCAAAAATCTCCTTTCTCTGAACTTAACCAGGCTTGCAATGCCTAACTAGTCAGGTTGGTTGCTAAGAATCATTCCCCATGGAATTGGACCCATCATCAACAGATATTTCCATGAGGATGAGAGATTTCTGTGAAGGTTTGTGATCAGAACAGCACTGGGTACAGCAAGTCTGAGCTGGTGCAGCATAAATGAATGAGCCTAAGATGCAGATTGAGGCTAAGAGGAATGGGAGCTGTGGCAGAAGGGTAGTAGAAAGTTGCATTGCAAGATAGGGGATATCTCCACACTGCATTAGAGGGAAAGGCTAATGTCTGTGTATTGACCTCAGACATCCTTCAGAGGTCCCAGTGCTGGCATACAGGGGATGGGGACCTCGCAGGTGGGGCGTATGAGCCACGCCTGGTCTGCTGTACTAGATGCATGCAGTAGGCTTGCCTCATACTTGGCTCAGCATTCTTTGGCATGGAGTGTGGATGCTCCTGTCAAACAGTGACTGCATTGTCTCTCAGGGCTTGAGAGACTTGGCTTGGGACAGGGAGCCTAAGAGGCGTAGAGCTGAGAAACTCATTTCTCAGAGATTAGCCCAAGGTGAAGAACTGGGAATAGAAAGGAGTTTTTCTTGCGAATGAGGCAAACACAGCTCCCCACCACAGAGGGAGAAGTCAGGAGCTGGAAGGGATGCAAAGTAACTGCCAGCCACCATGATGAGGGCCACAGCAGGGAGGCTCTCAGTACAATAGAGAGGCAGGTGTGAGCCCTGTGGTAGCTCTTGCCTCTTTCATGTGGATCAACCTGATGTCTTGCATCTCCCTAAGGCTCTGTCTCTCATGCAGCTGGACTTGTCTCCTTTAGTGCTCTACTCTCCCTTCTCCTCCTCTTACCTAAAGCAAGCCCAATGCTGTAATAGTTGGTATGGGGAATCAAAATTGCAGCACATTTCCAAGGAAGAGTGATATGACCAAAACAGTATTCAAGATTGTGCCTTGTGTTGGCAAGGCTGGGAAACTGTCTCCCTAGACAAGGAACTCTCCCCTAAGAGGCAGGGCAGTGGGCAATATGGGGTCTCAGAAGCTCCGTGGTCAATGCAATAGCCAAGAGTTGTTTCCTAAATGAGGCAGTTCAGAAAAGAGCAGGAAAAGAGGGAGGAGAGGAGAGAGAGGCAAACCACCTCTGTTCAGTACTCCCCTTGTCACAACTGAGTGCTCCCTAACCTCTGGTTTGCATGTGGCCTGTGAGAACCTGTGGTATTGCTTCTGGACATAACTAGATAATAACACTGAAGATGTCAAGGGAGAGGTGAGTTTGGGGCATTACATGCTGCGTATTTCTTTCTTTAGGCTGGTAAAAGTGGAGGCACCTGCCCTCAGCCCATAAAACTGTTTTACTCGTGTGTCCTCTCTTCTGAGCAGCCATTTCACAGTGACCTTCTGCCAATAGCATGTGGTCCCAGAAGTGGAGATGTCACCGTCATCAGCTGGAGCCTACAACGCCATAAGGTTTGGGTCATGGATGTAGTGTTCATATAACAGCTGGAGTGAGCCATCTCTGCAGACCTCTTAAGTGTCTTTTACTCTGAAGCACGAGACTGTTCAGGGTGGGTCACATACCTGCCACTGTGTTTGGTGCATTAGATTTCCACACTAGTCCTGGAGCTGCAAGTGAAGATTGTGCTTCTTGGTGGCACTCCTTGGCATGGGGGGGCCTTGCCTGGTAGCATCACGTGACTGCACTGCAGCCTCTCTCCTGCTCGGTGAGCTTACCCAGGAGCTGCTGTTGGTGAGCAGAGCAAAGCATGCCCACACCATCGGTAGGGCCTGGGAAGAGAACTGTCTGCATCAGATGACCTCTTGAATGAGCGTATGTCTCATGGCAATATGTATGCCTGAATCCTCCTGGATGCTTTTGTGGCTTTTACACACTGAAGAATGGCTGCAGAAGTACAGGAAAGATGCTGAGAGCAGGAGGCTGAGCCTCAAAGAGAGGGGAAGGGTCTAGGGTGTCAGAATGTCTCGCTGCTTTTGGCTGGTGGCTCAGCCCCTGAGTGTGGGCAGAGGTTGCAGTGCTGGACTGGAAGAGCATGAATGAAGCCTCAACTTTGGTGTTGGAGTTCCCTGTGCAATGCATGAGGCTCACCAGGCGTGTGTGTGCCCTGTGCGAGGGGCATGGTGGAAGGTTGATTAGTTGTCTCTGACCCTAGGGCTGTGTGAAGGTGTGAGCACAGGGCTCAGCCCCTCCGAAGCACTGGGGAGCCACAGGGTCTCATCCCAGACTTGGTCACACACTACAGCTTTGAGAATCAGAGATCACTCACCTCCCACTGGCCCAGAGCCCAGGCAGAGCAAACTCACACCTGCCTTCCAACATCCCCATGTCAGTGGTGTGTGATGGTTTTGAACTCCTGGTTTTATACCAGTCCTAGAACATGCAGGGCTGTATCTCCTAGCAAGAGCCTTGCTTGCCTTCCCTCAATGGGAAAATTGTTCCTTTTTATGGCTATATCTCGTTCCTCCCTAGGAAGGGTTGTAGTGCTTTCTCTGCAGTAAGGTAAAGTGGGAAGGTCTTCTGCGGAGACGTCTGCGAGGAGCCTTGGCAGCGTAGATGTTTCCACTGTCACGCACCTCTGTGGTTCAGACCAAACAGTGTGAGGGGAACTGGCCTGCTACATGGGTGTCTGAGGTTTGTGTCTTGGCCCTGTGCAGACACAACAGCTACAGGAATTGGGCACAGCAACGTGACTCTTCCTCAGTGCTGGAGGGAAAAAAAACAGGACATGAATGAAGCTCTGGTTCTGCAAACAAGCCTGGGAGCAAAAGCAATGCCCCGGTGACTGTGTTTGCTGTGTACACAGCTAATTATAGGGACAGCTTTTCAGGACCTTCGTTATGTACACTGGGGAGTTTAATTCCCTCTGCACCTTCCAGAGCTCTGCACCTAACCAACAACCTTGGGAGCCACAAGGCAGCCACAGGAAAAGCTGCCTCCTCCTCCAGCTGCTCTGCAGTACTCTCTGGGACTTGTGCAGCATGGACAGCCCTGGGGTGCTGCACTCAGGATGCCCTGGGCACAGACGGAGGTGGCGGTGGAGCCAGGGGGGTCTGCTTTAATCCCTGTGCTCTAAGGCTTCTGCAATACAGCTTTGGTGGGCTTAGCCACTGCGATGGAGGATCTGAGGCAGAAATCAGAGGCAGAATCTTATAGAGGGGCAATCTCTTGTTTGTTGTTTTATTTTGGGTTTTGTCCCCCGTTGTGTTATCTCTGACTTGAATTTATGACGTACTTGGCCCAAGTGTTTAGAGCTGGCTGGGGGAGGCTGGGCTTGTTTTCAAGGGGAGGAAGTGCTGGATGTGAACTGACAGAGGGCAGGATGATGGGGTTCCCTTTCCCCTCAGTATTGTGGAGATACTGTGGTGTGAGAGCCCCTGTTCTGCAGCAGTCCCTGAAATTAAGGGACATTCAAAATAGCTAAGATAGCAGCTGAGCCTGCCTGACAGCAAAGTGAGGCTACGGAGGCGTGTGAGAGCTGCTGTCTTTACCCCAGGGAACAGGGTTGCACTGTGGAAAATGCAACTTTGCATCATCCTTGGTGAGAAAGGATTTGAACGCCTCCAGAAGCAGAGTATTACAAAGACCTGGAGGTTCAGCAAGGGGACTAACATTTTTGTGTTTCCCCGTCCCTGAACTGCTGTGTGTGGCATAAAGTAAGTAAATGTTCCTTAGAGGTGAGGGCTGGGTCCCAGGAGTGCTCCCCACATACCCTACCTGGGCAGAAACCAGCTGCCAGGTGCTAGTGGCACCGTTCAGCTCTCCTGGGCACTTCCCTTTGGTGGGGGGAAGTGCCCTGGGGATGCAGAGGTTTATGTTATAGCCCTTTCCTCAGCATTTCCTACTGGTTGGCAGGGTGTTTCGCCACGCAGTGTTCAGTTTTCATCAGCACCTCTTCTGGGTACACACATCCCTCAGGAGCCTGACTCTGGGTTAGGGATGCCACTGGGCAGCAAGAGACCTGAGGGATGAGTTGGTGCTGAGAGTTGCTGCTCTTCTGTCCTGAGGTCCACAGGGCAAGGCTCAGCTCTCTGTTGCTTTTATTCCCCTCTTTTCCAGCAGCTGATACAGTGCCATTTTCATGTAAATTATACTGAGTATCAACTTGGGCAAGGCTGTTAGGAGAAGGGGGAGTTCAACACGATATGTGCAGTGTATCAACTGTTGGGGTTGCCATCTCTGCTTACTTCTGTCCTTGAGCACAGAATTTGTTTCCTCCCTTTTGTGTAGTGTGGGCCCAAACCAAAGTCTGAATGCAAAGATGGAATGGATGCAAGGGTATTAGACCTCTGAACTAGTCCCCATCTGCGGCAGGTTGAACCAAGACTTTCAATACGAACACATTTGCGCCTCAGCTTTGTTGCTCCAGTCCCCCTGCACATGGAGTGCTGGGTCTGGCCAAGCCACAGGGAGTCTGGCCAGCAGGAGAAGGACCAGAGCAAGGACCCTTGCACCTACCCTGAAGAAGAGGAGTGGGCCCTGGCCTCTGAGTGTGAGTCTGTCCGGTCAGGATTGCTCCTGCTCTCAGCGGTGCCTGGGAGATGCTGAGAGGCCTCTGACTGCCAGCACAAAAGGAAGCGACACCTCCCAGGGCTTGTAGCCCCGGTACCTTATATGTGTGCAGAGGAGCAGGACAGCCACCAGTGCAGCAAGGCTGCCTGGCTTGCTCCCCAGGCAGGACTGAACCTCCTGCCTTTCTTCTAGGGACTGTGCTAGGCAACTGGGCCCTGCCAACTTTGAATAAAAATTTTTAAAATCTCTCTGTTACATACCAGAATAGCTGCCACGGGATGAACTTTATGGTGCTCAAGTCAGATCCCATCTCACACACAGAAGACCAGCACTGAGCCAGGCCTGAGTTCCCAGAGGAGGAGGTGATAGTGAAGATTTAGCGTAAGATATGGTAGGAACCATTGTCCTTCTTATAATAAAAGGAGGAAGGGCATGGCTGTCTGACACCTCTGTTTGTCCGGAAGGAAGCTGAACCAATAAATCCAGGGAGCAATAGTAGAAGCAAACCCTCTCTTGCAGGTGGACAGACCGCAGAGCTTAGTCACTCTGCACCTCCACACAGGATGGCTTCCCCTTAGTATCACTAATGGCAGCCCACGGGCTGGCGAAGAGGTGGGGACAGTTGAAACAGGAGGGGGAAATATTGTCTGAAGGATGTGACTGGGGAAGTGGTTTCCAGGAGCGTGAAAGAGGAGGGCAGGGAAGAGCCAGAGGCTGGGCTGGGAGGAGGAAAGGACTTGCCCAGGGGGTGATGTGGCCAGGGACAGGCAAGGGTCAGTGAGGGAAGGTGCTGGGTGGGCACCACAGGGAACTGATAATGATGGAGAGGAGAATATAGCAGTGTTTTTTCTGGGGCTGTGAATCAAGTACCTCTTTGACCCATTTTGGCTCAGTCACTAAGGAAACTTCAGAGGAATATTCTCAGTGGAAAAACCTGCAAAGCCACAAGAAGCACGTTGAAGAAGAAAGTACTTGTTCTCCCCTTTGAATTTCTTTCTCTGCTAATGTACCTACAAATTCAGGCAGGCGGGCTAGTCCCAAGCTGCAAAGCAGCACATTTCTACAGGTTAGAGGAAAGGCCCATAGATAACTGCCTTCCTGCCTGCACCAGGCCTCCACGTATGGCAGCTGTGCAGAGTTGCCTTCTGTATCACGGCTGCAACCAGTGCTGTGTCCGTCTCCTCACATGCTCACCAGGGCTCAAGCCTTTGAATCCTCCATGCATCACAGCAGCCCCTGGAGCCCCCCACATCCTGTCCATGTACAGTGTGAAAAACCAGACCCATCCCCCTTCCAGCCTAAATTTGTAGGCTGTGTGTGCACTCCAGGTTTCTCTCTATCCCTGTGTTATAAGTACTATAAACCCTTCATTTCTCCCATCTCCCTCTCTTCCCAGGCTAGAGTCCACATTTCATCATCTTGTTAGGGGCTTTGTGCAACTCTGTGCCACCCATGTCATGTGGTTTTTATGTCTACATCACCAGCATTATTTCTTGCCTTTTATCTAGCAGCTGAGGCGTTGGTAGTATTGCTGTCTGTAACTTTCTGACTGAGATAGCACGTCATTGCTTCCATAGCTACCAGAAGACATAGTTAGCATTGGTGCAGTCCACTTCTCATTCCTTGATCTGTGTGGGCAACTGCAGAGAAATGCCAAGTCCTTGGGTCTGCTAATCAGCTATCGGGAGAGTAGGATGGAATCTTGCGGTTTTCCTGTTCTTTGTTTTGTTGCTATTAATCACTGGAATCAATAGAATAATCACCCCAAGAAAAACTGTTCATCTGTTTTATCCACTGAATAATACAGGGCTGTATGCCCAAAAGGTTGTGTTTTAAAATATAGACGTGATACTTTCAGTATAAATCTGTTGTGCTCAGAGTATTCTTTGGCATTTTGGAATTCAATATAGGTGTTGACCCTAGGCTATTTCATGACTTCCCATTGTAATCAAGACTTTATTTTCCTTGGCCAATTATTGCTGTTCTTTGGCTGAGAAACAGAAGAGAGACAGTAACTTACCCCAGACTGTTGAGGAAGCCTGTGGGCAGAGCTGGAGAGAGAACGCAGATCTCCTGCACCTAGATCTCCTGAGCCTTAGCCACATGGCCGCACTTTCTCTTCACCCTCCATCTCCCTGTGACTTCTAACGGCTGTTTTTTAAGTTGAAATGGCAGTTTTTTTGCCACGAATCAAAGGCTGCCTTGTTTGGTTGCTCTAGTTTGGCACAGCTGAAGCTGAACAGTTCTGGATGACTGCTTTCTCTCTCTATCTCTCCCTCCTTGCCAGTGAGAGCTTTCCTCCTGGAGTGACTGCCTTATCCTTGTGGAGGCCAATGGGGAATATGCTCCCTTGCCACGTGGCTTACCCAATGCAGTTGCAATGTTCTCTTGGATCCCTGGGCATCCTGGATTTCAGACCCCATCTTGTAGCAATGTTTTCAGATTCTGTTGAGATTCTGGTAGTAAAGAAAATATTTTATTAAGAAGATATTAGGAAGATATCTTTGCATATTAAATACTTTAATATTATTTTAAATAATGAATAATTATTTAAATGTTATTTTATATAAAATATTTTATTAAGAAGATATCTTCGCACATTAAAAAAAGATCTATGGCAGGTTAGAGGAAAACGTGAATGACCCCCTGCTTGGTACATTTTAGTTTTGGCAAGACAGTAGCATTGCAGAAAGGAAGGGATTGTTAAAGTCCTTTTGGTAAATAGATTATGGCTATTTCTGATGCTATAACTGAGATAGTGATGCTTGTATCAAAGGATCAACCATCTTTAAATGGTCGTCAGTCTTCTTTTCACATATCTGTTCTGTCATCCAGGAGTCTGGATGCTGAAGCAGTTAATTGTTCTTTCAACTGCTTCCATCTTGCAGTTCCCCAGCATGGAAACAGCATGTCTTTGGTGTCTCTCCTGTGACCTGATAACTCACCACCATTGCACAGAGATGCAAAGCACTCTGGAAAGATGCAATCCTCCCACAGAGAAGCAGGCAGGAGTAGGCTGACCTAAGAATCATCCCACCAGTGTTGTCCTCAGTATCCCAAGCCAGGGTCTCTTCTTTCTGCCTTGCTGTCTGTTCAGCTGCGTGGAGACTTTCAAGGGTACAAAACACTCCACATGGCCCCTCTCAGACTCCAGGATAGGGGTGGCTCTAACCGCACCCTCCTCCTCCCCGCTGGCTCCCTGTCTCTGTGCACGTGACCCTTGGCCCTCTGACACTTGCTATGATTTTATTTCTCTTTTTGCCCACCCCATGCTCTGGAGGCAGTTCTGTCCCAAGCATAACCCTGCTGCTCCCAAGGGAAGGTGCCTGCCACATTGCACGTGCCCCAGGCACTCCCTTTTAAAAAGAACAAATATGCCCCAGAAAGGGAGAACAAAGAGAACCCACCAGGCACCCTCTGTCAGAGTGGTGATGAAGCAAGACTTTAGCAACACAAGGGAATGGATTAGCTGCCTTGCCCTAGGGGCCCTGTTCACCCAAAGGTTTCTGTTTGGTCTCTGAGTCCTGCAACTGGTATTTCAACAGAGTCCTTCTTGGCAGGTCTGGCTCTGTGATCTAGGACAATAAAACCCTCCTTCTTTTAATAATAAAGACAACTGTATCCAGGATATTTAGAACTTGAGAAACTGCTTTACCAGCATTTCACATGATAGGGCAGGATTATTTCTGTGGCTGTTCTTATGGAAATGAGGTGGTTTGTGTGTCTGCTTGTCCTTTCCCCCATTCCAAATGCTTGGTCACACACCTGCCAGCAGGGCAGTGGTCTCTAAGGTATTATGGTGCTACTGGTTTTGTGAGACTAGGTGTTGGGCAGAGGAGGAAAGTCCCAAAAGCTGCATCGTTAGCTTTGTTATGCCAGGGGTAACTGTGGTCCTGCTCGGGGTACTGTGGTCCTGCTTGTAACACTCCCTCACATCCTTTCTGGGACCCTCAACCCCCCCCAAATGAGCTGCTTGGGAGCTGCTCCTTGCTACTTGCCCATTGCCTTGAATGGCACCGATGTTCTCTGACTCACCTCTGTGCCTCCTTCTTGAAAATCCAGATGGGATGTTTACTTTGATTTGGATTTGGGTTAGCTGAACATCTGTCCTTGTGCTGGGAATCCATCAAGCACGCAAACCCAAAGCCCCTGAAGTGGTTGGCTTCTATTTCTAGCCATGATGATCAGCCAAAGGCTTGGCGCGGGTTTGTTTATGTTTAATATATTAAATCTGTCTCTGCAAATTTCTCTGTGATAGACAGACATGCCATGGATGGGTGGCGTGTGTGGGAGGGGGCTCTGTTTCCAGACAAGCACCCTCCTCCTCTGCTTCTCCCCCAGCTCCACCACCCACTTAGTGAATTCCCAGGGAGCCCCCTTCCCCAGGTCACTGACAAAAGCAGCAAAGGCTCCCACTAACAGCAAGGAGGAGGGGGCTGGGAGGAGTGGCAAGGTTATCTGCCCCAAAATGCTCCCAAACGGAAAGTGGAGACGCCAGGGTCCTGAGATGGGCCCCAGGTTATCAAGAACTCAGTTTGCTTCCTCGTTGGTTATGCAGCTGCTGTTGGCAACTGCTTTGCTCTGCCATTTGGGCTTGGTTGTGCACGGTCCCCCTGCCCCTCTGCCCAGCAGCCGGGGCCCCTCTCTGTGACACTCCCCTGGCCATGGCACCCTCCTGCAGGCTCTTCCCCAGGGCCGAACAGGGCCTGGAGCAGGTGGGAGGTGGCAGTGCCACATCTGTGGTGGAGGGGACAGACAGCCTGGAGAAGGGGACAGGGCTGGTGCCATGGTGTGTCCCACTGGCCAGGTGGGGCAAGGATGGAGAGGAGAGGAAGCAGAGCGGGATGGGGGGAGTTGAGGCTGGCTGTGGACTGTGTTTTATAGCTGGTGTTGTTCAGCCCCATGGTTGGAGCATGGTGGGCAGATGCAGAGTGAGAAGCCTGACCCCCTCTCCTGCCAGGGCTGCTGTTCCTGTGTTACACTGTGGCTCCCTGCAGCGTTGGGAGCCCAGCCCTGGAGCCAGCACCACTCGTTGGCCCAACTTCACCATGATCATCAGCAACCCTAAAGACAGAAAAGGGCTGGAGGTACACCCTGGGTGTCTGCCTGCCTTTTGATTCAGTTTCTGGACAGCAAGGCAGATCAGGTAAAAGAAATGCATGTTCAGGAGGACACATAGACATGCAGCTATTGTGGGAGAAGCTGGGGTGCTCAAGTGAGTGGTGAGGGGGGTACAGGGGACCAGCAATGTGACAGGCAGGGCAGGCCCTCTCACACCCTACAGCTGAAGGCAGGTCATGGACCCATCCGTTCTGCAGGCTGGGGTGGGCGAGCTGGTCCTTGTGGCTGGCATTAGCATCCTTGCCTCTCCCAGAGCTGCTGATCTGAACATTCACCTTGTTTTGTATTTGCTATAAAACACAAGGTCACTGCCGGGTCTGTCCTTCTTCCTTCCACCCTTGGGAATGCAGCTGGCCTTAGCCTGGGGAATGGCTCTGCTGCTGCGTGCAGCCCTCAGTGTCCTGCTCAAAGCTCCTTTCCCTCTGATACCTTGGAGACCTTGATATGGGATTTATATCTAGCTAGTTAACTGGAATCCATGTCTTCTGCTACCTGTTCAGGCCCACAAGGATATTTTGTTACTTCATTCCTATTTAACAACTTAATTTCCCAACAAAATCAAAGCCTGCTGAAATCAAGTGGAGATCAGACACATACATGTGAGTTAGCTTATGGTGGTCATTCCAACCTGGTGGCTGTCAAGAAAGTTCCTGTGCCCTTTTCCCTCATCTCCTGAGCCACTTTTCTCCCCTGCAACTGCTGGACATCGGCTTGGGTGGTGGGGTTTCATGTCATGGCAGGAGCAGCTGCAGGATAGCAGCGCAGAAGAAACCCTTCCTGGGGCCCATCGGCTTCTCGGGGAGCTCACACGATTCAGCAGACTGCAGGAACAAAGGACAGCAGCCACCGGGCAGGCAGGGATGGGCAGGAAACAGCCTCTGCAGCAAGCCAGCAGGAACCTTTTTCTCAGGAGCAGCTTAAGGTCAGCTTTGTGCCTCAGTGCTAAGTGTTGCATGGAGGAGGCAGAAAACCGACCAAAGCAATCTCAGGTGCTTGCTTTCAGGTAGGAGAGAAGGAGCTAAAGCCAAGTTCTCAGCTGTCACTCCAGCCTTGCAGATCTCTCTCTTCAGTGGCTGTACAGAACTACTCGTAACCTTCCTGCTGCTGTTTTACTGATGGTGCCCCTCTCTGGAAGCGCAATCCCACTGTGATAAATTATTTTCTTATGTTCTTACTATCTCAAGATCTCCCCAGCTAAGGTATAATGACATCAGACTTCTGTTTAGCAGCCCAGGGCCTGCAATAGTTGCTGCGGGTCAGCAACAGATTATTATTAGAGTGATAGCGCAGAGGGGGCCAGAGAGATCAGATAATGCAGAAGAGCTCCAGGGGCTGAAAAAGAAGGTGAACTTGGTGTCCGAGCCTTTGGGATGTCTGTGTATCATCTGTCACCACCAAGCCCCAGGCTTGGGAAGGCCAGGCAGTGATAAGGGGGTCCTTGGCTGAGGAACGCGCTCCTGCCAGACAGGCCTCTTCTCCTATGGAGGGGCGAGGACAGGCATGTAACCACGTCTCTCCCTTCTGGGGCTTGTACAGCACTGTACTGTGTATAAGCACATTAGCTTACTGCTAATGAGGTCCCTGGGGGACTGTAATGAAATGACTGTCCTGACTGCAGTCCTTACTGGATTTAGCTGTTCATTTCAGGTGTACACTCAGGTCTCAAAATAGACAAGGGCCTTTTTAGGAGATAGTGAGTATGTTTTATTTATTGGGTAGTACTGGTATTTTATTTATTGGGTCCTCCAGCAGGTTCACTAGTGAAATGACCATCAAGAAAGATAGACGCCTACTTCAAAGAGCTGAAGTGACAGGCAGATGGTTGGCCAAGTAACGTGGGGGAAGGCTTGTTCTACAGATGGGTACAGATGTTTGGTAAATAATATATGCACAGCAGAGATTCTCATACAATGTCTGCTTTAGGAAAATGTATGGTATTAAACAATGTCCTCATTAATCTTAGGCTTAGCCAGCCAGCTTGGTTGTAAATGCTTGTCTATCCAACATGTGACTCATGAAGTGTATTTTGCTGATAAATGTCCAGCAACATTTTCCAGTGCAGGCATGGCTGTAGGTGGGAGACGGTGAGAAGAGAAATCCCAAATAATACAGCCCAATTGGTGCCAGGAAGTACTGTAAAGAGATCCTATTACTAGAACAGAGAGGAAAAAACATCAGTTAAAGCCCAGGAAGGACAAAAGTGTCTTTGTTGGCAAGAGTCTTTAAAGAAAGGTCCTGCTATGGAAAAAGCTCTATGCAACTTCTAGGACTGATATATGCTATAAGTCATATGTGTGAT
Organism: Pygoscelis adeliae; assembly: GCF_000699105.1. NCBI lineage: Eukaryota > Metazoa > Chordata > Aves > Sphenisciformes > Spheniscidae > Pygoscelis > Pygoscelis adeliae. The sequence goes on along the minus strand of NW_008823954.1, from coordinate 3,325,609 downwards.
TTTATGTGATTTTTGGCACCTGTATTGAGTCTTAAAAGGTCATCCTTTATCATGTATGGAGAGAAAAAAGGGCAGATAGTTTCAGCACAGCAGACCCCGACCAATGTTGACCAAGCCAAGTGAGGTAGGATGTTGAATCCAAGGATGTCACCTCCTGCCTGCAGCACTGGTGCCTTGCTCTTTTTCTTGTGCATCTGTCCCAGATCTCCTTCCAGTGTCTGGCTAGAAGGACCACGAGCCAAAGTGGAAAGAGCTCTGAAAGAAGCTTCTTAACACACAGACCATTGCCAAAGCTGCAGAATAATGTGAGATGGCTTTGGATGAAGACTTTTCCATACTGAGGACATCATAAAAAGTCTTCATGCTACCTTTTGGTACTTCATTTTGTAATAAATGCTGTTGCAATACTGGAGTAACAGAGGTCAATGTGAGACACTATAGAAAGGGAAGGTTATTTTATTTTAAGCCACACTGATTTCACTCACTCAGACTAACTCTTTCATAATCACATATTCACAAGCACCAAGATGCATTTGTTCATACTATTTGGTTTTCTTGCAATCACATAGAAGATTCAAGGCATGGGCTCTGGAGTCCTCATCATGTCTCCTGTGTTTCTCTTAGTTTGACCACCATATGCTCATTTTAGATGCATCTTTTGCATCCTTCAGGAGCTGGCAGTGACTGTGGTCTTTTGTCTCTCCATCTTTTCCCACCTCTGAGTATCATTAGGTCTCATCATCTTTTGTCTCCTCATCTAGGTATCTTATGGTTCGATTTTGTTCTTTATCTTAGCACCGTCATCTCTTGTGGTTTGAGTTTTTCCTTTTATTAAGTCTTAGGTGTACTCTGTCCCTTGTTTTAGGACATATCTTGTTTTAAACTGTGCTTTGTTTTTGCCAGTCTGGATGTCCAGAGGATCTGTGTGTCAACATGCTGGGATCTTAATGATCTGCTAATCTAGGTGCCGTCAATATGTGCTGTTCTTGTAGCCCTTCTTATGTCTTTTTTCCCAGTGCTTCCACACCCAGACCTCTCCTTTGTTCTCCATTTATACTATTCTTATTGTTTCTTTTATAATTTAAAGGAAATATTGACCACTAATGACAAAGACATCCCTGGTAAAGTGGTGACTTCTGGAGTCCACTGCCATTTTAGGAAGAAGGAAATACTAATTGAAAAGCAATAAAAATTGATCTGATTTATCTTTCCTTCTCCTTTTAAAAGTCTTTCCTGCTTTATGAGAACATGAAATTTCTTGATAAAAATAATAAATTGTCATATTTATACAAATAAACAATACATATATATCCAAAGAGCATATAATTAGTGTGTGAAATTCATTAAGGAAGGTCATCAAGTTGAATGAGTTGGCTAGTATGTGATGTTAGGAACATTAATATAATTTGTAGTTATGCACAGGAAGATAAGAGTAATCCAATTTCATGCTTCAAGGAATAAGAATGTCTTTCTTCTCACCACAAACAGCATTTCACAATTTGCTGGGTATCGTGCATTTCCCCCCACCCCCTAGCCTTCCTTTGAACTCTATCAGATATTGACAACAGAGGCCAAGAACAGGGGCTTGGTGTGCCACAGAAAGAGTTATTTACTTACTAAAGACAAAATTTATGATACTATAGATACTGAACCAGAGACAGAACAAAGAAACATATATAACACTACAGGGATGCTTTTAAATATTTCAGTGGCCTCCTGCATTCAAGACAGACAGAACAGAAATGCTTCAGTCCAATCATGGCTTCACAAGGACTGGCAGATTTTGGATCTAAGATGCTATCTAAGTTCGTTGTTGAAAAAAGAGGCATTATTGCTATGTTTTATTTACCAGATGGATGAGAAGAGTGAAACCACAGCTGCTTTCTTATCACTCTGCATGTCTGGACAGGAAATAAGGCGGGTAAATCTCATCTGATCCCAAAGAATAAATCAGGTCAGGACATTTTTGTGCTCATGTGGTGAAGTGAGGGGGATGGGGGTGGAAAAAGGAGAGAGATTTCTGCTCCCCTTTCCCATAAGAGTGCAACCCAGAAACACACTCTGTTTTACAGTCAGAGTTCAAACTTTTTGCTTGCTCAGTTTTTCATAGGATACGTGAAGTACAAGCAATTCTAGTTATTTATATGGATTATTTAATCCCTACACAGGAGCCTCTGCCAAATTTTTCAACATCCAGATAATATTAACATTATCCTCTCTCTTCCTTCCTTCCCAGACAGCAAGAGAAATAGGCTGATCAGTGGATGTAGACATGTGTGGGTGGGTGGGGGTGAAGCCAAAGGAAGCAACAGAGTTAGCTCTTAGCCCTGAATGCTTTGGTTGCTTTATTCAGTGAGTTAAATAACCTTGGTCTGGCTTCTGTGAAATTTTAGTCTTCTGTGCTCATGAACTTCCTGTTACCAGTAATCTTTTTTCATTGTTTTAGCCAAACACAGCTGTTCTGGGAAGTCCTGGCCAAACAGAGAGGGTCAGTCTTTAAGGTAACTCAATGATATCCCATGGAGAATGTTGAGTATTGGAGTCGAAGGCTTGAGCCAGGCTCACTTTTTGCAGCAAGGAGAAATGGAGAGCAATGAGTTCCCACTGAACTGTACTGCTGACCCCAAATGCTCCTGTATTTATACCCAGACTGAGATTTTTCCAGGACACTGGGCTTCATTTTGAAGTCTAATGGATTACAAGGAGTAACTCTGAGGATCACAACTCCATAGACTGTGGCTGTGAGGTTGTGTCTGGCCACTAATCTCTGAATTACAATAGTTTAAAGATTTTCCACCAACAACAGAATACAGTGGCTAAAAAAAACCCCAGTCTACCAGGCAAACAACCAGCCAAATAAATCCCACAGCTCACCAATTAGAGACCTCTCCTTATGGTAGTGGCTAATGTGGAGACAGGCCCACATTCTGTAGGACACTGTAGGTAGAAGAAGAATTATCCTCTCACCCTCTGGATTTGGTCAGGGAGGCAGGATCTGGCCCTTTTCGTGGTGTTTAATTTCAGTCCTGCTCCTTAGCACTGGGATACTCAACAACCATTTATCCCAGAGTCCAGAGTGACACCCCTCAGGTTGAACGTGCAGATATGCTCCACATCCATGGGCAGGAGAAAGTCACTGGAAGCCATTGCGTCGGATGGAAAGGGGAGTTTCCAAAATGCACCCTGGCCCAAAATGTTGGCAGAAGCATGGAAGAATATAGCTGCGAGCTGGCATGGGAACCTTCCTCCCCAACAGGAGACTGACACTATCTGGAAGCTTCAGACAGCGGTAGCTACAATGCTCCTAAGACTATACATAGATTCACTTTGTTAGAAGAAGTTTCAACTAGAAGCAATACGTATTTTCACACTAGAAACTGTTATTTTTACAGAAAGCTATAATGCTGGGGCAAAATTCTTCTCGGGGAAAGGTGGAAACAGATTTCAAAGATATGTGTTTAAAAATTTTTGGAGACACCCCCCCTTTTTTTACTTTTTATAAAAAATAAAAAAATTTATATTTTATAAAATTACTCTTTTCTCCCCACCCCACCACTGAAATGGAAATGAATCACTTCAGTTATTTTGAAAAAAACCTGTTTGATTGCTGTGAAACTAGATTTCTCCTGTTTATGTGTTCCCCCTTTCTTTTAATCTTTGGAACTTTTTAAATCTAGTTTTGAAATGTTTAAATCTGTGTTTTTCCCAGGTTGAAATAGCTTTTGAACTAGTTTTAGGGTTAATTTCGGGTAGCTGAGTGAGTTTGCTGCCAGAGCTAACACACGTTCAGATATGTATATCAAGTTCTTTAAATGTCTGAAATGTGTTCCGTTTATTTTTATTTCATAGTCTTTTGACTAGCTCCTGTGTTTAAAGAACATGTCCCTTTCTAAAGCTTAGTGTCAGTATGCTAGTTTTCAGCACGATTTATTCCATGAGGTTGTTGACATCAATTATATTGTGGATACTCGGACACTGTTACTTAGTGGCTCAATTAGACTTGCTTCTTGGATCAGTTCCTAGGTATTACTTAGGACTAAATGAAAAAGTAAAAATAAAATCTTGTTTTCTCATGTGCTGTAGAACTAGTTGTTCCAAAAAGCACTTGTTTATCAAGTTGCGAAATCGCTTCCTAAGCCATAGACTATGTGGTGGTTGACTAACTTACATCCTGAAACACAGGGGCAAGCTTGGAAAGGGCTGTCCAGGTCGGTGAGTCCAGTTACTTGATACTCTGGGCAACCTCAGTTTGGAAACCCTGCTCTGTCGCTGAGCTGATAGGGTTTATTCCCTTGCTGCAGTGCTCAGTGGCTCTGCTGAAGCCTTCCTGGCATGAGCTGGGCACTCGGTGAGGGACACATGGATATGGATTATGGCTGTAAAGACACAGAGGCTGGAAATTGGACTTCTCCTAATCATGAGGGCTGTGGGCTCTGAAACAGCCCCTGAAGGAGTACTGGAAACAAAACCTAATTGCAGGTCCATTGTCCTGCTGGAAAAGCCTTGTGGACAACACAGGGAAGGAGATGCTTGGTGACTCCCACAGGGTATGGTGAAAAGGTCTGTCATTTTGGGGGTGACTGCAAATCACCTCACCTTGTTAGTCCTCATGTACACCACTTCCCACAGGAATTCTTCCATGAACATGGGTGACCTGGGCCATACAGAGGACTCCTGCTGTGGTCTCACTGGTATCTTATCCAGGGGCACTAACAGGTGCCCATCTCTGCTGGCACATTCTCAGGAGACATCTCAGAATCAGTATTCTGTGATCACCTTTAGGACTGTTGGCTCATAGTTGTTCCTTTTGTTCCTTGTTTACTTCCAGTTTACGAGCTTTTAATTTACAGCAGGATTCTTACTGCTAATCCCCATGGAAGACCTTGCCTTTGCACTATTGCGTATTACCCTGTTTCTGTTATTCCAGCTTTCAAGGTCATCCTTTTCCTCCTGTCTGAGCTCTCAGGCCTCCTTTCCACTGATGTTGCTTTCTTGCTTTATGTTATCAACAAACTTCCTCAACAAGTATTCCCTTTTTAAGCCAGTCATTAATGGAAGTATTCAGTAAAACTAGTCCCAAGAGAAATTCAATTAGTAATTTCTCAACATTTCTTGTTTGCACTGCTCAAGCTTCTGCCCCATTTGTCTGGTTTCTTACCATCTCACAATTTTGGCTTTAATGCCCATTTTCTCCAACTTAACTAAAAACTTGCCAGATGGCACTGGGGCCAAAGCTTTTCCAATATCTAGGTAGATGAGGATGACCAGATCTTCTGGGTCCTGATTTCTTTCAGGGTTCAGCATGTCACAGCGCTGAATATTCAGCTGTCCCTGAAGGGTGGTAGAAGAGGGCAAGAAATGTCCTCCTCTTTGCATTGCTTTTCAAAGGTGACTCATGACTGTGTGCCCTATACCTTCGGGAGAGCTCAAGGTTGCTCTTCTCAGGCTCTGAGGGCCAAGAGCTGCTTGTACAAGGACACGTGCAACATAGTACCTTGTTGCCACAGGTAGGTCTGAACTTTCCCTAAACTCATCAAGCACTGTAGGAGCTAAAGATCGCACCCTTGGACAGGAGCCCTTCACTGCTCTTTGGGAACCAGGCAAAAGTACATAGATAAAAATGCATGTGTTAGCTGTAAGGTGACAAGGTGTCCTATAAAAGTGCAGCAAATCCCCCCTCTGTCCCAATCATTTGGTAGTTCTTTAACTCCACGGTTATGCTATCATTTTCATTTTGCAACCAAGGCTGTAAATCAGGCCACACTTGATCTTTTCCTGGACCAGACAAGCCACACTCACCAGTTGTTTGGTTAGTGAATAGATGTGATGGGTTTTCTTTCCTAACCTCCTGAGCCACTGATTCTGCAGCTGGTCATCCCCTCCATCTCACCTCTGCAGATCTCTGTCCCTCAGATTGTGCCTACCCTTGCTTAAGGACTGGACCTGCCAGCACCCATGCTGAGCATGCACCAGGCGTGGATCTCTGCTGAGGGAGGGAGCACTGCTGCAGGTTGCTACTCGCACGGGTTCAGCATCCCAGCATGGTGCATATGTGCTCTTGGGTCGGGTGCAGGCAGGGCCAGAAACCCAATAGCCCACTCCAGCACATGCCCTGGGTTGTCTGACGTGTTGTCCATCACTGTTGTGGGTCTGGTGTGAGCAGCAAGGGTGCATCTCAGGGGCTTGAGTTTGTGTAAGCCAGTTCTTTGCCTCATAGGGTATGTAACTTTTGGAGGTTTCAGAGCTGCCTCCAAAAGCAGACACCTTTGTTGTATGAGTTTTCAGTCTGACATTAGCCTGCCATTAGGAGGGGGGATCAGACAGTTGCAAAAGGAGCATGAAAGGAGATGAGAGAAGGCTCCTGGCGTCTTGTTCCCCGTGGAAGAACAGGTGCCCTGGCCAGCAGCATGGCTCTAGTTAGAGCACGACTGGGGAAGGAGGGGGTGGAAGAGGGGGGGTCTTGCTGCAAAGAGGGAGACTGGATCTTGTCCTCAGACTTCTGCTCACTCACTGTTCCTGGGCACAGAAAGGCAGCCTGCATGTGGCTGTGCCCTCACTAGCCCCTGGTGTCTGCTCTCCCTCTCTTGGCTCAGTTACTTGAGGTTGTTGGTTTCCTGGCTGTGGGCAGAAGGTGTTTTTGAAGGAGAAGGTGGTAGCCTGGGGGTGGATCGAGAGTGGGAGACAGAAGAGGGGAGGAGTCACTGATCAATGCTAATAAATAAAAGGCCCCTCTTCTCCAGCCCAGGGTCCAGGACGCTGGGAGAGCTGCCCCCTCAGACAAGAGCTGCAGGCTGGCGGGGAAGCGACGGCTTAGTGAGTATGCAGGGACTGCCTTGCTTTTCCTGGATGACTGCTCGTTATTAATGCCTTGCTGGTGCTTCACAGCTGCAAAATGTTAGGAGTGGCTGCTATGGTGTGTGTAACACTGTGATTCTCCACTCCAGCAGGAGACAGGTCAGAGGGCTGCTTTTCTGATCTCCCCTTTATTTGGAGGACTGTGGGGATTTCCTCGGCATTTGCAGGCAATTAATCTTAGCTCCTCTTTTTATATTTCTAACCAGTGGATGCTGCTAGAAAGCAGGGGGATTGGGCTCACTGTGCTGCATGGTGTGTTGCCTCTGGGGCAGCCCACTGATGCTGGGGAGGGGAGATGTGTGCTGGAGAAGTATGGAGTGCAGGAGGAGTAGAAAGGAGATGTACTTTTGCAAGGGAAAGTGTTCCCCGAAGGAGATTTGTTGGTATAGGGTTGTGTAGCCAGCATGTTCATTCATCCCTTGGAAAATGCCTTGCCTCTGTGGTGAAAAAAGAAACATTTGGGTTAAAGTAGTGTTTGTGGTTCTTCTTCTGTGGTTGATGGCAGGGGATGCTCCAGGCATTCTGGGATCAGAGTCCTCTGAAATGGGAGCAGAGTCTTCCAGGGAGCAGAATGCTCTGCCCTGAGTGAAGACAGATAAATAAAGAGGGTTTGGCTGGAAAGCATGTTGGAGTTTCCCACTGTGCAGCCTCACCTTCATTCCAAAGTACTCCCAGCATCTTCCTCTCTGTGCCCCACTGCTTTCCTGCTGGGGTCTCTCCTCCCTCAAGCCTCCCTTTCTCGGCAGCTCCCATGAGCTCCCAGAATATACAAGACATTCAGGAAACCTATAAAATCTACATTCAACACTAACTCCAAAACCGTGGGCTCTAAGGAATGCAAACAATCCCAGAGCAGAGAATTCCCTTAAAGAGACCAGAGTGGCAGGGCATGGAGGGACGGCAGAAAAAGTCTCAGTTCTCCTCTGACCTTGTATCTATAGCAGACTTCTGACTTTTGCCCCAGCACAACCTAGTTTTCCTCCTCATCTCAGGCTGAGCACTGAATGGGCAGGATGTGGACAGTATGGGGGGCATTGATGGTGCAGGACTGAGCTGCTCTCTGCGTGGGGTGGGATAACGGGGAAGAAAAGCAATCTTTCTCTTTGGTCTGAAGTTGAAGGCACTGCTCAATTTCTCTCCCAGAGACCACAGGCTTCAGGCAAGGGCCATGAGTTTGGCATTGAAAGGGTAAGCTGTAAAGCCCAGAGTAATCTTGTTCCACTGAAGTTTCACTCCCCATTGGGGAAGTGTTAGGCTCTGGCTAGCTGTCCCTGTAGTTCTTGGCTGTGTCACCTGCAGCGTGGCTCCCCAGACCGGCCTCTGCAGGTGACAGCAGTGACAACACCACACTGGCTTGGAAGGAACGGTCTGCACCCTGTCAGTGAGAAATCCTGATGCCTGCATGTACACATGGACAAAACAGGTGGTCACCACAGCTTGGATCAGACATTTGTTATGTCTGATATGGTTACTGTACCCTAGGATCATCCCCAGGCAGTGGCATGGTCCCAGCCCCACCACTGCCATGGGGGAGGGCTGGCAGGCACTGGGTACCCACCTTCCCTCCCTGTCTTGCCTCTAGCAAACTACTCCCTTTTGCTTTTCACCCAGCAGGGATGGCCATCTCTGTAACTCCTTTCTTCTTTTACTCCCTTCTGCTGTACCACAGAGCTGAGGAGGGGAACATCCCATCTTTTGTCCATCGCTGCTGTCCATGACATTGGTCCCAGACAAGCTCTTTGGGTGCTAGAAGGTGAGGAAATGCTCCCAGAGACTGCTGGCATGGGAGATTCATCCTAGCTGAAAAGCCTTGCATTGATAGCTGACTTTGGTGCCCAGTGGGGCAAGGACTGCTAGTGCTAGACCAGAGAGGCAGCAGCCCTGAGAGATATGGTTACCTTTGCCTTCACCAAGATGCTGTCCCTTGGGCTGGAAGAGCAGTGTAGGGTCAGGACCACAGTGAGGACCTGTAGAGATAGAGTTCTGGGTGCTGCTGTCATCTCAATGCAAAAATCATGATCCCTCCAGCAGAAGGGATTCTTCTAGGTTGCTGCTTGTCACTCCTGAAGCAGTAAAAGTAGGAGAGGGGAAGGGGCAGTAGGGTTAGATTTCCCTTCTGATGACTGGCAGGCTTGGACCATAGCAGGGGCCAGCTGGAGGGAGGGGGGCTGAGTGGGGACAGAGTGTTTGAAGCCTCATTCTCTATGTCTCTGTCGGCAAAGCTGACAGAAAACTGTGGGCTGGGTGTATCCACACAGAGGATGGCGAGGGCAAAGAGGGCAGATCAGAGGAAAAATTAGAAAGGCAAACATTTACATTTGGGATCAGCACACACCTCTTCAGCGGGGCCCCTGGCGGCCCCTGAAATTCCTTTCACTTGCACAGGCCAGCTTTTCTGAGCGTGGAGTGCTAGTGACACACTTGCCTATGAATTATGGCCCCCAGCCCTGAACTGGGAGAGGAAGGGGGCATGCCCCCTCCTTTCCGAAACCTGATTCAATCTTCTAATAGAGGATGTTTTGTAATGGCTCCATAAAGAGTGTGTACCAGCCAGCTGTTGCCTTCCCCAGGCTCTTTCATGGGCCCCCTCCTGGCTCTGTTTTCATAATAAACATTCCACTGCTAATTTTGCAGGTGGCCCAGGATCTCCAGCTGCCCTCAGTGGGAAGAGAGCGAGACACAGCGAGAGAGACAGAGTGAGAGAATCCTCCCTGCACTGGCACAATGCGAACTCTCATCATCCTTATGCTCCTGGCTGTCTTGGTGATGGCTGCTACTTGCTATGGTAGGTGCCCTTTTTTACTGGGTAGAGTGATAACTCCAAACCTGCAGGCATCTTTGGGTCTGTTCAGATGTTTTTTATTCAACTTTGTGTCTTCTTTCTCCTTAACTTGATCTCTTGTCTGCTTTTCTGCCCTTGTGTCAGACCATCCTAGCCCTGCTCCAGAGCTGTCATCTTCAATCATTTTGATTTGTGGTCCAGGATGCTTCAGCCCCTTCCTCTCTGTTCCAGCTCACCTCGCAGGCTGCTCCTCTTTCTGCCCCTCTGTTGTCTGGACTACAATAAGAGTTCTTATTCTTAACTCTTCCTTGTTAATGGGGAGATTTCCCTTTCTCCTTCTGTAATATCAGCCCCCTTTTCCTGTCAGGCACCCAGTTTCATACTGATGGAATTAAGATACTGTTTCATGCAAGAGTCAAGCACATCTCACTGTGCTAATCCATTCCCTAAGCACACATGCAGGCTTTGAAGGTAAGCAGGTATCATATCCACTGTAGTGTCAGGAACATGAAGGTGAGGAACTATGCTTGAGAATCACACACTGTAAGACCAAGCACAAGCCTTGAAGTCCTGGCTAAGACATCAGGTTGCTCCATTCTAAACTCATGAACACCCTAAACTCCTCATATAAATGTTAGGTCATGCCACTGATCCCTTTCTCTTCCTTTTAAACAGGTGTCTTAAAACCTGGCTTCTCTCATTTCTGTGTGCATGTTCTAGTGATCTGTGGTGTGTGAAAGACTGTGAATCCCATCAATACAGTGCCTTACCATGTTTTACTCTTTCTTTCCCCAGAGTCCTATGAGAGCATGGAATCCCATGAGTATCTCAGTAAGAGACTGCTTTACTATTTTCTTGAATTTGAAGTGTGCTACAGACATCTCCAAGACCATTTCCATGTACTTTACTGTGGAGATTAAATAGGCAGAACCACTCAGCCCAGGGAAATTGAATTTACTGGAGTTGCAGGATGAATAGGAAGAGAGTTAAAAAAATACTTCACATGTTTGGGCACAAGTGCATATCAATTTGTTCTGCAAATAATATAATGAGAATTGGAAACAAAGAATCATGAACTTAGATCCCTGCTGCATCCACCTAAAACAGGTTAAGTGACACTAGAAAGGACATTGCTCAAAAAGCTCTGTGACGAGCACAGAAAGAGGTATTGCATAAGCCAGTGACATGATTTGTACTTCCCCAAGAACAGGGAGAGCCTTACTCCCAGCAGCTTGGAAGAAGCAGGTGGAATGTGTGGGCAGGAGGGACCCTTGGTCTGGAAGAGAGAGTTAGTGTCACAGGAGAAGCATGAAATGGTGGAGAGTCTCACCATGGAACAAGGAATAACCTGGAGGGGTTAGAGAACAGATGGTTCGAAACTAAAAAGAAATTAGACCATCTGGAGAAGGACTGGACTTCATAAAACAGCTGGTCAGAAGCACAAAGGCACAGGTGGAAGCCAATGCCAAAGACATCCACAGACTCCTGAACTCTGCAATAGGACTGTGATGTTTCTCAAAAAGGACAGAAGGGACCTTCAGGCACCTCAGTCCAAAACTGCCACACAGTCACCGCTCAGTGACTGCCTAACCTTGGAGGCAGATAGACTTACGCAGGCCCTTCCTGTTTTTGCCTATAATTTTACGATTCTACTAATTCTACTGAGCATGCCCAGACCTCCCACGGTCTGCGCAGCTTGGCACCTACCTCTTGGCCAAGCTCCACTCACTCAGAGGGGCTGTGGCAGCAAAATCACAGTAGCTTTACCCCGGGTGGCTTGAGTAACAGCAGAGCTAGCCCAGCCAGCATGTCCACTTCCATACAGGCTGCACAAGCCAGAGGGAGAGCCTGTGCGTGAATCAGCAGGGTGGACAGCAAGGAATATTAAAAGGTCGTGGGTTTCACTGTGCCTGGGAGGGCAGACAAAGAGGCTGTTATAAATGTGGAAGCTAGCTTTTGTTGAAATCTGGCCTTGAAAGTGTCTGTCTACTCTGAACAACCCCTTGCCTTCTCAGATCCCTTCATCAACAGGCGAAGGGCCAATGGCTTCATACAAGCTGGCATGAGACCAGGAGCCATCTCTCAGGAGAGGTATGTTATGGCCTCAGGACACTGAGGACGGGAGTGGGGAGAGGTCTCCTTGCCAGGCACAGGCTGGTACCAGGGGAGAAAGCCATGGTGACTTCTGAGAAGTCTCAGCCCCTCTCTCAGTGTGAGGTGCCCGTGAAGTCCCCAACCCTGGGAGAAGCCAGAACTCAGATAGCAGAGAGTGTGTCCTTGCGTTTGAGGACATATCATGTGCTGGGAGGGCTCTGCTTAATTTGTCTGAAGGAAACACCAACAGAAGGAGAGGGAATCAGTGTGGGATGGCCAGAAAGGAAACTCAGTTTGAGATCTTGTTCTAGTCCTCAGCTCTCATGCAGAATTTGCATGACCTTTTCTAAATCACAGGGCCATCTGGGGGCCTCCTTGCCTCATCTATAAAAAGTAGATATGGGCAGTTTCATGCCTCATGCAGGGCTTGTGAAAATAAAGGCTGAAGCACAGAAATAGTCTCCTAGTGAGGTGTCAAGGCAAACCTTCTTCACAGTACCAGGTGGCCCTTTTGCAGGATGTTTCAGGTCTTTGTTCCATGCATGGCTTTGGGGATGAGCAGAAGAGCTGAAGGCAGCAGGCTGGGGGGCTGCAGAGGGAGGACTCTTCCTCAGGCTGAGGCAGGAGGCATCCCCCTCTCCCCACCGCCCTACTTAGCCCTGAAATAAAAGGTTAACCGGGGAGGCAGAATGCTCCTATTGTAGTCACATTGCTCCCCTGGGTGTGGTGAACACAGAAGGTGATATGCTAACATCTTGGTAGGTGGATGATGGAATCTGGTGATGGACCCTTAATCCTGGTGGGGGATTGTGGGGCAGGAAAAGGCTGTAGACAGATATTTAAGATGGCAGCACTCACCACTCATTTCTCCTACTTTTGCAGGATCAGAGAGCGTAGTAAGATGCCCCAGGAACGTCAGAGGGAGATCTGTGAGGACTATTACCCCTGCGAACTGTACGCTTTTCACCATGGCTATGCTGCTGCTTACAGGCACTATTTTGGGACGAGGAGGACTAAGTAAAGGATGACCTGTCCCCATCCTGGGGCCTGGAGCCCAGGGTATCCTCCCAAAAAATGCAATGGCTCTGAAACATATTCAGTTGCTTGTGTCCCTGTATGTTATCCTGCCTGCTGCTTCTCTCCCATGTAGCCATGGACGCCTACACTGTGTTAATTAGCGCTGAGCTGATATAGTAGAGATCACAGAGAGTTCAGGATGTGTGTGTTTACTACACAATAAATTGCTGGTTTGATACTATCTTCTCATGAGTCACAGTATTTTGGGGGTGTGTGCAATTTTCCATGAAGAAGCTGAGTTTGTTTATCATAGAATCTGGTGCGGATTACAGAAAAAAGTCACTACCTTGCAATCACACGAGTTTGAAAGGATCTACAATGTTTTTGTTCCAGGGTCTACAAGTGGCTTCGTTTAGAGGTCACTGGCAAATTTCAGTTCTCAGTCTGAAGACATCTTAAAATGGCGTGGTGTTCAGAAAGCAGGGTGAGATGCACTTTTGAAGAAGAAATCTATAATATCTTTCCTCAGTTGGGGAAACAAAATTCAAAAGGCGCCTGTTCAATCTTAAAAACAAAGTTAGGGCAAGAGTTAGTGACAGAAAAAGCCTGTAAATTGCATCTTGTCTATCCAGCTACCCTCAGGTCCTGATGTAGGGTGCTCCTGTAGAAAGGAGTGTGTGATCCGGACTTCACTAGTATTTCCTTTTGGAATCCCCTTTCATGCCCTTAATTCCACTTGGAATGATTCTGGTAGTGCTAGAAAGCTGCAGAAACCAAAGGTGAAGAGGGGCTCTAGGTGGTAAATAAAAAAAATAAAAGAAACCCAGTGTTTGGAGTTAAGCCCAACTTTGTTCACCTAGAACAATTTTATTTTACTGTTCATAACTCATTTGAAACAAAGATGTGGCCTGACCCTGTGCACAGGTTGCTGAGCACCTCCCAGCCCACTGAGGAGTGAGCATGACCGCTGTTGGGTTGTCACCGGCACCAGTGCACCTTGCAGGGCCTGTCCCCAGGACAAGAAGCACCAGTGCTGACATGCCCAAGAATTCAATACTACTCCGGGCTGGTCAGCAGCCACAGCAGCTTGGAGACCCCTTGGTGTGGGGTGTGTAGGAGACACAGCATCTTCTATCTCAGCTTAGCACAGCTGGTTTCAATATTCACATCTGCAGGCTTCCACAGGCACCTGCAAATTATGAAAGTGGGAAAGATTCATGGCACGCTATCAAAGGCTATGAGTTATAAAGTATCAAATTGTTGACTATTCTGTGAAATTAAGCCTAGAGCCAAATCTACCTGCCATATTAGAAACATGCATCTTCTTGCAAAATATGCTTCAAGGCTTTGCCAGCTTTGAAGATGAACTTCTGGAAAGAAATGTGATTTATTTATTGAAAACACTTCTGATGATAGGAAACTTCACCCTGACAGCTGCTAAAGTTTTGCCAAAGGAAGAAGTGAGAGATAAATGAGTTTAAGGAAAAAAAGCCATATGGATTAGGTATATTTATACCCACAGTTGTTCTGCATGTTCCCAAGTAGGTGAATCTTATGATCACGAAGCAGGGCAAAACTTTCATAACCTAAAGTCAACAAGTCTGCAGTGTCTGGGTTTGACTTGTCACTGTGATGCTATCAAAATGGAAGGTACAGGGCTAGTGCTGTCTGAGTCTGTGTCCAGAAATATCTGGTGATTCCAACCTCTGGTTTACCAGTATAAATAATGAATAATACCAGAGATTTCTGTGGGATTTTGTTAGTGTAAGCAATAACCAAACACGTTTAAGAGACTACATGCTGGTTAGAAACCTTGGGAAAAGTTGGGAAGAGAGGTAAAGCTGTTTGGATTACTAGAATTGTATATTTATATTCTTTCAAGTTTTCTTTTGGAAGCATAACTTTCCTAGAATACCTATTATTTTTAGATATTTTTTTATTTTTAAACTGTTGCTTTTTAAGATACTTTTGCTGGAAGTTGTTAGTATATATATTCAGTCTTTCCTGGACTGTAGAAGAGTTAAACTTTTTTTTTTTTTTTTAAAAATCCTTAAATTTCTTTAAGCTAAAAGACAGTGTTTCTGGGGATTGGCACAATCCCTAATGGCTCTGACTGCCCTTGGGAGCCTTTTAGGCTTTAATGCTGTAACCCTTGGATATCTCCCCTGCATGTAAGGCTGAGGAGGACTGGATGTGAGGTGGAGGAAAATGTGATCCATGTGCTGTGTTTGGGACGTGGCTTGGGGAACTTGGCTGGTGGGTTTGGGGAGTATGGGGTTATTGGTAAATAGGCTGTAGAAGATCCCATGCAGAGCTCTTGACATACCAAGCAACCACAGCCACTCAAGTCCTGAAGAATAAAACACTTTTGGAGTTTCAAGGTTTATTTTACTGTTCATAACTCATTTGAAACAAAGATGTGGCCTGACCCTGTGCACAGGTTGCTGAGCACCTCCCAGCCCACTGAGGAGTGAGCATGACCGCTGTTGGGTTGTCACCGGCACCAGTGCACCTTGCAGGGCCTGTCCCCAGGACAAGAAGCACCAGTGCTGACATGCCCAAGAATTCAATACTACTCCGGGCTGGTCAGCAGCCACAGCAGCTTGGAGACCCCTTGGTGTGGGGTGTGTAGGAGACACAGCATCTTCTATCTCAGCTTAGCACAGCTGGTTTCAATATTCACATCTGCAGGCTTCCACAGGCACCTGCAAATTATGAAAGTGGGAAAGATTCATGGCACGCTATCAAAGGCTATGAGTTATAAAGTATCAAATTGTTGACTATTCTGTGAAATTAAGCCTAGAGCCAAATCTACCTGCCATATTAGAAACATGCATCTTCTTGCAAAATATGCTTCAAGGCTTTGCCAGCTTTGAAGATGAACTTCTGGAAAGAAATGTGATTTATTTATTGAAAACACTTCTGATGATAGGAAACTTCACCCTGACAGCTGCTAAAGTTTTGCCAAAGGAAGAAGTGAGAGATAAATGAGTTTAAGGAAAAAAAGCCATATGGATTAGGTATATTTATACCCACAGTTGTTCTGCATGTTCCCAAGTAGGTGAATCTTATGATCACGAACCAGGGCAAAACTTTCATAACCTAAAGTCAACAAGTCTGCAGTGTCTGGGTTTGACTTGTCACTGTGATGCTATCAAAATGGAAGGTACAGGGCTAGTGCTGTCTGAGTCTGTGTCCAGAAATATCTGGTGATTCCAACCTCTGGTTTACCAGTATAAATAATGAATAATACCAGAGATTTCTGTGGGATTTTGTTAGTGTAAGCAATAACCAAACACGTTTAAGAGACTACATGCTGGTTAGAAACCTTGGGAAAAGTTGGGAAGAGAGGTAAAGCTGTTTGGATTACTAGAATTGTATATTTATATTCTTTCAAGTTTTCTTTTGGAAGCATAACTTTCCTAGAATACCTACCTATTATTTTTAGATATTTTTTTATTTTTAAACTGTTGCTTTTTAAGATACTTTTGCTGGAAGTTGTTAGTATATATATTCAGTCTTTCCTGGACTGTAGAAGAGTTAAACTTTTTTTTTTTTTTTAAAAATCCTTAAATTTCTTTAAGCTAAAAGACAGTGTTTCTGGGGATTGGCACAATCCCTAATGGCTCTGACTGCCCTTGGGAGCCTTTTAGGCTTTAATGCTGTAACCCTTGGATATCTCCCCTGCATGTAAGGCTGAGGAGGACTGGATGTGAGGTGGAGGAAAATGTGATCCATGTGCTGTGTTTGGGACGTGGCTTGGGGAACTTGGCTGGTGGGTTTGGGGAGTATGGGGTTATTGGTAAATAGGCTGTAGAAGATCCCATGCAGAGCTCTTGACATACCAAGCAACCACAGCCACTCAAGTCCTGAAGAATAAAACACTTTTGGAGTTTCAAGGTTTATTTGATTTTTAGACAAGAGAAGCCAAACTAATAGCCTCCATACCAGGAAGATTTCCAGGAAGAAAAAAGAAAGACCCTCCCCCAAACTAACTACCAAAGAACCCCACAGTATAAAAATCTCAGCTCTCTGAAGTGGTTTGGTGAAACTGTCTGAAGCGAAAATCTGTGTTTGCCCTATGCAAACTGTTTCATGAGTGAGTTTACTTTCAGAGGAATGGGTCAGGGTGGGGTGGGGGAAAAGGGTCACCATTGGGTTAAGTCTCATTTGATTTTCCACATGAGAGAGTTCCATCACACGAAAGGAGCTGCTTTACTTCAGGGTGTGCTGGTCTCTCGCCTGGCTTTCCGGCAAGAAACTGAATGATTTTCATGTTTATAATAAAAGTGTTTTTTTTATCCAGTTGTTTTTCTTCAATAGTCCCATTCAAAACCTCAGATAAAGTCTTCTGGAAATGCCATGAGTCCTGAGATGGATATCAAAATTGCTGCCAGGACCTGATATCTCCTGGCTCAAAGGACAGGCTTTGTTTTGGAGCTCAAACATGGGAACACAAGCCAGAGCCCCGATCTCTCCAGGCAATCACAGGATATAAACTGCTGCCCGAAAGCAAGCTCCGGAGAACTTCAGTAACCTCCAGGAAAGCTCTGAGGTTAGGGAGACTAGCGCAGCCAAAGAAGACATGAGGAGTCTGCTGGCACCGCTGATCGTGACTCTGGCCCTGGCAGTGCTCTGCTGTTGTGAGAAAGGTAAGGGGACGTCTTCCTGGGAGGGCTCCCTGGAGCGCTGCTCAACCCTGCAGCTTGCCGTCAGCCTCCCGTCAGTTTGGGAGAGGTGCACAGCTTCGGGGGGAGGAGGTGCACTGCCGGTCATTGCACAACTTCAGATCTCTGTCTGAGAGACAGAGTCATGGATGAGAGAGGGCTTGGGGATAGAGAGCCTCATGCCGGGCACTTTCTTCCACTAGTCAGCCCCCCACCCCTCCAGTTGCACCACTGAATTCCAGTAGAGAATTCGAACATTTTAATATGTTTAAGCATTTAACCAGTTTAGAGTTTAGGTGAACTGGCAAAGGTATGCTGGATGCTCACTTTTGAGTAAGAGGGTTGAGCTGCAGGCAGATTTGTGTCCACCACAGGGAGAGGGATTTTGTGCCTGCCAGCCCTGGAGTGCTGTAGGATCACAGAGATAGGCACCGAGTCAAGCCTTCACCTGCAGGGAGGTATGTGGAGAACTTCTGGCAGAAAAAAAGCCTCCTGTTGGTGGTTAAAAAAAAAGGGAGTTGTCCCATTGAAATAAGAGCACATCACATTTGAAGGTGATTTAGCCATGGTGACTTTATGATCAAGAGACAGTAATGTAGTGGCAGCTCTGTAGTTGATAGAGAGAGAAGGGGGGAAAGATCAGAAAAACAAGTGTTTTCTCTTTACAGCAGAAAAAGAGAAGCTGAGCAGAAGAGGGCCCTGTCTTTTCTTGTATTATCTCATTCAGCATTAAATTTCATTCAGTCCTTGGCATCAGATATGTCATGATTCAATACTGGCAAATATATTCTGTTTGATCTGTCAGTCTCTCTCTCACTTTTTCATTCTTGAGTATGTATCTACTTTTTTTTAGTCATTATTATTATTCCAGATTGCTTAATGGCCTTGGAGTAACTTCTAATTTATTTTTTTTTTAAATCCAAGGAATGTATACATAGCTTAAAAATAGAACTACACACAACCCTTTTCACACAAAGTATTTGTTTAAGCACAGTTGTTATTTTTTTGGTCTCTAGAGTCCTCTTTCTACCCATAAATACACTTATGCCAAATACCTGGTGACTTGGGTGGAACTGACATTGTAGAAGAAAAATATGGTGAAATAGTGGAAGAAAAAAATGTGAAATGGGGCAGTGTGGGAGAGCCAGGATTAGAAGACCTACCATTTCTCTCAGAGGATGCTTTCCTTGGGTGTTTGCAGGGAGCATTAAGGATTAAGGATTAAGATTAGGACTGAACACAGAAATATAGTGTGTAACTTCCTCCTGAGAGGGCTGGTGAGCCAGGTACCTCAACCCTGAGCCACAAAGCCGTGAGGGTAGAGTTGTTCCTAATTTTCAGCTCTATTTTCCTTCCCTATCAATAGTTTGTGATTTCTCCCTAGAGTTAAGGAAACCTCTCTTTCCAAAGATAGAGGAGATGCTCAGCTATCTTCAGGTTCTGTCCAAATTTGGGGTTTTGCTCAAATGGTCCCCTAGCTCTAGCTGTCTCTACTCTTAGCAAGGGTGGGGAGGGAGAAGGAGGAAGGTCTTCCTCCAGCTTCCACAGTGGTTATATGGTTATTGTGTCATTTAATCTGACTCAGAGGAAGTTGAAATTAAACAAATCCAGGCATAATGGGTGAATTTTGCCGTGGTGAAGAAGTCTATCCCTAAATGGTGGGTGTTAATAAAACCCTTCTTTGGGAAGAAAAGTCTTTCTGAGAAAGGGGGGCAGCTGGATCCACCCAGTAAGCAGAGGGATTCAGTTAGGGTGGAGCAGAGGAGGACGACTCACAAGCAAACTCCTCTCTGTCTGTCTGTCTGTCTGTCTGTCTGTCTGTCTGTCTGTCTTCCAGATCCCAAAGACCCCGCAGGATCTCCCAGCGCTGCCAGTGAGTATATTGTTGTGACTGATGCTCAGCTCCGTTCTCCTGCATCTACTTCCTTTCTTCCCTTTGATAGGTTCAAGGGATGAACAAGAACCATGCTGAGTCCCTCTAGCTGCTCCCTGTTTGCTCCCTCAGCACTGCAGTCCCTGAGGTGCAGGAGCACCTGCAGCAAACAGAAGGGCTGCCTTTCACAGCCATGGGGGCAGGAGACACCAGGGAGGTCAGCCTCCCTGCACTGGCAGCCTGGCATCTCTCCGGGTGTGCTAGTGCCATAGCCTGCATCTCCACAACCCTTGAGCAGCCCCCAGGCAAGATGTGAGTCCTGCAGGTTGTTAGCATCTGGATGCATCTGCCCTCTGTGAAACAAGGTGATGTGAGTGGAGCAACACGGCCAGCATCCCGGCTTCTCTGAGCTGGCCTCAGAGACCTATCCAAAGTGACTGCACTGGTCTTTTGGATCTGCTGAGCAGCCAGTCTGGTGCACAGGATCACAGAGCAGAAAGGTTTGGCGCCACACAGCAACAGGCTGTGACATCCCTGCCAAATCCCACAACCTGGAGAGCCTGAAAGCAAGTGCCTTCCTTGGCTGCTCCTGAGGGCTACAGTCCCTCCTCTGTCAGGTTGCCTGGGACATGGGGATTTGCACACCTTGGAAAGTCCACAGCTTTTGCAGCAAGCTGATCCTGGCAGAAATCTATGGAAAATCCCCCTCATTCTTCCCTGTCTCTCCTTTCTCACACCTTAAAGGATAACATTGCTGCTGGGGAGCATGAATGCTGGTATTTCTCCAGTGAGCCAATGCAAACACAGATTGGGAAAGAGAAAAAAAATGCAGAGAGTGTTCAGGGAAAGGTGGTGATTTCTGACAGCACATTAATTGGCATCTGTGTAATCAGTATTTTGATCCAGACTAAACCCCAGATTGCTAGACAGGAGGCACCTCTCACCTGCCAAAGAGAAACACGGTCAAACACCCCACGATGACGAGGAAAGGGCACAAAAGCCACTGTCTCCCTACAGACAGAGGACTTGGAAACTGTGTTCCCCTACTGACAGCGACAGTTTGCCAGTTTCTCTGCTGAGACATATATTGGTGTGCAGCTCCCTGTGTTGCTGGTGTGCTGGCATCCATGCACACCTCTGCTGGTGTGGGTCTGTCCCATGGAGCGAGGCTGTGCTGTGCTGTGCCCTGGCTGGGAGTGGGGGGCAAAGTGGCTCTACCTGCTGCTCCACAGCACCCCAGTGTTTGCACAACCACAAATCCAAGGGAACAAATAAGCAACTGCGCTGACGTGGTGTGTCAGTGGAGACCAGGGGATACTGCTGTCATGGCAGAAAGACCTCTCATGTTCTCCAGGTGCCTGAACACCAGGATCTTTGCACCTACTGGGTGTATTTCTCTCTGGGTGATGTTTACTCTCATTATTTTATACCCTTCACCTTTCATGGATCTCTGCACATGGGAGCATTGGTATTTCCACCTGCTGCTTATGGCTCATTAGAGGCATTTTAAGGCCTGGTGGTTGGTATCTCACAACACTCTCAGTCTGAGTCAAAATATAGAAAGGAAGCCAAGACCCTGAAGTTAAGTGGGCCAGGGAGAGAGGGTGCCATTCCCTTCATTTTCTCCTTATTTGTATTTTATGCTGTCATGACTTTGCCTTCTGCACATTTGCTGTGGACTCAGATCATGCTGTGTGATAAGGGAATAGCGTTTATGACAGAAAAGGCCCTTGCTCCATGTAGATGTGCAGGTTGGAGTGAGGAAGGAACCCAGCTGTTGAGCTTCGAGTGGACCATGGAGTGGGGAGAGATGAACAGGCAATTAGGATGGGGCATGACAGTCATCTGATTGTGAAGAGAGTACTGTCCCTTTTCAGAGGTTAGACTGGTCTTTGTTTTGTATAGACCATGGCCCTGCATCTCTAACCTGCTGTGTACTCTCTTGGTAGGCATCAAGATTAAAAAGGAAGTTGCCAATGCCTTTGTGAAGAGGCAGAAGAGATCCAGCCTGTATGAACGGTAACAACTCAGGAGTCAGGCTGAGAGCTGGACTGTGGACCAGTTCTGAAGAGGGGGTGGGAAGGAAACAGGACATAATGAGGCATTCATTTGTTGTACATTTTTGTTATTACTTTCATGTGTAGAAGCAAAAAGGTTGTAGGAGACACTCATTGATAGATAAATGGTTCTTTTTTTTGTAAATATCCTTTTGCGAGCTCATAGCTGGACTCTTTTATTACTCTCAGGAAGACAGTACTAGCTGTCTGGGCTAGCCATGGGGACAGCAGGATACAAGTTAGAAGCTGCTCTAACCTGCAGGGTCATCAGAACCGATTTCCAGGATAATGAGCATCACAGAGCCTTGGCCATTGCCTCTGGCTTCCTACAAAGGAAGCACAGCTCTGTTGCAGGGTTGAGGTTAGATCAGATTGGATGTTCTTTCTGAAGCTGTAGAACCTACATCCATTTGTGCAGAAATCCTAGGCATGAAGATTTGGAGAAATCCCAGCTATAAACATTTGGAGAAATTTGAGGTCATCCAAGAATGTTACTGATCTATTTCCTGGAAGAGTTTGTTAAGCCATTGTCTCACGTAGGCCTGTAGCATAAAGAATTTTTATTCAATCCTTCTTTGGACTAGAAGGATAATGTTGATTTTAAATAATAGAAGATTGGGAGGCTCCATCTGCGGAGGAGAGGATCGGACTATTGTAGCAGAGGAACTGGCTGATGTTGAAACTTGCAGTGATTAAAAACAAGATGAAATTCACAAGTAGCAACTGTACTGACTGTCCTGACTACCCCCTTACAGGTTCTGCATTGTAAAAGTAGCTTCTGCTGTAAGCATTAATCAGTAAGGACTGAGGTAGACAGGCAGCTTGGTGTATTATTTGATCATGAGGTAAGGTTAGTCGGGAAATATGGATGCAACAAATGGAATTCAAGGGTGCTGCAGGGTTTTTCCAATACAGAAATAAAGAAATTCATGAGATACTGGTGGGACTTCTCCTGTAGCAGGAAAGATTAACCAAACCTGGAACAGGAGTTGAGAAGTGCATCCAGAGTGTAGCTGAGACTAGAAGATTTGGGCTTGCTTAGCCTGGCAAAACAAAAGCTGAGTGGGGATAGTATTGCTGTCAACAATAGAAGTGAGGATGATGAGAGGAAACTCCTTAAGCTAAAGGAAAATAGTGGCTAGCGAGAAAGTGAGCAGAAACTGGGAGCTAAATAAAGGTAAGCAGGAAATAATTAAATAAAAAATAAAATAAATAACAACAACAAAGATTCCTGGGTAGTTGGGGAACTGGGTTGGGGACAAAAAAACCCCTAACTGCTTCTGTGGTCTCCTTTGCTGATAAAACCTCAGGAGCAATTGCTTTAAGTTGGGTTCAAGTCCAACTTTTTCCAGCATTAATTAAGTAGTCCATCCCTGTGTAAACAGATGTTTAACTCACCACAAGAAGTCTCCTGTTGGGGCACCCTGGGGAATCACTCTTCTCATGTTAGTATCATGGGTGTGAAACGTCTCCAACTGCATCATCAAAAATCTGCAGAATGGTGTCTCTCTCTTTGTCTACTCCAGGTACTTCGAGTATTACAAAAGTCCAATGGAGCAGATGCATGAGCGTTGTGAAAACTACCCCCCCTGTGACTATCTCTCTGACCAAATAGGATTTTCCATGGCCTACAACCGTTTCTTTGGGAGATACTAAGGACGGGATGGTCACTTCGTTCATTTTGCTTGGGACCACTCTGAACCCCCCAGGAGAAAGAAGGTTGTGGGTGGGAAGGAGGGAAGAAAAACATCTAGATTGGGGTCTTCTTCAAAACACCAAGGCAATAATTATTGTTGATCTTGCATTAGCTTTCTTCCTTTCATCAAAAATCTTTCTCTTCAGTCGTCTTTTGTGGTATTTTGAGCTTCACCAGAAATGGCTGAGAAGACTCTGTCTGACCTCCTTCCATTTGAATCCCCAGGACACAATAGGTGAAAAAATTGTGATCCCTTTCAAGAAAATCAATGTATATCCTAGAAACATAACAAGATGTTTTGTCTTCTTCTGCAAAATGCATGAGGATTATAGAAGGAGAATGTCACAACATGTGTAAGTGTGATGGATCTGATCCTGGGATACTCACTGGGAAGAAGGTGGAACGGCTGCCTCCTGGTACAATGACTAGGAAAGTTCAGTATTTTCAAGTAGAATAGTCACCCTAAATACGTGCTGATGTAGGATCATTTTGCAAGGATAGAAGTGTGGAAATACTGTTACATAGCCAGAAATCAGTTTCTGGTACACTTTTCTGATTATTCTGTCACAAAACTTGCCTGTACAGCAACAACAGATAAATCCCCAAAGGTGTGTTTGAGGAGTCCTTTTATGGATGAGCCCTTCCATTTATATGCTGCGTTCAGTGACTGCCTGTAAAAAGTAACTTGGAAAGCTGTTGTTATTTTTGTTACTATTGGTTTCTGGTGAAACTGAATATACCCAGGCAGAACAAAAACATTCCTCTCTGATGCTTTAGTATGTATACTTGAAACTAGAAGTGTCTAAACAGCTCCAAAAAAAGCAAGCAAACAAACAAAAAGCAATAAACTTTATGAAATAAAAAGAAAATTGGTTCAAGGATGGATTGAAGTTGGGTCAGCATTTGGTTTATTCAAGGCAGCTTGTATCTTTCTCATAGATATATATATATATAAAAATATATATATATATAAAGTGTATGTATTTATATAATATCCTCTTCCCTCTGCACTACTTCATCTGTTCCCTTGTATGAATATTACACCTTAGCAACTTTCTGCACAACCTCCCTTGATGTTATCTGTCAGCTTTCCTTCCCTGAGAGGTAGATGGCAGATCCCATCTTGAAGGACAGGGACTGATGACCCTCAGGAGACTCTCTCTGGTTGCATGTAGGCTGGTGCAGCCATTCCCAGCTGCTGACTGCAATAAATACTGCTTATGTAAAACAGGTTGGTGTGCTGTTTCTCTCTGTTCCTCTGCACAACCTTTGTCTGTGGTTAGGGATGCCCAGAAGATAAAGCCTGCTCCTATGAACCCTGAAGAGCAGAATCCAGGCGCGTGAGGCTTCCTTCTCTCCTCCTGTGCCCCAGTGTGAATCAGAAGTGACTACATTGAAATCCAGGTCACAATCCCAGTACACCGTGACAGTGAGGGAGAGGAGGGCCAGGCTTTTCCCGATTCACCATCTACCGAGTTCAGCATTTCTCTGAAAGACCTTGCCCTGAAGTAAGGACACGGGATAAGTCCACAGAGATGGCTGCCAGTGTGAGTGTGAACATCTCTTATTTGGCAAGCTGCTATGACTTGCACTAGCTTATGCTGACCTTGGCCGAGGATAAAACAGCTAATAAGTACCTCTGCTTGTCTTGGTCAAACACCTGGGAGTGGTTCCTCTATTGGCATAAACAGACAGGGCTTCACTGCTCACAGCAAAATTCTCCTCTGAACGCCATCTAGTAAAAATGAACGAAGTGTGCATTGAAAGCAGTGAAAATTTTGCTGGGAAAAACTCTAGAGAGATTAGTGAAATCCTAATATCTGCTGTACTAACAAGTTAGGGGGTTTGTTGTTGTTGTATGGTTTTGTTTGCTAAAAAAGAAAATCAAGCTTCCTGTCTATATTTGCATCATTCTGTTAGTTCTGTATTTTTCTCTCCCTTTCAGTAAACGTTTTTTCTGGAAAGTTACACACAAAGGCCTTGATCATGTCATCTGCTCCGTGTCACCAGATCTCTATATGGGCTGAAGTCATTACAGCCTTTGGGGAGCTGAGTGCACAAATCAGATTACAAATTTACTGCTGGAATGGAGCTCGATTTTCACCTGATCAATGCAGCTTTAAGTACCACTACAAATCCTCTGCTGCCATCTTATGGCCGTTGTATTTATCGCCATGTGATAAATCGTACACTACGTTGCTTTTGAAGCATTTGGAAATGTAAATCCAGTGGGCTTTCTTCCTCATTCATTTCATACTACAACATACATTAAGAGGCCAGAAGGGAAAAATAGGCAAGGGATATAATCTGCAACTGGATTATATGCAACTGAATTGGCATTCTAGTGGGGCTGTTTATCCTGATTGTCAAGTTCCTGCTGGAGCCTGTCACAGTTTAGCTCCTTTTTATCTCTACATGAACAGGAGAGGAGATGCTTCTGAATAGATTCAGAACCCCTTCTCTGGACTCACTTTTTGTAGTCGAAGAACTGCTTTCTGAAATTAAGGCCAAGATAATAGAACAATTCCAAGAAGGAGAAGTAGATAGCCTGCATTTATCACTTCGCACCATTCTTCTTGTCATCATCTCGTATCATCAGTGGCTGCAGACACTGTCAGCAGCACCATCTGGTGCAGTGTTATAGATCACTTTAAAAGCAACCCAGTATGAGACCTTTATGTCATCTCTCACCTTATTTCAGCAATATTTGGCAAATGCTCTCTGTCCACAGAATCCAAGCAGCTGCACAAATGTCTCTTTTCTCAGGGAATCACACCATGCCTGCAGGTGCCCTCCTTACCCAGCCTACCACTGGCAGGCAATGGAAAATGGACTTCACTTCTCTGTAGTCAGAATGAGGCCCTGACTCCTCCTTTTGGCTCTTTTTCTGTGCAGAAGAGTTATCAGAGGCCATGGGGCTTCGCAGGTGAGTAACTCACTGCTGTTATTTGGAAGGGTGACTGGAATGGAAGTGGTTGAGTCACCATCCCTGGAAGTATTTAAAAGACGTGTAGATGAGGCGCTTAGGGAACATGGTTTAGTGGGCATGGTGGTGTTGGGATGACGGTTGGACTCGATGATCTTAGAGGTCTTTTTCAACCTTAATGATTCTATGATTCTATTCTATGAAAGCAGCTACTAGAGAGGGCTTAGTCTCAGCATAGAATCTGTATTTACACACTCATTTCAAGTGTACCCAATATAAACAGCTCAACAAGGTGCCACTCTGCAGTGGTGTAAGGGTAAGATTGGCAGCATGTTATTAGAAACCAGGGGGAGCTAAGGAGGAGAAGGACAGTTACGTTATCTGTGCTTCCAGATGGGATCCCAACCTACCCTGCATTTCTGTGTTGGCTTTATCAGAGCTCTGCACTTCTTTAAAAGGCTGTTTTAAGCTCTTGACCAGGGAGCGCTCTCCACCTCATCCTGACACATCGCTCCTCAGGAGAGGACTGCCTTAGGCTTCTCCAAGCCAGAGTTTTCTTCCTTTTTGCAAGAACACCACTACCAGATACCTCGGAATTAAGAGAACTATCAAGGTGAAGAACATCTACACCAGCTGGAGTTGGCGCAATCAGTTGCTTCCTTATGGATTGTGGGCACACTTCTACCAGTAAATTGTCTGTTTGGTTTGATTAACAACCTCTGAATTGCTGTAAGAATCTGGTGAATGATCTTTGGTTGAAGAATCGTCACCAAAACCTGTGTGCAAATTACAAACTGCAGAATTTTCCAGTTCAAGAAAAAAGGGAAAGAAACAGATGTAAATGACCTCTGCTTGAGCTCAATGTTCTTTACAGTGTCTTGGGTGGACTCTAGGATGCCAGTGCTGCTGGCCAGCCTTTTGTTGCTGATCTCCTTGCAAAGGCTGGTAAGAGGGGATAAACATTGTTCTTTATTTGAAATGGTGAAATTGCTCATCCTACTGAAAGAAACTTTGTTTTTGTTTTTTTCATTTGAAACATGTTCTTTAAGGGGCTCTGGGTTCAGCTTAAGCTCTTCTGCTTTCCGTTGCTCTGTTCCATTTCTTACTTGTCCTAATTCCTTTTAACTACTTGGTTGGAAATTTCCTCTCCTTTGGGGCCAGATGGTTTCCCCGGGTGTGTTTGTGGGTAGTTCTCGTGGAATTGTTCCTCTTATTTTCCAGCCTGTCTTAGTTGAGGCTCTGACAAAAGCAGTGTGTTGTTGGATAGGACAGTGACAATATTGCTCTATTATTTGTGACTGCCTTTTAGCTTTCTCTCAAAGCAATTCTGGTATCATGGAGAAAGAAACCGAATCCCTGTGTAGTTTATGGGCCAGTATAACTTCAGAGGCTAATAAAGGTATCAATTTAGTTATGTGTCTAGGTTGAATATTTGAGATGGAGTGAATATCTACTTGTAGAATTCAACTAACTATCAACTGACTACAGTACTTGACTAGTCTACTAGGAGATCAAAAAGCAAAAAGAACAATGTCATAACTCACACCATTTCTTAGGTCTTATTACACAAGGTTTTTATTAATTAGAAATGCTAGAAACAGATAATTAATGTGCCATTTCATAGACAGGATATATTAGAAGTTATTTTCCTGTTATAGCACCCATTTGTGTAAATCCTTACTCATGTGTTTAATACTTATTTACATGACAAGCCCAGCTGGCTTCACTAAGGCAAACTGGATGAATGAAAGTTTTGGCACAGTGCTACTATATTATACTACTGAACATCATTGTCTGGAGCCAAAACATGTCCAAGAGGTATGACAAGACAGGAAGAAGAAATTCACCCCTAAGATGTGTTCAGGCTGCACCGCGCCAAGCACATTGTTTTGCTTATTCTTTCTCTCTTCAAAACCACTTACTAATCATGAGCAGAATATTGAAACAAATGGACCGTGGGTCTGTCCTGCAGGCTCTATACCCTCACCCTCTAAAAGGCAAACTCTTCTGAAGTTTTTAATCCACATAAAATAAGAACTCCGGCATCCTGGCTGGCATTTGTCTGAGGTGGGGCTTGCACAATAACCTCAGGTTGCTTAGGAAGGTCTTGTCAAAGATGCCTACCTCCTGTGCTTGCTCTGCCAATAATGACAAAGAAGCAAGAAGCCGGTAGGGGAAAACCTGACTAGCATCCATAGAGATACACAAAAAGTTCACTCTTCTGATGCTTTTATGCACACTTTGTTTGCTTTTATGTTGCAGGCTGTGTCCCACCTCATGATGGATATGGCTCTGCATTCCTTTGATGACCAGTATTTGGGGTGCAGAGAGCAGGTGATGGAAGAACTGGAGCGAGGAGACTATTTCGAAAAGGAAATAGCTGCTAACAAGGACTATTTGAGTCTCTGGAAGAAGGCTCAGGAGGCTTTGTTGAAGAGCCCTGTAGGTCTCTTGAGGGAGATGCAAGAGAGCCATGCCATAGTCCTCATGGCTTACACCATGAACCCTTCTCTCCACTCTCAGCTGAACTGGGCCACATCTACAGCAGGAAGCTCTCCAGAGCACTACAGACACAACTTCAGTTTCAAATATTTTCACTTTTACCTAACGACTGCTATCCAGATAATGAAGCAATGGCAGAACAGCAAGGAGAGCATGGGAAAACGTAAGTGCTACCGGGTGCACAGGGGTGTAAAAAACTTATATATTGAGGCCATGGTAGGCAGCAGGGTGAGATTTGGTCGTTTCACCTCTACCTCCCGCCTCTTGAATGAAGCCCAGAAGTTTGGGAATGAAACTTTGTTCACAGTGACCACCTGCCTGGGAGCAGCTGTGCAAGGCTTTTCTTACTATACATGAGAGAAGGAAGTCCTCATTCCCCCTTATGAGATATTCTTTGTCAAAAGCTTCTTTCGGACACAGCACGGTAACCGGCTGCATCTGCATTCTGTGGGGAACTACAGCAAGTACCACTGCCAGCTCGTGGAAGGTATCGTATATAGCCCTTCATGCAGGGGGGACATAGGACAGTCCAGTCTCAAGTACCCCAAGCAGCCCTCACCAGCTGCACCTACACGGGGCCACACTCAAGGCCAAATCTGTAGCTTGCCCACTGTGTTCACCTATGAGAGCCACATGACCCAGTTTTAATCTGTTTGTCATGAAACCTGGGAGCACCCCACAGCTCACTGAAGATGAATCTACCTGATACACAGCAGGTCTCAGGGTCCTTTGCAGCCTCCATTTATCCCATCTGCCATCACAAGAATGTCATAGGACACAAGCATTTGGGTCCCCAGCATTCCTACTGCAAGGGCAGTTGAGATCTGCAGGCAGCTTGAATTCAGATATTTATTCTGGTGGCTTGCAAGGTTGCTACACTTCAAGCCTCAAGACAAAACTATTGCTGCTTTAGTTGTGTTCTCTCTCCTGTGGCAGAAGGGAGGGAAGGTATCCTTTGGCAAATGTCCTGGTTTTGGTTGGGATAGAGTTAATTTTCTTCCTAGTAGCTGGTACAGTGCTGTGTTTTGGATTTAGGATGAGAATAATATTGATAACACACCGATGTTTTAGTTGTTGCTAAGTAGTGCTTACACTAGTCAAGGACTTTTCAGCTGCTTATGCCCTGCCAGTGAGAAGCTGGGAGAGGGCACAGCCAGGACAGCTGACCCAAACTGGCCAAAGGGATATTCCATACCATGTGACATCATGCTCAGTATATAAACTGGGGGGCGTTAGCCTGCTCAGCCCTGCCGCTCAAAGGGGGGGGGGGTTGGCGGGGGGGGGGGGTGTGGCTGTGACTGCTGCTCGGGAACTGGCTGGGCATCGGTTGGTGGGTGGTGAGCAATTGCATTGTGCATCACTTATTCTATATATTCTTCTATCATTATTATTATTATTATTTTCCCTTCCTTTTCTGTCCTCTTAAACTGTCTTTATATCAACCCACAAATTTTACTTTTTTTTTTTTCCTCTCCTATTCTCTCCCCCATCCCACTGGGTGTGTGGGGGGAGTGAGCAAACAGCTGTGTGGTGTTTATCTGCCTGCCGGGTTAAACCACAACAGCAAAGCACAAACTGTGAGTATCCTGGCTACAGAGGTAACTATTCTGTGCTGGAAGATGTCACTGGGCCTGTTCCACAGCCCTGTCCTTCTGTGAGTCCACCTCCAATACGGGACTCTTGCTTTTGTCTCTTTGAACAATAGTGTGTTAATGCAACCTTTGAGCACAAAACAATCATTCAGGAATGAGAGTTTGTGCCTGGACCTAAGCCAAAGTAGTAGGCAGACTTGAGGAAATGGCTCTTCTGGGCAAAGGCTGTGTTAGCAAGTGCAGGAAGCTTTAGGCAGCCAAAAGAGGTCTAAATGACTGCTCTCTTGACTTTCTTTCAGCTTCAAGAAGCAAGAACAGTGGTTCCACTGCCCTCGCCTCTGCTGTTCTTCCTAGTGTAGTTGGAGTTTTCTTTTGCTTGTCCCGCA
Organism: Pygoscelis adeliae; assembly: GCF_000699105.1. Taxonomy (NCBI): domain Eukaryota; kingdom Metazoa; phylum Chordata; class Aves; order Sphenisciformes; family Spheniscidae; genus Pygoscelis; species Pygoscelis adeliae. The sequence goes on along the minus strand of NW_008823954.1, from coordinate 3,295,162 downwards.
ATGACTGATTCTCTGGCTGCATCCAGATATATACACTCTAATAGCAGGCAAGAAGAATTCACAGGAAATCAGTCTCTGGAGTTCCTGTTACAGAAGCTTCAAGCCTCCCTTTGTTTTCAGCTGCAGCTCTCCAGTTGAGACTGGAACATTCAGCCTGGTTCATCAAAACAGACATTCCCTGGACCCATTCAGGTAGGAGGGCAGTTATCTATGGCCTTTCTGAAGAGTAGGGCAGTGACACCCTTCGCTGTAGGTAGCTTTTCCCTTAGGCATTCAGGAAAGACGCACATGGACTTTGGACTCTACAGATTCTCTTAGTACTTTTATTTTTAGTGAGAAAGAGTCTGTCTGTGGGATGCAAGAAGTACCATGGTGGTAAAGTCAAGTGGGTAACTGTGCAGCTTTGCATATCTCCTTTGAATGCAGGGTCCCAGGGGACAGTAACGTCTGTGGCTGCTGCATAGCTGTCTTTCCCTGCTGCATGACCCCATGCACCAAAGCCATAGCTCTCATCTCAAGCTGACTGTCGGCATCTCACACATGGGGGACAGAAGCATAAAGCTGCCTTGAGACATGAACTTAGTAGCAGAGGATCACGAAACTTGTCTAGCCTGTCTTCAGCTTTCATGTTGGACTTCAGCATTTCTTCTGAAAAACTCAGGCAGATCCTGTGTTCGTAACAGTACTCTAGTGGCTGATGAATATATACTGGTCATTTCACACTGAAATGAAGGAGAGCCTGTGGAGCCCACTGCTGTCTTCATGGGTGTTTGATGTGACTGAAATTCATTTACCTGCCTTTCTACTTCGCTGGTCTGCAATGTCTAATGCTGGAGGTTGAATCAACATCACAAATTGGAACTGGAACTTCTGATTTAGCTATAGACTCCTCTCACTTTTATGCATTCATTTAGCACTTCTGGAGCCTTAGACACCCAAGCCAGAACAGCTATGAAGTTCTCCCATCTCCAGAAAATAACAGTGTGGAAATGATAAACATATTCTGCCTGCAATTCCCCTTTCCAACATGCCTTGCTTGCTTCTTCACCCCTGGTCCCTCACCCCCACTGATGCTAGCCCTGGGCTGAGGCTACTGTCAGAGAGGTTATCTCACTGGTCCAAGGAAACTAATCATGGTGATTTAACTTTGCAGTGGCATCATCAAATAATTGAACTGAAACTCACTGACACATTTCACAAATGACCCAAGCTTTCAGTCACTGCTGATCTTGGCAGGAAGCTGGAGTTCTGTATTCACCATCCGTTGTCCAAAACAGTAATCAACAAGTTAGCCATCCAAACGACATCTCAATATAAGAGGACTGCACAGGCTGCTGATCAGCTGGTTAGTCAAAAGTAAGGACAGCCAAAAGCACCTGTGTGAACTGCTTGACTCTCGGAGCAGCTCCATATAAGCTTGGTGCTGCCATTCCATTGGAAATCCCGTGGCAAGGAACGCAGAACTTAGGCACATGAGAAATATTAGCATTAGAAATGTAGGCACTTAAGGAATTTGGATGTCTTCAGGTTTTAGCAGATTAAATGGAGGAGTTTGAGGCTCAGCATCTTGTGTATCAGATTTAGGTGTCTGTAATGGCAAAAGCCATCATCTAATCATCTAAAATGTAGTAACATGTTCTGTGAAACTGAACTACTGCCCCTGAAATCCTGAGACATGCTTGCCCAGGCAGCTAAACCAGATTTAATACAGAACTATTTTACTATTAGCTTGTTTTCTATTTATATTTCATGTTACTTTCTTGTTGCTCTTGGTTTACCAGTGATTTCAAATAATATGTTGCCAGAACTTGATTTTGACCTCTAAATGCTCAAAGATACTAAGACCAGGTTTCAAAAAAGAATGAAAAGATTAGAAACAGCTGCTGCAGATACCTCTTGTATGTGTGTTCAAACATGCTTAAACTCTTTCCTATGTGAGAATTACAGGAATCAAGATGGATTTCTGACACTTCAGCACATTTATGCCTCTCGCTGCTTATCTGTTATCGCTGGGATGCAGGCTTCAACCATTTTAACAAAGGTTTGGAATCCTTCACAAGGTGGCTTGAGCACCCTGAAAGCCTCCTCTAAGTAGTCAGCTGCTATTTTCAAGCTTTTCTTTATGGATCTGTGTCCTCGAAGGATAGCCTGTAGGAAAACAAGAAGTGAAGAGGAGGAGGGTAGAGAGCGAAGCCTGAGCTGTTGTGACATTCCACTTGAGGAGCTGCCTTCTGTGGTACTTGGTGTCTCATTTTGTTGCAGCATCTTCACAATATCAGCATAGTCCATGAGAAGTTCTGATACTTGGAGGGATAAGGCAGGTGAACTCAGTAACTGATGAATAGCAGACTCTACTGTGTCAGGGAAATTGTCATGTTTCAACATCACTGCAACAAGTACACCCATGATGCTTTCTACAACCCCCTTGTAATTCTCATAAAGTTCCTTTACTGCAGCAATCTTGTCCTGCAAGGAGGTGATGGGACCAGCAATCTTAGCGTATAAACTGTGGCTGATGCTTTCCTGTACATCTTTGTCTCTTGTTTCCACAGTGGCTTGCATCTTTTTCAAAGCACTGACCAGGAGCTGCAGATTCTCTTTAATGCTGAAGTTTTCTTTTACCGACATGATGGGGAAGTTGGTGCCAAGATGCTCATTGAGGAGTCGGAATATTGTGTTGGTTGAAGAGACATAGATGTACACTAAGTCATGCAGATTCTGGCAGGCCCTGACCAGCCTTTCTTTATCACTCTTAAAACCGAGGCGGGCTAACATTTCTGGAGTGGTGTCTGACTCTGAAAAGCAAACAGAGGAAATCCAGAAGACACAGGGGAATAAAATTGGATATATTTTCAGCTAGAATGTTACATTTCTGAAACCAATATTACAAATTATCAACCCACCTGACCTGCCCTCCCCCAAGACATTACAGTTAGAAAACGCAGAAAAAGCTCTTTGTCAGCCTTTGCAGGGGTCTTACCAAGCAGGCCAGCAATATATGGTGTAAACAGCTGCAAGTATTGTTACTCTTATGGCTGCAGGAAGTATGACTCTGACCTTCAGCATGCAATCTGAAAAGCAATGGAAGTGCTGTAAGTGAATTATTCTTGCCTTTTGGTGTTTATTGGTAAATTTATGGGAGTCCTAGCAAACAATCTACTTTACATCATCCTTAGAACTTATATTCCTATATTCCTTCAGTTTGTATATACTGGTGGGTCTACACAGAATTAAACTCTCATTCTGGGGAGGGGGGAATAGGCACAGCAAAGTCAAATGTATCAGACATCTACATTCAAGAGGCAAAGCAATTGCAGGCTGAGTAATGAAATGTTTTGTCAGGCTACACTTTCCAGTGAAATGACCCATATCTGTCAGTTCATACAGTGGCTAGATGTTGCAAGCATCCCTTGATAGGTGGAAGCACAAAACATTCTCCTTGCTTGGGCTCCTGTCTTGCTACCATTTTGACTATTAAGGAAGTTATGTCCTGCTTGCACCTAAGAGTTCTCCCAAGGCCAACTGCAGGCACAGTCCTGGGACAGCACACGGCTGAGGGACTGCTCCTGATTTTGCCTTTCCTTGTGCCAGAGCCCTGGAAAGCCAGACTGGTTGCAGCAGACATGTTTCATCAGCTATTGCTGTGGTTAGATGTGCGGTTAGAGGTGCAGTTAGATGTGTCCAAGCAGTTGCAACTTCCCATCCCACTGCATACTTTTTAAGACTTTTCTCTCACTGCTCAGCTCAACCCTCTGCCTCTTCTTCCTTTCCCTTCCCATGGAAAAAGTGATCTGAAATTGTGTGAAATGGCAAAATTGATTTTAGCCTCCACTGCTGTTCAGCCAGAGCTGGCTCTTGGGCTCCGCACCACTTCTTCCACTCTCATGGCATCAGAGGAGAGGACCTGGGAAATTGCAGCAAAGAAGGGGGACAGACACTCCAGATGAAGTCCTTCCCCCAAACTTACTAGGTCTGAAACAATAGCTATTAATCTTCCCTCAAGACCTGAAGTAAAGCAGGAACAAAACTGCTTGCTTATTCTTTAAATGATTTTCTGTCATGTTCCAAATGATAGAGTAGGGACTCTAGAAGAGAAGAATTTGCATCCACTGTAAACCTTGAGGACCTGAAAGCAGCTTCCAGACTACAGAATGTGACACAGAGGCAGTTGCCAGCCTGATTAATTCAATTCAGTCCAATATTGGAAGTAGTATTTCAGGACTACATGGCATTCTCAGTTAATAAGAGGAGTCACAACTGCTTGAGCATTGCAGAAATGTAATAGTTAAATCATTAGTGTTCTCTCTCAGCTCATCTTCTCATGCCTACCGCTCTGAAAACAAGGGGAGTTTGGTACTCTGGCTCTAGGTTGAATAGAATAGCTCAGCTTTCAGGGGAAAACAAGCTGGCAATTGCAGAGTACTCATTTTATGCTTAGTCTTTTACTTTTTCTATTTGTGTGGGACTGTTCAACTTTTCTTCCATAATTCTCAGGTGTACAAAACCAGTCATGGCAACAATTCATTATTTCAAGGAATAGCTGCAAGCATTAGTGTTTATTGTTTATACTTACAAACAATAGAAATTTATAAATCCCAGTACAAAAACTAATCCTGTATCTGTGTGAATGAAAAGCGCTGTCCTACATGTTTTACATTCTGAGAACAGCAAGTAACATCATCCCCTTTCAGCCATGGCTGTAGGTACCTGTGATGGTACCTTTGTTGTAGGCAGAGGGATTCACGCTGTACATATTCTCTCCAGGAACAGAAGGCTTTTGGAGGACCTAACAGTTGGGAACTAGCATGAAATAAACTGAAATGTGTTAAAATTGGAAGGAAGGGGAAAGGAGGAAGAAAATGAAATGAATCTAGGTAAACATCACATAACAGAATTAATGACAAGCAGGCAGGCAACAGGACCCAGCTGAAGTCCAGGCTATGGATCACTAACTCATCACATGCTGCTGGAAATCACCAGAGGAACACAGGGGAAAGAGGATGAAGTCACTGTCCCATACACATTCAACTGATTGCAAGAGCACTCAGACAAAATCAGGTAGGCAGTCTAAATGTTTAATTAGAAAAGCTTCTGGAGAAAATCTCCCTGGAGCTGGAGAAATAGTCAGAAATATGGAAATACATGTGGCCTGCCTAACTCTAAAAAGCAAATGTAAAAACTAGCGAAAGTGTTAATGTGAAGAGGTAATTTTAGCATTAAGAGACAAAATCTAGAGCAGTTATTGGAAGCTGAAATAATCATGCATAAAGAATAGATGCTAAAAGTCTCCTCCACACCTGTCTAGTATGTAAAATGTTTGTTGAAATGCTATTCCTCTTTGAACATTTTGTCTTCTGGGTTTCTAAAAATAAGGAAAAATCAAATGACCTTTCAACAAAACATCACTGGAGTGGAAAGGACCTAGTATCACACTGAGTCAGAGAGCAAGCCAGCAACATCATTGAGGCAGGACTGATATGAATTCATACCTTGTATTGACATGGCTTTATGTTTCCTGAAAATCACAAACTGTATATGTACTTTACTGTATATGTACTTTGCTCCCTCCAGCTTGAAGAAAAAGGAAGATGTGTTAAAGAGTTTATTCTCTTGACAGAGCTACAAGGTAGGTGGCTGGAAGAAATGTATAGTACTGTGCAAAATATTGTGGAAAAAATTCTCTTCAGACTGGCTTGTATTTCAACACTGACTGTAAGTTGGCTAGGGGACTGCTGAAATCATTCTGGTTTTCTACAGTGACCTTGTGGGGGAGGGTATGTTTAGTAAAATACAGCTGGGTCAGTGTCAGATGATTTGCAGTTAGCAGATAATGCCAGAACTACAAAGGACCAAAGTGACACAAAGGTATCTTTTTAAGAAGAAAAATCTAGCTAGTCCCCTACACCTAACTTTGTAGCTATAACTGTGCTATATAGGCACCAACAGCAAGAGGAGGAAAATCCTTGGAAAAATGCGCAGCACTGCATAAAAGTGGCCCAGATTTGCAATAAGAGGGCCGAGAATGCACAAGTACCAACAAAGAAAGGAGTCGTCCTACTCATTCACAGTTTGCCCCTGTTGCAAAGTAAGACATAGGCATTTAAGTCAAAATCATGCTAAAGCATTTTTATTTTGCAGCTGGTGATGAGTTAAAGAGAAGTGGCACAGAGTTGATTACAGAAGCCTAGTGATGAGGAGTAACTCTGTGATCACTGGTCACTCAGTCACTTTGGACTGTATATTGACATGCAGGTAATAAAGAAAAGTGTATTAAATACGCCCTTTTGCTGGCAAACCAGTGACAGCTCAGGGAAGAACAGTGACCATAAGGATTAGACGCAAGTGTTTGGGGGGGAGGAATCAAAGAAGTTAAATTTTGTGCTCTGGTCTGTACAGTGATAAGAGAGAGCCAGATTCTGCTCAGTCATGTCCTAGGAGCTTGGTGAGCACCTGCTGATATTAGCTCCAGACAGGACACCCTGGGTATGGTGGGAGTGTGGCGGCGCAAGCGGGGCTCTCCCTGCGTGCTGCTCCAAGGCAGTCTGCCATCACAGACATCCTGCTGGAGCAGGTGCACCTCACAGTGCTTACACGGCATCCTGAACATCACGGGGCTGTCTGCAGCTGTTTGATGTTCACGAGGGAAAAAACAATGGGGAATCGATTACAGCATTAGGGAGGTGAATAAACAATGAGGGAGCGGGGGCTAAATATCAGGGAAGAAAACAGAGTGGGAGATGTATGTAAGGTGATACAGGTCAGGATGGGTTTATTATAGATACTTTTACTATTGTCTATGAATTCCCAAGTGTGAGCTTGTTAGTATAAGCACAGAGTGCCTATATAGTAACATTTTCTCTTGAACGTGAGGAGAAATAAGCTACACTGCCATAAAACACTCTTACGATGATACAGACTGTGCCCACCCCAGCAGTCTTCATAGTTGTTTAAAAATCAGATGTTACTAACTGAAAAAATAGGCTGATACAAAAGTGTGTCTAGAACAGGCTTTTCATTTCCACAGCTTATTTTAGATTTTGCTGATTAGATGAGATTGTTCCGTTTTTTAGTGAACTAGTTCAGCTTCTACCATCTTCAGTTTCCAGGGTGAAGAATGACCCATGTTCATTTTACCAATCTTCTAACTACATATTTGTTAGCTATTTTTGTTGCTCTGAGTATGTCCAATGTCTCATAAGGTCCTTTTCCAGTCATTTGGCTAAAGATCCCAAACAGGCATTAAGTTCTCTGTATTTATGAGCTATGCCTTGGGATTTGACTTGCCAAGTATAAAAAGAACCAGTGAGGCAGAGAAAAAGGACATTTCACTGCTCTTTAAGGGCTAGGGTTATGGGTGTTGAACAGAGTAAGAGATTTCTTTTCTCTCTTGAAGTAGCCTATTTCTGAAGAATGGCGCTGAGTGACCTCCTTTACCCAGATAACCCCAAGAGAAGGCAAGAATTGATCCATCTGCACCAGGAATTGCTCAACTGCATGTCCACAAATTTCCGTGCAACAAATGAGCTGGCTGGAGTGCTGAATGAACACCTGGGCTGTACCATTACACACATACAGATGAGAGAGAGCAGCACTGTCAAGGAAAACTGTGACATTATCATTCAAGCGATGAGTGAGATTCAGCATCAGGTACAGAAGATTGATAGTGACATGAAAGAAAAGCTAGAGCCTGTGCTGTACCAGAAGCTGTATGACATCAAAGAGCCTGAGTTGGAGAAAATTGCAATAGCCCATAAAGTTTTTTCCATTGTTCTTGGAGAAGCGACTTCAACAGCTGGGATAGTAGCTATCAAACTTCTTGGCTCCAATCTTATAACTCTCACTGTGAGCAAGCTTGTGAGTCTCCTTGCGCAGATTGGGGCATCTGTTCTTGGGGGAATCAGCATCACCATTCTTGGGCTCGGCATTGAAATGATCCTCCATGCCATCCTGGGAGCCATGGAGAGGAATCAGCTTCTGGCAGCTGTGAGAAGCTATGAGAAGCACCTGGCTGAGTTTAAAGCAGCCTCAGAAAAGTACCAGCGCGCCATACGTGAAGTGACTTCTTTGGTGAGACAGCAGGTTCCGTGAACGAAGTCAGAGTTCTCTCTCCTGCTGTGACGGTGGCTGCAGCAGCTACGCCTGCAGAAACCTTTTTGATTCTTTATGGTAAATGAACTACTGATGGCTTTTTTTCTTATTAGTGGCAGCAGAGCAAGAGATGTGACAGATCAGGGATTTGGCACTGAACTACATTAATAGGGAACTGGCTTATAGGTGCTCCTGGGAGGCAATGCTTCAAATACCTTGCACCTTTCCTTCAGCTATTTTCTGGAATGCATTGTAGATAACCTTGAACTGTAATTTGCACTAGTGACAATAATATTCACTGCTGGAGCAGTAGTGGTGAGAAGGTGTGATTCTTCTCTCACTGTGTTTCTATATGAAAGATGACAACATGATGGGAGAAAACAATTTCAACAAGCCAGCCCATGTCATCATCTGGAGGCCTCATCAGGACAAGCTGTGGTTGCTAAACTCTTAGCGTGGATTAGTGCTAAATCTGACAGGCTGAATTCCCTGTTCATTGAACTGCTTATATGGACTAGCTGAAGCATATTTAACTATTTCCTGTCCCATCCCTGCCTAAGGTGCCAGCCGGAGGTCTTCTTTAAATAAACTCTAGTCCCAGTAGATTAGCAAGTAAGAGAAGCATGGGCCTACAGGCTAACACACACAACCTTGCCCCACAACTCAGAGAAGCCAGCTGTAGTGTTCCAGGCACGCCTGGCTGTGAATAACCTCTTATGCTGAGTAATGCCCCACTCCTGCCAACCCACAGGTAAATATTTCTGTGCACAGTTGCTGCTCTGTTGATTGAAATGGGATTACACACACGTACAAGTTTCTGTAGGATTACAGCCCTTTAATGCACTAAATTTATTTTCACATGCTTTACCCAGTCCCACCAATGTGGGACTGCCAAGAGTGTGCTCAGACTCTGCATTTCACAATATGCTACCAAATGTCCTTATTTTTCAGATTCTAAAAACAAAGCTGGAAGCAAGAACATGATTTGCAGTCTCTTGCTATGATTTGCTGTGGTTTGCTTTTTTTGCTTTGATCTTTGGAAAAAAAAAAGGTGATTTAAGAATTAATAAAAATGTACCTGTACTCTTTCCTGTACTTGCTTTGTTTTTTTCGTTCTGTCTGAAAAACCAATCTTAAACCAAATCATGAAAAGATTTTAAAATCTTCATTATAGATGCAATTTATAAATTCTTTTTTATATCCACGATAGACTAATCTAGTAGGATTGTGTATAGGTTCCTTTTTTAGTACCAGCTTCCCCCATACTAAAAGCATACTCAAATTCATACTTGTTTATTAATATTTAATATTAGCAATATTAGATTATTATATTAATAACCAGATCATGCCTGTGAAAGTACAGAGATGGGTGAGATTACAACAGGGAAGCTCTCCATTGGCTTCATGACCCTTCCATTCTGGGTTTTGGTGGGGTTTTTTGTTGGTTCCCCCCACACACACACTGTTCCCACTTTTAATAATTTTTTCTGACTCCTCTTTGCTTTTGTGTTCAAAAGCCACTAGATGGCAACGCAGCTGCTGGCTCTCAGGCAGCTCTGACAGCCATCAGGGAGAAAGTCCAGGGTTCAGGAGCATGGACGGGTGCCAGGGACTGACAAACTGGGACCAGCACAAGCCGCAGACTGGGCGATGTGGGTCAGGAAAGGCAATTCAGAACAGGCAAAAAGCACTGCTTTGTCTCACACGAGGTATTGTGGTGGGTGACATGGTGACCCGAAGCATCATTTCTCCAGGATGTGACATCTCCTGTCTCCTGACACAAGTAACACTCAGTTTAGAGGTACTTGTTTAGAGGCAAGAGACTGTCAATCAGCAGGACAGCAATATTTGAGTGCTGGAGAGGCAGGAGTTCCTGCCTCCTGATGACTTTCTATGTGCAAATGTACATTCTAATTTAGGAGGAAAACCCACTAGCTCAGTACATATCTTTGTGAGAGTGCCAATGCTGTATGAGAATAGTGGAGTCAAATAAAAACAAATCTGCTGTACTTTTCAGGCAGCTTGTCCGCATTTTCTTGAAAGCAAATTCTAAGCAGTGTCAGGGGAAGTGGGATACGCAATGAGGAACGCAAAGATACACGATTTCTATTCACCTCTTGATAGATCCTTGTTCCTGGTGGGCTTACAGGAAAGCTGGCTTGCCCGCACCAGCAGGTGTGGAAGGTGTCCTCATGCCCATGAGATGTTGGAAGATGTTGAAGTTGTTGGAGGCTGGCGGGCAGCAGCCTGTCCCTCTGCTTATGAGGTAGGAGACTGTGAGCTCACAGAGGCCAGGCCAGCATCCCCAGCCCGCTAGGAGGGCCGCCCATGACCTCATAGAGGGGTATGGCAACATCGAGCCGTAACAAGGCGGTTTGGAGGTAAGAAACCTGCCGATCAGCTTGGGACCTTCCCAAACTCTCCAAGTCTAGCAATAAGAAAATCAATGGGATTTACTTGCATTACTGACAGTTACATACTTGAACTGAGTGCAGCATGCATTTAACCGGCTAGATGCAAGGGAGGGTACCCAGTGGAGCAGAAACAGCTTAGCTCTCCGTTTCTGCTTGGTAACTGAAACTCTGTCCTGCAAAATAGGAAATAATTTCCTGCTCTCTCTAGCCCTCTGACCTGTATTACACTTGGTCCCCCAAAGATGTCATCAACACTCTGGGGTTAACCAGTCTGCTGATGCTTCTCCTCTAGACTCCCTGGAGCTGCCTTGTGGCATGACAGAAGTGAAAAATGTGAGAGAACTATTGTCCTCCAAGTCAGCAGACACTGCTGGGACAAAGCAGTTAGGGCTGTGGCAGTACCACTGTCCCCACTGAGTCCAGTATTGTCATGACAGAAGACCCCAAGCCCTGTGAGGAGCAGCCAATCTTCAAAGCCTCAGCTGTCCCCCTCTCCAGTGACATGGTACATGACAAGGATGTGCGTGGCCACAGTGTTCCCATCACCCCCTCTCAAGCATTCTCCCTCTACTCAGTCTGTTGTTCTGGACAAAGGATTAAGAATTAAAACTGTATAATATGCATATTCCAAATAAGAACAGCCCCAAAGAAGAAAAGAAACTATAAACCAGCTAAAACGAGTCTAAGCTGCTTTCAAACCTGTGTAGAAACACTGAATGGTTGCCACCAACATCTGTCCTGCAGCAAATTCTTTCATTCTTTCTGGTAACAAGATCAATGTAAAAGAACAGGCCAAAGAGGTGCAAGGTGGAGATGACGCTGCTGTGTACATAGTGAGCAAGACTCCCGAGGCACTGAGAGCTCCTGAAGCTCTGAGGATGCTCCTGGGCTGGCCATCTGCTAACTTGGGTTTTGTGCAGTTTGTGACTAATGGAGGTCTAATGAGATGCGCAGCTTATAGTCTTGCTTTTGCCCACCCTACCCATGATCCTTCATAAAGTTCCAAGTTTGCCAATGAAGTCTCCATTATTTGAAAAACTGCAACAACATCGTGCTGCATGGCACATCCACCCAGACCAGGGGATCTACAAATCCTGCTCAGAGAGCAAACCACCTCTGCTCCCAGGTACATCTATGCGTAGAAGAATGTCCTTCCTACACCTTCCCCCCAACATGTTAATTCTTTAAGCCTGTACCCGTACTTTATTGCTTGCCCCCCCTTTATTCACAATGATGCAACTAGTATCCAAGGAGGTGTTCCATGTATCTTTATCCTGGTTCTTCATGTGTCTGGGGACTTTTGCCGGGACAGACACTTTGGGCAATGAGGTGGAACAGTTTCCACCAAGTGTCCACCAGTCTCTGCAAAGCTGGTCACCAGTTTGCTGCAGGGGCTTCCATGGCAGGGGGGTTGCAGGGGAAGACAAGTATCAGAGTCCTGTTGTCCCTGCTTTGTGCAGCCCGAGTTGTCCGATGAACATCATCCAGTCACTTTTCTCCAGTAGTCCCCTGAAAACAGCAGTTAGCACATGAGCCTAACAGAGGCATGCCAGCCTTGCTCACCGCGGAACAGTGCTGCCTTCAGGCCAAACCCAACGAGAAATGCATATAACATCCGAGTCTACCAGGAACTCCTGCTCCCTCAACACTTTGCCTTTATTCCCCACAAACAGAGGCTTCTCACACGCCCCTCAGCTCTACCTTGTTCCAGGACAGGGGGCCATTTCGTAGGATCTCCCCAGGAGAGGGTGGGGGGAGGAGCGGCCGCAGCGACCACGTTCACAGGGCTTCTCTTCTGCCCCAGGACATTTCCAGCATCCGCCATACCAGCGTACCACTCCCTCGCCCCAAAGGCCCCCTACCCCCCTACCCCTCCCTAAATGCGTCTTCCCCTGCGCCAGAGGCCGGCGGGGCGCGGAAGGAGCCGCCT
>NW_008823954.1:3277429-3282366 GCF_000699105.1 Pygoscelis adeliae | reverse complement strand
GGGTGAGAGGAGCGGGACGGGGCTGGGCTGGGGGGAGAAGGGGAAGGGAAGCGAGGAGAAGGCGGCGGCGGTTTGCGCTACCGCGTTCTCTTCCTCCCTCCGTCGGGGGAGGAGGGGAGGCTTTCGTGTGCCTCATGGGAGAATTTTTGCCTCGTTCCCCAGTGGCCAAAAAAATCATGAATTTAGTGATTGTTTTTTTTCCCCATCGGCTGTTAACTCGTTGCGTTGAAGCTCTTTGCTTTGTGTCCTAAAAGGATTTGGGATTGAGGTTTCAGAAGTTTATTCTCTTTCCCCTTACCCTTTAAATGGTAGAAATCTGGGAAAAGCGGGGTGCAAATGTAACTTCTACCTCTGTTCGGTGAGCTTCCCACCTAAAGAAATGATAGTATCTTGCAAAAAACCCAGTGTAATCTTATAAATAGGAAATATGTTATCGGTGATCAGAAATCATGGGCTGCGCTTGTAAACAGCGGGCCAACTGTGAGCATAACCTGGAAATACGAGCCATGAGCAGAGCTCTGTAGTTTTTTACTAGTCGGTGTGTTGAATGTGGTCAGTTCTTGGACCTTGTGAGGAACCCCATCTGCAAAGCCTTGAAGCACTAAGTAAGGCACTGTGCTTAAATTTCTTTTTAGGGGGTAAGGGGAGGCACATAATCTAGTGGTTTGAAAGTGGCATCTTCTGTAATTAGGGAAGAAGGATGCATATGGCGACGGCAGTGAGGCAGCAGAGAACTTCGGACTGAACTTGTGAATACTTTCACTTTGGTCGCGATCTATTTGGATGCAGTACGGTGACTAGAAAGCTGCATCTCATCAACTCCCAAATTTCAGAGGGTGTTTTAGATTTTGGGGTGGAATCTGTGGTGTGTTGTGGTTTTTGTTTTTTGTTGTTTTTTTTTTCCCCTGGTGGTGTTTTGGCAGGAAAGTAGGGGTGGAGGTGGGGAAGATTATAGAGCTGTGAGAGAGTCAACTTCCCTGGCTGTAGTTTGGACTCTTATGTAGTCATCTGTAAGTTGAAGAAATGTCTAAAGACAGGAAATAATTCTTTGCAAAATAACCTTTTCTTCTCTGGTCATCATAACACAGCTTGAAATAATACTGATGGAGGTAGAGAGCATAGGGGCAGTGGTAGAGCAGTGGTGTATGGGGAGGAGAAGAAGACACGGATGTGTGTGCAGAACACTTGCTGGTGGATAAAGTGGGTGCTGGGGAGAGAAATCAAGGGCAGCTTAAAAGTCTGAGGAAAGGAGGAAATTTGTGGGAAACATTTGAAATAGAGAGGAATGGAAGGGTAAAAATTGAAGAGCTTTTATGAGAGTAAATGAAAAGCTAGAAGGGCTCTGATATGCTCTTAGGAAAAACAGAATGTGTGTTTCTCCCTCTCCTGTGCACTCCGTAGTGTAAGCAAGAAGGTTCTTGGTTTGAGTCTTGGAGTGAGTAACGATCTGGTTGATTAGTTTAAAGTAGGTACTTAATAAAGTAGTAGTAAGTAGGTACTTCATTAAATAGTAGTACTTAGTTAAAGTAGGGTGATTTTGATGAGAATGTCTGAGCTTGTAGTAGCGTTTGAGTACCTCACAAATATTTGAGGTTTTTGAGGGAGCAACCTGCTGATCTAGAGAGGAGAAATAAGCATAATCAAGCTACTGGTGCATAGGACCTGAAACCATGTCATCTCTTCCAGGTCTCTCCCTCCTTTTAAAATTTTTTTTTGAGGCGGAAGGAAAAAAGTCAAAATGGGGCGGAGATCTACATCATCCACCAAGAGTGGGAAGTTTATGAATCCCACGGATCAGGCCCGTAAGTATCTATAAAAGCTAAGCAGATGGGAACAGGGGGGTCCTAGGGAAGCAGATTAAAAGCTTTCTCTGAAGACAAGATCCTCACTTATGAATTGGAACTGAGTTTCCCTATCTTGAAAAATATTATCTCAGTTTTGGCTGGTGCAAATACTTCCTGAGAAAGCTGCTTGCTTACATGCTGTTGCTTCTCTGCAGTATTTACCTCTTAGTTTTTACTGTAGTTATCAGTGTTCAGAGGTCTTTGTACTTAGCTGTTGGCTAAACTGCAAGCTGCTGCTTGGGACACTGTTAATCTGTCTGAGGCTAGAATTCAAGGAACAAGTGCATTGTGTGTTGTTGGCTCTATTTCAGCTTCTGGGCAGCAATCCTTTCATGACTGCACTCTGACTTTTGCTGCCTATTGTTCTTTTCTGTATAGAAACACCCCTGCTTCTGGAGACACGAAGACTGCTTTATCTCCTTTCCTTTCTGTATAACACACATGAAACGGAAATCTATTTCATGCTGTATTTCTCTCTCACTGGGAAGATGAATTTAAAAGTTAGTCACTGTAAAATGAGTGAACTGTTGAGAAACAGCACTAATCTTGATGAAGGAAAGGTTCTTCATGGATTTGGTTGTCTCTTTCAAGTTGTTGTTTTCTCTTTCCCCCTCCTCTCTAGGGAAGGAAGCTCGGAAAAGGGAGCTAAAGAAGGTAAATAAAGAGATCAGAAACGTTTGCGTGGCATTCTCTGTACTATGTATCATGTTTGTGATTGTAATGGGCTGTGGCAGATGAGTAGACTACAGATGTTTTGGTTGCTATCCTAAGATTGACTTTGGAAAATACTGTCCAGACGAGCAGTTTTAAGAAAACATACAGAAATCTTGTTTTGAGTAATCATATCTTATCTACTATTTTGTAACTTGTGATGATTACAGCTTTTCGAAACTTTATTGTAAGTACTTGGGAATTAAAGGAAAAAAACAGAACAACAAACGAACCACCCAAGACTCACATAGTATGTTTTACTGTATACCTCTTGTCAGTTGGTTATCTTGTTGATTGTATGTGTCTTAACTGGAGTGAATGAATTATAGAGGCACTTGTAAATAGCAAGACAGTGGAGTTAAAATTCCCAGAAGTTTTAATTACCTTTGCTGCTGATTTGTGCCTTGGTTAATACTTGTAGGGCATTTTGAGGCACGTTTTTTTTCTGCAGACTGGGAATATTGAGAGGGGAGTATTTGGTACAATGTTTTATCTCTTTCTCCTGTGACACTTCTCTGATCTGCTTGATACCTGATTTTCTTAGAACAAAAAGCAACGAATGATGGTACGAGCAGCTGTACTCAAGATGAAAGATCCAAAGCAGATTATCCGGGACATGGAAAAATTGGATGAGATGGGTGAGTGAGAGGTACCAGGTGTTGGACTCAGGCAGTGCTTTATGCAGTCATATAACATAATTTTAAGGGATGACTGGGAGACTAAAATAGAGGAACCTTTTTCCTTTCCTGTTAGAAGGGGAAATTCTGTGAATAACTGGGGATTGATTATGATTTGAGGTGATGTGGTGCCATCAAAGATGACTTTTTTTTTCCAAGAAGATGGCTGATAAAAAGAATGAGTAGTGTACATGATAGTAACTTAGAGTTGAAGGAGGGGATCATCATAAGGCTGAAGAGTTCCTGAAAACAGGGATTGGAAGTTGTTTGCTGTGAAGTTGTTTCATTCATCACACTTGTGCAGTAGAGTAACTTACAAATTTTTGGGTTGGTTTTTGCTGTCTTGGATTAGAGTTTAACCCAGTACAGCAGCCACAACTTAATGAAAAAGTGCTAAAGGATAAACGCAAAAAACTCCGTGAGACTTTTGAGCGCATCTTGCGACTCTATGAGAAGGAGAATCCTGACATCTATAAAGAACTGCGCAAATTGGAAGTGGAGTATGAGCAGAAGAGATCACAACTCAGCCAGTATTTTGATGCTGTCAAGGTAATGCTTATTATATTTCAGGTTTGTAACTGTGGTAGTGTATACTATTTGTCTGCTCGTTAGGTGTGACAGTTACGAAGGAAGGGAACTTTATGAGAGACCAGTGTATATGTTATGTGGCCCATATTAAGTACTTAGATCAATTGGCATAGTATCCCTGGTTACAGCATTTCAGTGAGGACAGCATAGGGTTGTCAAAGTCTGTATTTATCTCTGATATATTGATTTCATTCAACAAGAAATTACAGGGGAAAAGAAAATTTTATGTTGCAAATCGACAATATCAGAATTTGTTTTCTGTATCAAAGAGAGAGTGAGCCTGTGAGTGTGCAACTGATACTTCTGTGAATTTCTGCTAAATCTGTTGCTGGAAATAATGAGAATCTTTTGGCATTCCTTTGAAGAGCTTTCTTTGACATTGTTCCCTACCATATTGGAGAACATAATGTTGCCCAAGTGCAAGTATGTGTAAGATTTTTCTTTTTTTTCTTTCTTTGGAATATGCAGCAGCCCTGTGAGTTGTGCTTTCTGGATACTCAGAAAATACAGGCATACTTGTCTGCAGCCTCTTCCCTTTGGAGACTGAAGGTCTAAAGGGAGATGGAAACCTGACTGGATTTTGACTGAGATTTTGGTTCGATTTTGACTGAAGCCTTTCATGGGTGCACTGTGTGTGCTTTGTTTTGTGTTAAAAGCTTTTACTGTTGACTTTTTCCCAGGTGTTTTTCATGGACTGCTGCAAGATAACATGCCCTAAGAACAGACACCTTTGGCAAGTGATGGCAGGTCCCGTGTGACCTGGGCTCTGAAAGGTCATGAGGTTGTGCAGTAGCTTCTGTGGGAGTAAACCATTATCTTTTTTTTTCTCTTTTCCCCAGAATGCTCAGCATGTTGAAGTGGAAAGTATCCCCTTACCAGATATGCCACATGCTCCCTCCAACATCCTCATACAGGACATTCCCCTTCCAGGGGCCCAACCACCTTCTATCCTCAAGAAGACATCAGCCTATGGGTAAGCGGAAAAAGAAACTTGAAGGGGAAGTAAAAAAAGGAGCACTCTTATTACTGGGGAGGAGCTAGGGGTACAAGCAGAGGTAATATTGACTAGCAGAAATTAGGAATTCTGTGCAAGTGAACTGTACTTTCTTTTAACCAA
>NW_008823954.1:3266058-3277383 GCF_000699105.1 Pygoscelis adeliae | reverse complement strand
CAGGTTTTTTTTTGAATTGCTTTGAGTAAGTTACTTCATTCCGCTTCTGTGGTGGGATTCAATCCTTGCTTTTTTTTCAGTCTTCTCTTCAGTCGCCTTCTGAGAAGTTTGCTTTTGTCTGATCTTTATCAATCATGTCTTTGTATGAGGTTGTAAACGCCTTGGGACAAATCTATACTTTATAAATGTTCATGTTTCTTTTTAGAAGCTGTGTAAGCAATGGTGAGAGAAGGCTAAAGGATTCTGTTAAGTGCATGTTTGCTTTCGTTTGTTTGTGTTCCTACATTTCTCATTTCCTTTCTTATTTCCAGACCACCAGTTCGGTCCATTTCTGTACTTCCTCCTCCTGGGCTTGGTGTTCCACGTTTACCTCCAGGCAGGAAGCCCCCCGGACCTCCTCCAGGGCCACCCCCACCTCAAGTCCTACAGATGTATGGCCGTAAAGTAGGTTTCACCTTGGAGATGGCTCCTCGAAGGCGGGAAGAGGAGATTTCTTACAGTTCTGAAGCAGGTAAGGACTTTCCTATTACTGTCTGGGGTTTTCCTTGACCTCTCTGTTTTGCTATGGATAGTACTGCCGTGAACGTAGTGTGCCCTAGGCAAGGTATTCTCTGGGCAATATGGGCGTGAATACTACTTGAAGGACTCTCCTTAAGTGATTGCACCTCTGAGGTGATTCTGGTATATTTCATAATATCTGCAATTTTATCAGCTATATTTTTAAATGCTGAAACTTCTAATTACAACTTTCAGATTTATTTTTTTTAACTAGGTTTCACAGATTGGGTATCTTCCCATGTAGTCTTAACAGTGCTGAAACATTGTACATATTGTCCCTTAAAAAAACCCAAGCATTCTCACAGAAGTCTTCCTTTCTTAAAAAAAAAAAAACCAAACAAACACAAAAAAACCAAACCAAAACAACAACAACAAAAACCCCAACCGACCCTGGGTATGTATTTGCTAGGGGAACCTAGGTCATCCTTTTCACACAGTTACTGTATCATCCCTAGAAACTTTTGTGAATGGGAGGTCAGCTTTATTGCATACCGGAAAGCATCAAAGTATTTCAATGGTGGGTGATTGCTGAATAGAAATGAACTAATGAGTTGCAGATAGGAGTTGCCTTCACTTGTTTGCTGTGCAGATTAACCAGCTGGTTAATAGGAAATCTTACAAATAAACTCTCCAAAATATTCTTTAAGAATATGTGCTAAACAGTAAAGGATTGACAATATGTCTGTGCTGTTGCTAGGGGGATTTTTCTAACTATAGACATAGAAAATATCATGTCTTTCACACCGGTGTATTTGGAGTTTATACATTTCCTAATACTTTGCTTCCTGCAGGACAGCGAGGGCATGATGATGATATGTCCAGTACCAGTGAAGATGAAGGTTATCCTGAGGATATGGATCAAGACAAGCATGATGAGAGTAGTGATGATAGTGACAGTGATAGATCAGATGCAGACAGTGAAAGCGAGGACTTCCTGCATCGTGATAATGACAAGGAGAGGGAAGGTGGTGAAGAAAAGAAATCAGGTATGATGGGAAGTTACAGATTGGGGTGGGGTTTTTTGTGGGTTGTTCCCCCCCGCCCCCTCGCAAGAAAAACACTGCTTAACAGAGTTCATGTCTTCCTGACTGGGGGAGAAGTAATTTGTTTAGCCAGCTAACTATGTTCTAACTCGCCTAAATTGCAGCTGAAGAATTTTTATTAGCAAATGGATCAGAAGGAAACTATCTAGAAGTGAAGCATCTTTTCAGATGGACCTGTTTTCTTAACAGTTGAGTTAATTTACTAAGGTCGCAAGCAGTTTTTCACCTGAAGCATTGAATTGGCAGGGTACCCTACAAAAATTAAGCCTCAATGTGAAATATACTCACTCTTTAGTGACTTGAACAATACTTCTAAGACACAACTAAATTTCTTACTACTAATGCTTTTGGATAATTTTTTTTTTTCTTGATTGCTTGGGGGAGACCAATTGATAGAAAATACTAGGTTGGCAAAACTTCAGATAATCAGTAACACCAATGTTAACTCTTATGCAAGGAGCATCATTATGTTAGAATGATACATTGTCCATACCAATCTGATCTGAATTTAATTATTTTCTTGCCACCTCCTGCCACCCTTGCCCATGCTTTGCTTTCCCCAGGTCATAGCGTACGGTTTGCAGACATGCCTGGGAAATCACGAAAAAAGAAAAAGAACATGAAAGAACTGACTCCACTGCAGGCTATGATGTTACGAATGGCAGGTGGGTAAGATGGATATATTAAGTGGACATACGCCGTTAAGCTTCCAGTTAAGGTTTCTCTGGTAGGCTTACTTCGTTTGCACAGTTTTTATTTTATAGAGTAAATATTTTACTGTCATAATGTAAGGTCTGCTAAGAGTATAAGCTGCGGTTAGGTGTTTGTTTTTGTTTTATTTTTAGTCTAGTAATGTGTGTGTTTTGCACAGCAGAGTTGAAGTTATAGTAGCAATGTACAGGGTTTTTTGATGTACTGGGTTTTTTTTCTTCTAAATCTTGTCTTGCTTAAATTTTAAACAATTGCTCAAACAAAATATGAACCTCTTAGTGAAAAAGAAAAGGTGAGATTGTCTATGGGCTCAGGCTGTAACCTGTAAGGATTAATACTCCCTAAAAATAACCTTTTGTAGAAACAAGTTAACCCATAGAGTGAAGATTTTTTGTTTGTTTGTTTTAGAAAGACACCCCAGTGTCTTTTAGAGGTGCTAGAGTTTCTTGGACATGGGGATTATGTTTGTTCTGAGGTCTAAATAAAATCTCTTCTATTTTCATTAAAAAAAAAAAAGTTTCTCTGCACCCCTTCTTTTTTGAGTTGTTCAAATGATCACAGGAAGTTATTCCATGTTCCTTCTTCCCTCCTTGTGCACATACCCCCCCCCACCCCACTGCAAACTCCCACAAACCATAGATCAAATAGCTGCAGTTTGGGTTTGGTAGTAGAAATTTCAGCTCCCACAGGGACACGTAGCTCTTGGTGGCAGAGCTATCTAGAACTGTGATATATATACCTTTTTTTTTTTTAATTTTCTGTTTAATAATTAAATGTGGTCAGTTTTCTTTCCTTTGAAGTGAAGTTTATCTTTCTTTTTTTATTTTATTTTGTGTGCTTAAGTTTCTCTGTGATGTTCAAAGATATTACCTGTGGACTGTTTTTTATAAGTTCATCTCCATTTCCAGGTCAGGAAATTCCAGAAGAAGGGAGAGAAGTGGAGGAATATTCAGAAGAAGAGGAGGAGGAAGAAGAGGACTCAGAGTCTGAAGAGACATCACAGCAACAACAGCAGCAACAGCTCAGTGAGGAAGCTCTTGCAGAGACTGGGTCATCTACTGCAACCTCCCAGGCACAACAGCAGCAACCGCCTCCGCAGCCTGTTCCTCCAACTCAGATACAGGCACCTCCTATGCCTGGGCCACCTCCTCTAGGGCCACCGCCGGCCCCTCCACTGAGGCCCCCAGGACCACCCACCGGCCTTCCTCCTGGCCCTCCACCAGGTAAATACTTGATTTACTAGGATTTGAAGGATGCAGGCTCTCGGTACTACAGACAGTGTATCAGTTTGGGAGGTTTGAAGCTGCAGAACGTGTTGCAGATGAGGTACAGGAGCCCGGTGTGGTAATTGCTGAGACCTGTGTGATCTCTCCTGTGGTCAGTCTATTGTTGCTGTACTGTGCTTTTGAGGCACCAGGCTCCTGTAGCTGTAGTCAGCCTGATGGGCATTGGCTCGTTTGTTAGCACTAACACTGGCAGGCAGCAGTGGAGCTCGTGTTGGAGTATGAAGAACAAGGCCTGGTGCCATGTGCCTCTCCAGTGTTTTGGTTTTTTCTTGTGTTGTTGCCCCCCGCACTCTACCCCGAGTGAGGCATGATTAAAGAGGTTTGGGAGCCACTACCTAGTTATAGGTTTTGGCATGTTTTGGGTTTTTTTTTTATAAAAGCTACAGTGTGAAGGCTTCTGCTATTCTACTACCTGAATGTATTTCAGTCTTGTTAGGGAAGATAACTATACTCAGATGAAATAAGTACTAAATTTGAATTCATATCAATATTGGACTGCCTAGAGACTATTAGCAATGAGGCCAATCGGTAACAGTTTTCTGTAGTGTGTGTGTGTGGTTTTTTTTTTGAGGGCAAACACTTGAATTTATTTGATCTGGAGAAAGACAGTTTTATTTTCTGTAAGTTGATGGGGTTGCCATATAGCTGAACTGGATAACAGTAACAGGTTGTTTTGTAATTAAAAAAACAGTCTTGTTAGGGAAGATAACTATACTCAGATGAAATAAGTACTAAATTTGAATTCATATCAATATTGGACTGCCTAGAGACTATTAGCAATGAGGCCAATCGGTAACAGTTTTCTGTAGTGTGTGTGTGTGGTTTTTTTTTTGAGGGCAAACACTTGAATTTATTTGATCTGGAGAAAGACAGTAGTTTTATTTTCTGTAAGTTGATGGGGTTGCCATATAGCTGAACTGGATACAGTAACAGGTTGTTTTGGTAATTAAAAAAAAAGTGTAAATCTCTTGCTTGTTCTTACACTTAAATTGCAAAGGTCAATAGTGAGGAGCATGATATACTATGATTTTAATGTATTTTATTCTATATGGGCTATTAACAACATGATTTTTGGGGGGGGGCGGCGCATCAGGCAGGCAGAGTTCTCTTTCCAGTGTCTTCCTCGCTGTTCCATTTCTGATACCTCCTAGAGGGGAACCTCAAAACAGTTGCTTTCAATAGAGCAAAACTACTTCTTTTCAGGCCAGAAGGGCAATCAAATGCCAGAGTAAAAAGTTCTTTCACTTTTAGCTGTTTTAAATTCAGACAACCTCAGCTCAGTAGCTGTTCTCAGCTATTGCTCCATTACATGGGGAGGAGCCCTTTTACGAAGTGGGAGAAGATACTTATAGTTGACTGTTACGAAGAAACTGTACTCTAACTTTACATGTGCTGCCTTTTTTTGAGGTTTTTAGAAGATCTATTTAATCGGGCCACTGGCTAGTGTTAAAATAGCTTTCAGGTTACTGTTGAAGATCTTTAGTATTAGCTGATGGGATAGTTGTTGGTCTTTTGGTGGTTTGTTTTTTTTTTTTCCAGCCACGAACTAAGCTTTTCTTTTTGTATGCATGCTTTCAGGAGCTCCTCCGTTCCTGAGACCTCCGGGCCTACCAGGATTGCGTGGGCCCTTACCTCGACTTCTACCACCAGGCCCTCCACCTGGGCGACCACCTGGCCCTCCCCCGTGCCCCCCACCAGGTCTGCCCCCAGGTCCTCCTCCACGTGGGCCCCCTCCTCGTCTGCCCCCTCCTGCCCCACCAGGTAAAGTGTTCTGTTTGCTTCAGTGCCCAGTCTCTCCCTGCTTTATTTTCCCAGTTTTTGCTGTGGTGACCAAGCCAGGAAGTATAAGCAGTTATCATTTTGCCTTTGTTCCTGTCTGTGTGGCTGCATTGTGCTGTATCTCTTTCTATGTAATAACAACAAGTAATTCCATACTGCTGTGTGCAGTTTGGTAGCAAGAAGTCTGTCCCCAAAAAGGGAATTTCAGAGTTTAAACTTCTGCTGGACTGTTTCTGAATAACTCCCGGGTGCTATAATGGTGCTCCACTTAATGAGTTGGAGATAGGGATATTTATTTTTTTCTGCCTCATCAGACATTTCTGATGACTCTGAAGTTCTAGCGGGATGGATCATCAAGAAACTTTATTTTCAGATTATAACTTTTGAATTTGAAAGGGAGCAATACACAGGCTCCTGTAGGTTTCAAAGTCTGAGGAGCAGCAGCATTTTCAACCCAGCATTTGGTGCAGGATTGAAAACTTTTTTTTTTAAAGCCAGTGCTACTGCATCTTGTTGGGTTTTTCTGTTTTGTTTTTCCTTCTTGGCTTTCTGAGCCTGTACACTTTTTTTATCAAAGATTTTAAGACTCCCAGGTGTGGAGTCAGCTCACGCTTTCTTTTCTTCTTACAGGTATCCCTCCTCCTCGGCCAGGCATGTTACGGCCACCGCTGGTGCCTCCATTAGGACCTGCCCCACCTGGGCTCTTCCCGCCAGCTCCCATTCCAAATCCTGGGGTACTGAGTGCCCCACCCAGCTTGATTCAGCGCCCCAAGGCGGATGACACCAGTGCGGCCACCATTGAGAAGAAAGCTACAGCCACTATCAGCGCCAAGCCGCAGATCACTAACCCCAAGGCAGAGATCACTCGCTTTGTGCCCACTGCTTTGCGAGTGCGCCGGGAGAATAAAGGGGCTTCTGCTGCCTCCCAGAGAAAACAGGATGATGAGCCTGCTCTCCCATTAACCAAAGCTGCCCCTAAGGCTGGATCATCTGCTCCTATCTCTGTACAGACAAAGGATGATGTGTATGAAGCTTTCATGAAAGAAATGGAAGGTCTCCTGTGACCTGTCATAGTCCTAGTTAGCTTTCCGGCCCCTCAACACAGATCAGACCACTGTGGAGGGAGGAGAAGGAAAGCTCCTCCTGCAAACAACGGAAGGGCTCGTGTGACAGGGAATAGTTCCCTACCCACAGGTTAACTTGCCAGTATGCTCTGAATAGAGACCGCTGCAGATGAAGTGTGGCTGGGGACCTCCTTTCAGAGCTAGCATGTCCACTGGTGGAAGGAAATTACAGTCAAGAAGGCGATGCTGCTTTCCTCGAGTCCCTCCCCCTTCCTTGGAGGGAGATAACGGTACTCTGGGGAGGGGGGGTGTGGGAGTGGGGGGTGACTATGCTCTGCCTGAATCCTTGCACATCCTGAATGCTCTGGTGAGGGTAGTGGAACGGGTTTTTAAGAAGCCAGAAAAGTGTTAGCAGCATTTCATACACATATGGTTGTCCAGTTTTTATTTTCTGTACTGTTCTTTTCTGTAAATATTTTATAATCCTGTTTTTTAGTTGCAGTGAGATTGATCAATCATCTTTCTTCCAGGGTAGTCAGGGAGGTAATTTGTTGCATATACTGTACACTGGAATTTTGCACCCTGTCCCCTTTATGGTCATCTTGATGGCTTTTCATCGGCAGGGGAAACTTCATTTTGTCTTGTGAAAGACAATAAATGTTCAGTGTATCAAAATACTGGTTTCCTTGTGGTCTGTCTAAAACTAGCATGTAGATGGAAAACAGGGAGGCTCTTTGCTGGCCTTGGGGGACGATAGAGGCATTCTGAACCTCAAAAGAAAAGCAATAGCTACATTATAAATAATATATACCTTTTTTTTAACTAAAGTTCTGCTATATTCTTGTTTTTAAGTTCCTAAACATCCCTTTCAGCCTTTGTTGGTAGCTAGTAGAAACTTAAGTCCTGAAGTACTACTAATAATTACAAAACGATTTCTTCTATATACTCTTACTGAAAGGTTTACTTCACATAAAGCCTCAGATACCCACTGGATGCATCTTGGACAGGCTACCTTAAGTAAAAATTGGTAAACAATTTTAATTCTAAGAGCTTGACAGATAATTTTACTTGTGGAAAATCTCCAATTTCAAATTCTATGAAGTTAGTGCTTTTAAGGTGTGCAGATATTTTTAACAAAGAACTTTCACATTTCCAGCTTAAAAAAGAATTTTTCTATTTTGGTGGAAGTATTCCTATAGCTTCATTCACTATGCTGACAGCCAAATATACCAATAGCCCTTACCACATGCAAGAAACAAATCTTTATTCTCATTTGAAACAGACTGCAAAATCTCCTGGGATCTTGTAGACAAATTAGTTTTAAGACCAGTGGGATCAGTTGTGTTGGCAGTAAGTCTATCCCAAATGAGCTGCTGCTTTGGAGAGAGAAATATTTCCAAAATGCAAAGTTTTGTCTGGAATGCTGAATTTGAGCACAAGACCTAATACTAGTAGTTAGCTCGTCTTCATCCTGTTAAAGAAAAAAAAAGTGTGAGTTAGTGTTGTA
The DNA here is from genome assembly GCF_000699105.1 of Pygoscelis adeliae. NCBI lineage: Eukaryota > Metazoa > Chordata > Aves > Sphenisciformes > Spheniscidae > Pygoscelis > Pygoscelis adeliae. The sequence goes on along the minus strand of NW_008823954.1, from coordinate 3,269,435 downwards.
AGTATGATATAGCATGGAAGAGATTGAGAAAATTCTCCACTGTCCCTGTTGAAGAGCTTGTGGTGAGCATCTTAGTGGTTTTAAGAGTGAGTCCTCTAATAGTATATCAATTTCTAGGTCAATATATCCAGACTTGTGGGTTTTTAGATTTTTAATAAAGAGAATTTTTTAAGCTGCCAGACTAGTAGATATCTCAAACAGTACCTTTAGTTGGCTATAAGCCTCAGACTTAGCTGAATACTCAATGGTTTGAGGTTAAATCTGTGTTGAGACAAAATTATTAGCTACCCAAACTTACACTTGAAAACTTTGATTCTGTTTCCATGAATTCTGGACACAAACAAATAGGTTTGTACAACAGTTCTCTTCCTGGTTCAGGAGTTAATTGCAGTTGTGTCAGTAGTATCTTAAACCTTTTTTTAGTTGTATTTATGGAATATCCTCTTTATATTTTAGCTTTTAAAAAATGCATTTTTGTCTTTAATAAGTGAAATGTGTAAATGGTGATTTTTGGGGGAAGGGGCATCATTGTGGTACCTCTGACCCTCGGTTTAATAATAGTATTGACCCTCCCTCCCAGGAAGCAGCCTGAGGAGAAGAGGAACCATGTTTTGGGACGAGGACCTTCCTCCCATTCAAGGTCGAGAAAATCTCCCTGGCAGCCCTGTGATTACATTAGTAACCTGCAGGAGTCGCTTGATTCATTCTGTTCCTCCACTTAAGTCTGGACTCTGAATCTTTTTTTATGTTCCTTTGGCCATATTCTCACATAGGTGAGCCACCTTTTCTTCTCTTGGGACAGAGCGAACGCTTGCCTGTTGCTGTATCTATTCCTCTTCAGACTGAGGCAAAAGGATTTGAATTTGCTAGATGTTTAAATGGGCGCAGAAAGGTAAATTTCATGTAGAAGGAATGTGCATAATACCAGAAAGGTAACTTCCTCACCCTGCCCGGCGTGAAGGGGGGTTGTAAAGGAGGTAGGTAGTTTACTACAACTGATAGACCTCTAAGATGGCTTGGGCAAAGGGGGGGGGAGGCACACCCAGGGAAGAGAGGTGGGGAGAGAGTTCTCCCAGAATGGGCTTTGAGGCCACACAGAAGAGCTGGATTTGACAGTGCGAATCATCTAGGAGCCACGAGATTTTTTTTTTTCTGGGAAGAGTCCAAGGCCAGGATGCCTACTGCCTCTTGTGTGGCTCTCCTATAGGAGGCTTCTCACATTCTGTTGTGGGGTTTTTTTGGATAAACCCGTGAGGTCGGGAGCTGTATGACTAGGTGGGACTGTGTGTGTAGAAACTGGCTGTGCTTGGGGCTGATAATTCATCTGATTGACCAGAAATATGGTTTGTCTTCAGCTAAATTAATATGGGGGATTTTCTTACTTCCTTGCCTTTAACACAGTTCTAAGTGGAAAGAGCACAAAGATGTAAGTTCTTCCTGTTGCTTTTATCAAAGCAATGGGATCTGTGGATGCTCTGACTTCAATCCATGCGCTTGGGTAATCATGTGGTTCTTCACCAGCCACGCAAATGATGGGCCATGGCAGAAACATCAAATCCAGCTTTGAGGACTGCTGACAACCTTTTCTCCCCCAGCATCAGAAATTATTGTAAAGCAATTTCATTGCTAAACTGACAATACTTGCATCAGCTAGATGAATTTTTCCCTTTATTCGTGTGTTAACTTTGGCCTCTGGTAATGACTCTGAGTGAGTGGAATCCTTAAAAAAGAACAGATCCATGAAATTTGTTTTGGCTGAACATCCATTGAATTACACAAGGTTTTGTGCTTATACTTCTAACAAGAGAAAATAGGAAAATCCTCCCCAGTATCTCTACTGTATCTCAGTACTCAGTCAAAAAGGGATTGAATAAGAAAGTGTGAAATAGATATACATGTATATATTACACTGTTTGTTTATTAAGGGAGAGTTGAATCAAAGTTTTAGTATTTAAATAGAAATTGTCTTGTTAGAAGGGAGAAAAGAACGCAATAGAAGCTTGTGGCGTATTCAAGAACAGTCTGTGTTTCAACACAGCCTGTGGAAACAATTATGTATTTACCTTATGATGGCACTGGTCATGGACGCAATCCTGTAATGCCATCCTCTCTACAACTCCAGAACAGATGTTCCCAGCTCTGGACAACTGGTAACATAAACCCAGGCCAATTTGTTCTCATCTTTGTATTGCGGTCATACAGATATTTGGGATTCTTCTCTGTAATACCACCTCCATCCTGTGGTCATGTTTTTCATCTGTGGCTCTGAGTAGTGTGCAGAGAAGAAGAAATGATCAGGGGGAGGAAAGGGGCTGGGAAGGGACTGAGGCACAGAAACATAAACCCAGGCCAATTTGTTCTCATCTTTGTATTGCGGTCATACAGATATTTGGGATTCTTCTCTGTAATACCACCTCCATCCTGTGGTCATGTTTTTCATCTGTGGCTCTGAGTAGTGTGCAGAGAAGAAGAAATGATCAGGGGGAGGAAAGGGGCTGGGAAGGGACTGAGGCACAGAGAAGTCGATGATAACTTCCTTCTCCAAGTGGTAGAGGAGCCAACGAGGAGAGGTGCTATGCTGGGCCTTGTTCTCACCAACAGGGAGGGGCTGGTGGGGAACGTGAAGCCCAAGGGCAACCTGGGCTGCAGTGACCACGAAATGGTGGAGCTCAAGATCCTGAGGGCACCGAGGAGGGCGCACAGCAAGCTCACTACCCTGGACTTCAGGAGAGCAGACTTTGGCCTCTTCAGGGACCGGCTTGGCAGAGTGCCATGGGACAAAGCCCTGGAGGGAAGAGGGGCCCAAGAAAGCTGGGTAATGTTCAAGGATCACCTCCTTCAAGCTCAGGAGTGATGCATCCCAACAAAGAGGAAGTCAGGCAAAAATGCCAGGAGGCCTGCATGGATGAACAAGGAGCTCCTGGACAAACTCAGACACAAAAAGGAAGCCTACAGAAGGTGGAAGCAAGGACAGGTAGCCTGGGAGGAATACAGAGAAGTTGTCCGAGCAGCCAGGGATCAGGTTAGGAAAGCTAAAGCCCTGATAGCATTAAATCTGGCCAGGGACGTCAAGGGCAACAAGAAAAGATTCTATAGGTACATCAGGGATAAAAGGAAGACGAGGGAAAATGTGGGTCCTCTCCGGAATGAAATGGGAGACCTGGTTACCTGGGACACAGAGAAGGCAGAGGTACTCAATGACTTTTTTGCCTCAGTCTTCACCACCAGCAAGTGCCTGAGCCTCACCGCCCAAGCCGCAGAAGACAAAGGCAGGGACTGGGAGAATGAAGAGCCGCCCAGTGTGGGAGAACGTCAGGTTCAAGACCATCTAAGGCACCTGAAGGTGCACAAGTCCATGGGACCCGATGAGATCCATC
>NW_008823954.1:3262447-3264317 GCF_000699105.1 Pygoscelis adeliae | reverse complement strand
AAAATGATCAGGGGGATGGAACACCTCTCCTATGGAGAAAGGCTGAGAGAGTTGGGGTTGTTCAGCCTAGAGAAGAGAGGGCTTCAGGGAGACCTTATTGCAGCCTCTCAGTGCTTAAAGGGGGCTTATAGAAAAGATGGCGGCAAACTTTTTATCAGGGCCTGTTGCGACAGGACAAGAGGGAATGGCTTTAAACTAAAGGGGGGTAGATACAGACTAGACATAAGGAAGAAATGTTTTATGCTGAGGGTGGTGAAACAGTGGCACAGGTTGCCCAGAGAGGTGGTGGATGCCCCATCCCTGGAAGCATTCAAGGTCAGGTTGGACGGGGCTCTGAGCAACCTGATCTGGTTGAAGATGTCCCTGCCCATGGCAGGGGGGTTGGACTAGATGACCTTTAGAGGTCCCTTCCAACCCAAACTATTCTATGACTCAACTGATGGATCAGTGAAAATTAGTGACGGCATAAAGATGGAAATACAGAAAGATTCCTGAGATTAGTTAATTTGGCATAATCCACTGAATCACACAACTAAGGAAAGATGCTTTCTAAAGGTTACTGAACCTTCAGAACAGGGGGCTTGTCTTGGTTGCCCAGACATAACAAGTTGTGACTGTACTTTGTGTGTGCTATGAAGTTATTTTTATTTTGCCTTCTTTGTAATCCTGGTATGACTGGCATACGCTGAACAGTTTAGATCACAATTCCTATTACTGTACCCTTCTGGAAAGAAGGATGCAGTTAGTTCTCTCTTGCTCTCTGACTTGCAGAATTTAGATGAAATATGTTCTTTTGGAGTTTTTGGTTGGTTTGGTGTTTTGTGGTTGGGTTTTTTTTTTTGGGGGGGGGGGGGTTGGTAGGCTATCATGGGTGGCCTGGTGGTAGTCATGTCTTTGTCTTTCCCTGAAATAAGACAATGATAGTATCCAGGGTAAGCAGCATTCTCTCTCTCTCTCTCTCTCTCTCTCTCTCTCTCTCTCTCACACACACACACACACAGAGACACTACTCCTGTCACTGTAATTTTGCGATATCCATGTCATAGGATCTGGGTTGCATTACAAAGAACTACACGTTAGAGTACAAAAGCATCAAGGAATGAGGATGGTAACAAAAAATCACATAGAACTGGAATTTATGGAAACAAGGCAGCAGAATCCCATGGTGTGGGGAAAATGGAGGAAGAGCTAGCTGTGCAACACTGGGTAGCAGAAGGCTGTGGCTAAGTCCAGAGTGCAGGCTCCTTCATTGGTTTGGACAAAGATAGCATCTGCCCTTGCTAGAAATGCGTGGAAGAAAGAGAAAAAGATGTCAAGGAATAAAGAGAAACCGCAGGTAATTAGAGCAAAGGAGCAAAAATGAACAGGAACGTCTTTGTCCACAGGACATGTCCAGACCATCCCAGACAAACATCCTGAATCTTGATGAAGTCAATTGAGCTTATCGGTGCATTCTCTGGTCTGAATAACATCCTGACTTCTAATGTGCTGTAGAATAGCCTTGCAAATAATACCATGTTAGTTTGACTAAAGTAATATTTGAGTGATTTGTCTCCAGGATGAGAGAAATGTCCTGTTACATGTTCCTGCCTGGTTTCTGCACGTATCAGTAGTGCTGGGTTGCAAATGTTCCTACCGAAAGGAACGTTTCTATTTTGTAATAATAATAATTATTATTATTATTAACGATAAAGTAATCCTGTAGTAGCATTTCTGAGGTTCTAAATGCGGGATGGTTTCTAAAACGACACGGTATTAGCAGAGGCTCCCCCTGTTCCTGGGAGGCAGCTGCGCGCCTTCTGCTCTCCTCAGGCAGGCGGGGACACGTTTTCCGTCTGGAGCACGTCCCGGGGGCCGGCGGCGGCTGGGT
>NW_008823954.1:3259232-3262012 GCF_000699105.1 Pygoscelis adeliae | reverse complement strand
AGGCGGGGCGGGTGGGCGCCGGCGCCCCGGTGTACCTGGCGGCCGTGCTGGAGTACCTGACGGCCGAGATCCTGGAGCTGGCGGGCAACGCGGCCCGCGACAACAAGAAGACGCGCATCATCCCCCGCCACCTGCAGCTGGCCATCCGCAACGACGAGGAGCTCAACAAGCTGCTGGGCAAGGTGACCATCGCGCAGGGCGGCGTGCTGCCCAACATCCAGGCCGTGCTGCTGCCCAAGAAGACCGACAGCCACAAGGCGAAGAGCAAATAAACCAAACCTGAGGGGCGTTCCCACCTCAAAAGTAACCCAAAGGCTCTTTTTAGAGCCACCCACTTCCTCGTAAAAGGAGCTGTAGATCCTAGCCAAAGGAAAAAAAAAAAAAAGCCAAAGCCTGTCTCACCTTTGCTGTTGAAAACGAGATGATTATTTTTTTTTTAAAAAAATTAAATGTTGTGAAATAATGTGTTAATTGCTGGTAAGTATGTGCTAAAAATAACGAGGCTTGCTCCAGGGGAAAGGAATCGTTTTGCTCCGGGAGGGGTGAGAAAGGCACGAAGTTGCTTATTCCTGTAAGAAGGAGCCCACAGCCCCGGCCGGCCGCTCCTCTGGCAGCTTAACCCTGCGCCAGGTTGAGGTAACTCACCGATGTCTGTAAAAGCAGCCCTCCCCCCCCCTCCCCCCCCCCCCGCACAACCTTTTGACCTACGGACGTCATTTTTTTCGTAACAATAGGCATTCAGAATTATTAATTTTTAATACAGTTTTTCTCATGGCTTTGTCTGAGCTGCCGTGCCCATTTTCCTCCTGAAAGCTGAATAGGTTTGAGTGTAATTTGTTGTCGCCGGACAGGCAATTTGAGGTAAAAAGGACTGTTGCCGGTTTTGATTCCACCTTACACATAGTGCTGAACATTACCACATAAAGATGTTGAAATAGAAACAAAAAAAAGAGTGGTTAAAGTTCAAAAAACCACATTTTAATAATTATCCATTTGAAAACATAAAGTATTTGAATCATAACATTGCACAAAATTTTAGTACCACCGACAGTTACAACAGCGAGTGGTAACAAGCAGTTAACAGGCCTTTGGCAAAACAAGGGGTCCTAGGTGATAATGAAAATATCAGGGAATACTTGTTTTAATTCTCTATCCTCTGAGAGTTAAAATGCATTTGTTTTTAATTTGTTTAAGCGTGATCTTAGTAAAGTGCAGGTGAAGACTCCCCCCCTCTTGCTATCAATCAGCCAGTCCTTATAGCGTAACAGATACATCGGTTGGATATGTTATTTTTTAGTATTACTTCCAACGCAGGAACGAATCAGTCACTGGACAGTAAAAAAATGGAATGTTTCGCAGCCTGCCGTGAAAGGGGAGCCCTAACTCATAACTTGAGGAAGTTTTATTGTCTAGAAGTATGGAAAAATCAGCTGCAGCAGTGTCTCCTTAGACAACGATGACTCAGATTTTTCACCAGTCGAGCCGTATCAAAATAAAATAGTGCTGAATTATAAAGCGATGCGGCACTGCTTATAATTGTTAACAAAACCTGGCCATGTTAAGTTCTGGGGTCACCTAATTTATTAAGAAAATACATATTTCTGTAGCAGAGCAGTAGGGAACCACGTCTGTATTGTGCACACTGAGCAACACAGCACGAGCTGCTATGCTGTAAAAAGTCATCTCCTTCTGGGGCACACACAGCCCTTCACAGGACTTTAATCTGCTTCTCGCCTTGTTGCATAAAGCACTAATTTAATTTATTTTAATTATTTTGAAAGGGGTACAGGATTTTGGACAAAGAAGCTAATTTCTAATCCATATTCAGTGCTCAAGATGAGCCTGTGTTACTTCCTCCTCTTTGAAATCAATTTGCGATTAAAATACCGATTCAAATCCCTGATTTTCAGTTCAGATTGAGAGAAGACCCTTTAAAGAATAATAATTAATTACTTTGGAGATTTAGTTGCCCACGTCGCGGATTTTATTTAGAAGGAAAAACAAAAGTTTCTGTCTCCCGAGGTCTGTCCAGGTCCAGGACTCAGGGTTTATCGCCTCTTTTTTAACTCACCCTTTGCCTCTTCGAAGGGAAACTTTGCCGAGGGGAACAGCAGTCTTTCTTTTCCACGCCGCTGCGAACTGGGGGGGGTCGGTGGCAGAAATTCTGATAAAAACAGGCTTTTTTGACTCCTAAGAAACACAAAATGAGCGGGGAGAAGGGACCTTTCTGCCGTGCAGCGGGGCGGGCGCTGCAACGCACCAATCACCGCGCGGCTCCTCTCTATAAATACGAGGCCGCCGACTTGCTCCAGGCCCAGTGGTTTCCCCTGATTCGTGGACGACGGCTGCCACTATGTCGGAGACCGCGCCTGTTGCCGCTCCCGCTGTCTCCGCCCCCGGCCCCCGCCGCCAAAGCCGCCGCCAAGAAGCCGAAGAAGGCGGCGGGCGGCTCCAAAGCCCGCAAGCCCGCGGGCCCCAGCGTCACCGAGCTGATCACCAAGGCCGTGTCCGCCTCCAAGGAGCGCAAGGGGCTCTCCCTCGCCGCGCTCAAGAAGGCGCTGGCCGCCGGCGGCTACGATGTGGAGAAGAACAACAGCCGCATCAAGCTGGGGCTCAAGAGCCTCGTCAGCAAGGGCACCCTGGTGCAGACCAAGGGCATTGGTGCTTCCGGCTCCTTCCGCCTCAGCAAGAAGCCAGGAGAAGTGAAGGAAAAAGCTCCCAAGAAGCGGGCGGCCGCGGCCAAGCCCAAGAAGCCGGCGGCCAAGAAGGCCGCCAGCCGC
>NW_008823954.1:3255515-3258294 GCF_000699105.1 Pygoscelis adeliae | reverse complement strand
GGCCTTCACCCCGGGGGGGCGGGGCAGGAAGAGCTGCGGATCCAAGCTCTAACGCTCCCAGCCCCCAGGTACCTTGCGCATCAGCGACCGCCCCCAGCTTCACGCCCACAACTTTTTTTTTTTGGGGGGGGGGGGAAGAGAACCAACTCCTGCATAAGTTTGGGCATCGGTGTTTTGAACCGGAAAACCCTTCGTTTTTCTCCATTCTCCATTGTCCATTTCTCCTTTCTCCATTGTCTAATCGAGTACGGACAGCTACTTCGCTGAAAAGAGCGGTAGCGGTGGTGGAGGCTGCGCTGGAACGTACGAAAAAAAAAGAAATGAAGCTACAAACGTGCTGGAAGGCTTGCCTCAGAAACGGCTTTCAAAATATTTTAGTCACCGAAAGAGGCAGAAATAAGATTCTTTTTTATTTTACAGGTACAGTGCACAGAAAGCGAGTTTTTAATAGCATCTAGGATTTTCTACCGGACCTATCAAGTAAGAGGAATTCAAATCTTTAGAAAAATAAGTGAAAGACGACCTACCTTCCCCCCGCAGGACTTGCGAGTTCTGAAAAGGGAGCTGGTAAAACGCTAGGACAAAGTTGCTGCTGCTTTTTAGCCATGTTCGAGACCAGAGGTAATAGCACGTACTCATTTTTAAGTGTTGAACAGCCAGGTGTAACCCTCTACGCTGAGCACAGACCGTTACACCCAGAGCCCCTCTGCGCTTCAGAATTAAGTAACTATATTTCAGCTACCTAAAGAGACAAGTACTTAACTTTCCAGTGACATACAAATGAACAGGCTATTTACGTACCTCCCAGGAAAAATAGCAATTCAGCCCTTCTATACTTGAAAAAATTGGTGGCTCTTAAAAGCGCCTTTGGGTTAGAACTGACGATCTGAGACGCTCTACTTGGAGCTGGTGTACTTGGTGACGGCCTTGGTGCCCTCGGAGACGGCGTGCTTGGCCAGCTCGCCGGGCAGCAGGAGCCGCACAGCCGTCTGGATCTCCCGCGAGGTGATGGTGGAGCGCTTGTTGTAGTGCGCCAGGCGCGAGGCCTCGCCGGCGATGCGCTCGAAGATGTCGTTGACGAAGGAGTTCATGATGCCCATGGCCTTGGACGAGATGCCCGTGTCGGGGTGCACCTGCTTCAGCACCTTGTACACGTAGATCGAGTAGCTCTCCTTGCGGCTCTTCTTGCGTTTCTTGTCGCCCTTCTTCTGCGTCTTGGTGACAGCTTTCTTGGAGCCCTTCTTGGGCGCGGGGGCGGACTTGGCCGGCTCAGGCATCGCGAAAACAGCCTCGTTGCTCTGGAGCACCGGAGTACTCGATAATGCGATTACTCCCGTATTTATAGGGGCCTTATGCAAATCGCTGGCCTCAGCTATCAGCGCTTCTATTGGATAAGGGAGCCAGTGACGTCAGTTGTCGTGCGAACGGCTTTGTAATTGGTCCTTTTTAAATCCCACGCTAGTATTGGTTACTAAGTCGAATCCCATCAGCCAATCACAATAAGCTCTTTCAATCGCACGGCTCGGTAGCGAAGCTGGTCCTCTGCTGCCTGGCCCCGCCCCGCCCCCGGGGTCACCCCGGAGCATCCGGGCTCAAGTGTCTCCGGCAGCTGCCTGTTCGGGCGGCTTTGTACGCACACAGTGTAGTTACCGGCAATTCCTCCGCGGGGCGGGGGGGAAGAAAAGAGAAAATTGCAAGGGCTTTTGCTACTCTTTTTTCCCTTCAAAAAGGTATACCTGCATACTTCATGTAATAGCCTGCATTTGTAACAGCCGCAAGTTACATGTAAAAGGGAAAAAATACAACCAGAAAAGATATAGAGGCTCTGGAATACTAAGCTTTGTTAATTGTGTTTGAAATTAATTCTTCTGGCCCACAGAACATGGCTTGTCTTTCGGGACTTTAAATGAGGTGGAAGTTCTGATTTAATGTGTAAGTTGATAGAATATGGACTTCTTTTGGCATGTAATAAATATTGGATGAATTTGTTTAAGTCAAAGCAAGACATTCCTGGTAATAAAAAATGAATTGTGGATTTAAAATTGGATTTTGGATGTATTGTGAAACAGAAATTTTGGCTGTTTTCTTGTTATGTTGACTTAGTTGTTCAAGAAGAAAATACAATTGTTTAAACAGTCTAACATGATTTAATGGTATTAAGAATTCTGATGTAGTTTTGTTGGTGTTTTTTTTAAATATATGGTAGAGGAAGTGTTCTTTAATATAGTATTAACCTGTAAGTTTAGAGAAGGGCCAATCATGATTTTTTTTTTAATTAAAATTCTCTGTGGCCATATTATAAATTACAATTATAAATTCATTCATTGGTAAATGAGAGCACTATGATCCACTTTTAAAGGGATCAAGTTAATTTGTGGTTGAATGACACTAGGACTGGATAACTTAGTATCATATAGCCAGTGCTATAATGATGCTATTTCCTTTTGGAACCCTTAAGGGCCATTCAAAGTCCAGACTTTGTTGGTATCAGAGGATGGCATGGGCCTATACAAGAAACCTGTCTGGCACAGGTAAATGTCGCTTGAGGTAGGTGAGGTAGGTGAGACTGCTAAAATCACAACAAAACAAATTGTTCAAGGAGCTTTGTAGGGATAGTGAGAGAGAGTCTGGATACTGGTGCAAGCAATAAAAGGATCGATCATCTTACCAGGCTGGTTTTGCTTCTGCTTTTTTTCCTTTTACCCTGCTGGTCAGAATTCCGGATGCACAGAGATTTCCAGCCTATGTCCAAAACAGTGCTGTCTGAGGAAAGGGAGGG
>NW_008823954.1:3251940-3255474 GCF_000699105.1 Pygoscelis adeliae | reverse complement strand
GCACGGGCTTCTGCTGTGCTTAATACCTAAACGGGGGGGACAAAAGCAGCCACCCATGTTGAGGAGAGCAGCTTCGTGCTGCCTCTGTGATGCTGTGGCTCTCTGGTTTAATGTCCACCCCCCCAGCCCTGCTCCCTCTCACCAGGAACAGGGATGGGATAGGTGCTCATCCATCTCCATTTGCTCTGCTTCCCCCCCAGCTGCCTTTAGCAGCTCAATCAGCTTGGAGAAAATCTGGTAAGGCAGGAGGGAGCTGTATCTGCCTTTTCAAGAGAAGAAAAGTAGTTCTCTCTTTTTCAGCAAAGCAAAAAGAGAAGCCAGAGTGGCCCATCTCTAAACATTTAACTCCTCACATATGCTGTGAACCTGGTGACTTTCTTTTGGCATAAACATTACCTGGTGTCCTGGTTTCAGCTGGGATAGAGTCAATTTTCCTCCTAGTAGCTGGTACAGTGCTGTGTTTTGGATTTAGGATGAGAATAATGTTGATGACACACTGATGTTTTGGTTGTTGCTGAGCAGTGCTTACACTAAGTCAAAGACTTCTCATACTGCCCTACCAGCAAGGAGGCTGGAGGTGCACAAGAAGCTGGGAGGGGCCACAGCCAGGACAGTTGACCCAAACTGGCCAAAGGGATATTCCTTACCATATGATGTCATACTCAGTATAAAAACTGGGGGGAGTTGGCCAGGGGAGGTGTAGCCGCTGCTCAGGAACTGGCTGGTCATTGGTCAGCAGGTGGTGAGCAATTGCATTGTGCATCACTTGTTTTGTGTATTCTTTTATCATTATTATTATTATTTTCCCTTCCTTTTTTGTCCTATTAAATTGTCTTTATCTCAACCCATGAGTTTTACCTTTTTTCCGATTCTTTCCCCCATCCCACTGAGGGGGAGTGAGTGAACAGCTCTGTGGTGTTTAGCGGCCTGCCAGGTTAAGTCACACCACCTGGAAAAGCAGTTCACTGAGAACATCTCTGCCTGGTAACGGGAGTCCTCATGAACATCTGTGAAGGTCCATGACTTGACATGCCACTCCGGGACAATGTAGTGTAGGATCTCCAGTTTTGTCTCCACAACAGCAGGTGAAGTTTGTTGCTCTTGTTACGCTGCTCTGAAAGACAAAATGTAGAATAACACAGGGTAATCTCAGCAATGTAAAGTGCATAGGTCCAGAAAGCAGAGGAATTAAAAACAGAAGACACCCCCCAAACCCCCCCCCCAGCTTCTGCAAACATCCCACTCCCCATGTTAATCCTTTTAAGTCTGTCGATCAGTTCCAACAAAAATGACAGTTGATCCAGGTCTCAGAGATTCTCAGTTCCAACAAGTTTTCTAAAGATCAGCTACAGAGTAGAAAGAAATCCAGGTTAGAGCCTCAGCTGAGGAAAGGTGGCTACTGTGAACTGAACAACTACTGCTTGGTTTTAACCTTCCAGCTAAAAAAAAGTGTTAAAACAAAACAAAAAAACCCCACCCCCCAAAAAAACAACAGCTAAATAATAACTGAAGGCCAGTCATTCCTGGTGTAGCGTGATTGTGCGTGCTGCCCCTTCACAAGGACGTACAACTGGAGAGTGCTGAAAGCAAAATAATTGGGGAGGGGAGTAGGGAGAGGGTTAGAAGATATTTATAAAGGCAATTCAAGTTCTTGGAAAGAACTGATTGTGGAAACCTTATCAATGATGGCAGAAGAGCTGAGTTTATTGCACTGTTTAGACAGGATATATGGAAAAGGAATCTAGACATCCACATTTCTCTCAACAGTCTAAAAAAGTTCACTAAAGTTCACAGTTCACTGAAGGAAATGAATGGGAACTTGTTAACATCCAGTCACTCATCATCCATCCCACTTCAATAACAATGGAGTTTCCAGTGACTGACTAAGGCTTTGGAGCATCCAAAAGAAATAATCCTTGAGAGTCAGGAAACCTAAGTCTGATGGGAGGGAACATAGAAAGGCTTCAAGAACAGCTCCAGAACAACTCAAGGACGTCAGAATTTGAAGGAGTCACCAGCCTATTGCATGTTACCAAAGAGTATGAACCGCGGGACTCTGTCTTTTTCTCCTGGCTGGTGTATTTCCACCAGGTGAACACGTTATGCTACAGACTGTCAGCTTTCTCCTGTTCAGGTAACTGCTCCAGCTGGAAGTTTCTAGGAGGCAACGGAAAGACATAAAGGCAAATCTGCTGTTAGGGTTTTGCCACTACAGCTCCTGGGTGAGCTCTGCATAGATTTTTTCTGGAAAATGCTCTTTCTTATTCTGAAATCTCAAGTCAGACAGATAATCCTTTTCTGTCTGTGCTTATTGCCTAAATGGGCTTCAAGAAAAAAAAAATATGGAATTTTTGAGTAGTATCTTGGCTCTAATTATCCCACCTTCTGCAGCGTCTTCAACCAGAAATCCTGGAGGACCACTTATCGGATGAGGGAAAGTCAGACACCCGCGTATTATCTTGGGCTTACAGAGTACACCTTGGCAATGCCAAAAGCTCCTGAAAAGCAAACAAACAAAAAACATTAACCAGAGCAAAGAAGCAGAGACAAAAAGATAGACTTTTAAGAGTAGTAGGGTAAGTATTGGAAGTTTAGATTGGTTTCTGAACATCATTTAATTTTAGTCCAGTGTATTCCACTGTGGTGATACAGAGAAAAGAACCAAGGAGAAGTCCCATGGAAAGTTATAGAACAACTAGATCATCAACAGAAGTCACTTAGCACATAGCATTAGGTGTTATTACAAATATATTGATGATGAGGCACAGCTATCTAGCGGTTGTGATTATTTTGGAAAATTTCTAAAGTCCATGATGCACCTTAGAATCACATTTGAGAAGTCTGGTTTAAAGGTTATGGGTTATGTAGAACTTTTAGATGTCAAGACTGAAATATTAAATATAATTGTATTATATGTTGCCTACCTTGCCATCTATAGCTGCAAGTTTTCTAGTTTTGTAAATTGCTGACTGTAACCATCATCAGAAGACCTTAGAACTACTTAGAGAAACAGCAAATATACGGGTCACATTTCTACAGCATAAAATAACTGTACTGAAAAGGCTACAAGATTAAAGGAAAGGATAAAAGGGGGAGAGGACGTTGCCATGCATTTTCTGAAGTAAATGGCATTTGGAAACTTGAGATTTCTAAAGATGAGTAAGATGAGTCTACTCATTGAAATGATGTTTTCTTTACCCTGAGTGCAGATGTAGAACTACAGTTTATAAAAATATTATGCTTTGTGTCCAAAAAGTAAAACTATGCGAAGAAAAAAAAAAGTAAAAGGAATACTTTAAGATATTATGTATCAATAAAGAGTAAGAGCATGAAATTGAAAAACACATGCCAAATTTTTAAAAGCACCTGAAGCAATCTAGATTTTTTCCATGGGTACATTAACAAGATGAACAGATCAGTTTCTTCATCAGCACCTCAGTCCCATAAACACAGAAAAGCCGCGTGATCACGCAGTTACAGACCTGGGACATGCAACTGACATAACTCTCTACAAAAAAAGGAACGTGTCGTCCC
>NW_008823954.1:3250527-3251051 GCF_000699105.1 Pygoscelis adeliae | reverse complement strand
CCCCCCCTCCGGCTTCGGCGGCTAAACTCGGTTCCTAGGATAGGTTACGCTTTCAGAACACAAAGGCTCTTTTCAGAGCCACCCACGCTTTCAAGAAAAGAGCCTCAATCACTGTTTGCATGCGTATATTTTTTTATTGCGGTCGTGGCATGGTGCGGGGGGGGGTGGGCTGTCGCCGTTGCTGCCGCTGCCCGTAGCCCCAGCAGTCCGCGGTCCTCCTCCCAACAGCCCTCCCGGCCCAAAGCAACAGGCAAGTTCGAAATCGGTGGCGGAGAACGTGTCTCGACTGCGCTCTCCGGGAAGAATACCGGGGGAACGGGCGTAGCTCTTGGGGCTCCCTGGGCTCGGGGGAAAGACGTTCGGGTTTTGAAAGATTCGTGCGTCCTTCGTCCTCGCTCATCCTCCCCTCCCCCGGTTCCCCTTCGAAACGGGAATGGAAGGGACTAGGCAGGCGACAAAAAGCGGGCGACGGGCGCCAGCGCCGTTGCGACAGCCGCCTACCCGCCACAAAGCTTCCGAGCAGC
>NW_008823954.1:3244147-3246791 GCF_000699105.1 Pygoscelis adeliae | reverse complement strand
CAAAGGGTCGGGGGGGACCCGGAGGCCGCTGTTGTGGCGTTCTGGTCAGTCGATTTTTCCGACTTGCGGGAAGTCACTGCGGGGTAACGTTTCCCGTCCCATTGCCCTTTCTTTTAAGAACAATGTTGGAGCCTTGAACGGTTCCGGTGTGCTGGGTTAGCAGCTTTATCGTTTCGGGAGAAGTTGGTTCTTGCTCGGAGACTGTCGGCAGCACGAGTCCACGGTGCCGGAGCTGCTGTGATGACTCCCGGGGGCTCGACCGGTGTAGAAAGCCTTGAAATCCTGCGCGCGCACACACACCGTTTTACTTTTTCTGTCTGACTTAGTATTTAAATTTACCGTGAATATATATTTGATGGTATTTTTACTTTGTTCTCGAAGGATCGCCAAATAAATGCTATTCCAAACATTCGCTCTATACCATGTTTTGTCAGGAGTTTTTCCCTGGTTAATTGTCTCTATGTGCAATACACAGGTTTTAGTTTTCGTGTTTGGTTGGTCAGGTATTTGTCATTTTGTTTGATCCTCCTCATCTTTTCCCAGTTTCCTAATTACTATAATGCTTCCTGATTGTGAAAAGTTTTTGCTTGGTAATTTCACACCTCTCTCCCTTTGAGCTGTCACTTCTTTTTTTCATCGTTTGTCTTTTTTCATGCCTTTTTCTTGAAAGAATATTTCTTTGGGGCTTTGAGGGGGTGTTTTGGGATTCTTTTTCCTCTCTGTAGCCTTCTAGTATGTATGTTATTTAATTCAGCTTATGTTTGGCCACCGTTTTGATAAGTCTATTTTCATGTGTAAATAGTGGGCTTTATAGTGTGTATGTCAGCCTTTATTAATATTACCTGATTTAGTTCTACAGAAATAGCAAAGATGAATTTATCTTTGCATATCAACCTTAATGGTGCTGTTGGCACAGATGAAGCTCCTTGGTTTATATTAGAATCATTGTGTCTTCGCACACTATTTGTCAGTTCATTTACTATTTGAGAAAAAAAATGCTTTGATATGCAGCCTTTTTTTCTCCCCCATTTACAGGTTACAGTGTGAATAGAATACAAAAGAGAGCTCAGTAAAGCTTCTGCATAACTATAAAGTGTATTCTTCCCTGCCTATTACTTCTCTCAGTATTTGCATAGACCTTTTCCCTGGCAGTGACTAGTATGGTTTTCCCTTTATTTGTCTGGATTCAAAGGACCTCTTTTGTTCTCTTCAGGACTGCTGAAAGAATTATTTTTCCCTTCTCATCTGGCACATTCGTTTTAAATCATGTAATTTTTTGCACATCTTTTCTATAGCTTTGCTTCCATTTCACCTAATGACTTCAAATGGTGTAGGTGTTAATATTCTTGTAGAGTATCCACTTAAACAATTTAATTCTCTTTATGTGGCTTAGTGGGAACAGGTATTCTGCCTTGCAAGCTGCCCTATTCACCTCCCATGCCTAGTGTTGATTGGCACTTTGTCAAAAAGTTGCAATCTCTTCCAGCAACTATTTCTTGCTTCTTTTTAGTTCACTAGATCTCTTTTTGTGGCATTTATTGTGCTGTTAATATTTTTTTTCCATGAAATTTAACCTTTTCTTATTTTTGCATCATGCTTTCTTGATCCTCTCTATATTAGACTTCCTTAACTAATAAAGTTTTCATCCTTTTCCAGGGCCCATTACTTCTTAAGAGTGACAACTCAACTGAAGAACCAAAGCAGCTAACTACGTAATTTGTTCCTGACCTAAGCAATAGCTTAGCTTCCAAAGGGATAAGAACCACAGATGGTCTGAAGCATGAATTTTTATTATGACTGATTTTACACAGAATCTTTGTAGATATGATAGCAATGTACAAACAGGCACATAGAATAGACTGCTCTATTACAGTATGTTTGGGTTATTTGAGGAAATGTTATTCTATATGTCATGGTTGTTAAAGTCAAGTTATGCTTACCCAATTTTCTCTTTTCCACACCAAACAACAGACAGTTTAATTTTCTTGTTTTTATTTTAGCAAAATGTATGTGTGTGGTATCTTTCTAAACTTTCCACTGGCAGCTGTAGCTGTAAAATAACAGCGTATATATTATTGAAGGGTTGTATATATTATTGAAGGGCACTCCTGAAAATAGACAAAACTAAACCAAAAGGAGGGGCATACATCCTGTTTACAGGAGCTCAAACCTTTCTATGTTCTGGAAAAGAAGGAAGGAGCTCTGAGCACTCTGCATTGATTGAATTCTGGAGTAACACTTCATTTCCTAATATGACATCTTGGTCTCGTATTTTATGGCCAGTGTTCATCCTTCACTCCTGGTGGTTCATTTACATGGATTTTATAACTCGGAACCAACAAGTGAGTATATGAACTACCCATTAATTTTTTTTTTTCCACAATTCAGCTTTTCCTATTAATCAAGACAGTATGGAGAGGGTGAAAAGTTCTGTTTTTCTCTTCCTGATCAGGCAGCATTAGTTGGAAGAGCCTTGAGCTGTCTCCCATGATGTGGGAAGGCAGCCAGGGGACACTGGAGTGAAGGAGCAGGTTAGGTGAGGGCAGGGAGAAGCGAGAAAGAGACTCTATTCATTTTCTCACTCTAGGTATGTCATAGCAGATCATGGTGCTCCTCTTCCCTTCTTCATCAGCTTTCAATATCC
>NW_008823954.1:3241052-3244126 GCF_000699105.1 Pygoscelis adeliae | reverse complement strand
TGCTAATGCTCCTGACCTTCCCAAAAGACAACCATCCCCTTGAGGAGGCTGTTGAATAATGTGAATTTCAAAATTTGTTTTCTCTTCAGTGATCTACTTTTCTTTGGGGTTTTGAGGAAGTGTTTAATTGTCATCTGAAGGAGCTGCTGATCTCCCAGTAGACCTGCCAGCACGTGTATTTTCAGTTCATTAGGAGAACTGATATCAACTTAGAAAGTCTCCGTGGTATGTTTTTTAAACCAGCCAAAAATGTTGTGACAGAAATGTTACAATTTGGAGATATAAACTTGCTTCACCTCCTAAAGTAGTAGCTTGTGATAAATGTGCTATTCTACTTATGTGAGAAATTTGTGAGGGAAAGGAATAAAACTGCATCACATTCTCAGGGAAATGTAAGTGTTCTCAAAGTATAATCACAGGAAATGTAGAAGTCCAGATAAACAGGGAAATGTATTTTTGCCTACAGTAACAATCAACATGATGAAAACATTACAGAAGTTGTCTCAGTCATTGAAAATAAAGAAGTTATTGTTGTAAGTTGCATCACAGATTTGTTAATTAAATCACAAGCAAAATTAATGCTCTGTGCATCCTAGTCATATGGAGACTCCAAGCTGTCAATCTCTGCCCAGGCCATCAACCTACACCTCTGCACAGGCCACCTGCAAGGAAACTGAAGACAGGCCCATCGGCATGACTGGTGGTTATCCCCTCAATATAAAGTAGAATCCCACATTTTGCACCTGACAACTCAATGTGCCCCTAAATTACTGCTGGACTGCCTGAGTTTTGGTCAGCTCAACCCTAGTTTCCATTCTCATTCACCTGGACTAACCTGATGGACCTGGCACCTGGACTGACGGCTCCCCATGGGTCTGTTTGCCCCAGGGCACAGCAGGATTTCTTCTGGGGTGTGTATTTACCTCTGGGCCCTACTTGCAACTGTGTGCTGAAGGACACTGCTAGTGCATTCAAAGTTGCTTTTCTCCAGGTGGAAGCTGGAAATCCTTACACGGCATGGATTGTGGCAGCTCCTACCCCAGGAACAGTGGGGTCCATCTCTGACAGAGCTTTATAAACCTAACTAAAATCATACATCTGTTTATTAATTACTGACACTTAAAAGTGTTACCTTTTCATGCATTGGTGTGTTTATGCAGTAACCCTCAGTTGCCCTTGCTGGTTAGCCCCAAACTCACAGAGGTGAACAAGGGATAGCTTGGGCTGAAAAAAAAAAAAAGTACATAGGAGAAAGTTACAAAGTCCTTTACAAGGTAATGACCTATTTTTTCCTCTTGTTTTTTCAATGTATAGTAATTAAATATTAATGTTATTAGTATTATCTTGATAATGAATATCCTATGCTGCTGTTGTTCTATATGATACTGTCCTTTTACACCTCCAGTGCATTATATGTTCATGCCTGCACACAAACACATGCACGCATCTAGTATGAAATTTTCTGTTCAAATCCCTCCCACCTAAAAAAGTGTTAGAGCTGCTCTGATGCAGCTGCAAGGTCCTTCAGCAGTTAGCAGTCTGTACACACACAATGAGTGTCTAGGACTAGCAACTAATGGGAACTTCACTGCCTATAGAGGCATGTGGACTTGGACTTCTGGATCACAATGGACGGTGCCAAATCGAACCATCCTTTTGGTGATAAACAAAATCTCCATTTGCCTGACCTGCAACAATGCTCTTGCCATGACCTTTATGGCATACACATCTTGGGCTCTCCATGTTTTAGGTGTTTTGGATGTCATTAAATGAAAATAAACTTCAGCCTTCTCATTTATTAACTTTTTTTTGGGACCATAGTTTTCAGTTTCACTGCCTGTCCTCCTGCCCCTGATCCAGTCTTCAGAACTGCCTCACCATCTTCCAGCTTCACTGCACCCTCCAGGTTGATCCTAATAAAAAAATCCTCCCACAACAGAAAACAGTAACTAACTAGCTTGTTCAATGGTCAGAAGTACTGATTCACAAATTGGATCAAGTAGTATATTCTTTATTTGCAGCGCTGGATGCACAGGGGATCCCTCCGCCTATCGTGCATACCTGCGACAAAAGTCACATCACATTTATACAATTAAGTAATGAATATTCTAATAACGCCTATACATATTTATTATCGGACCACGCCTATCCTCGCTCCTTATGCTAATTAGTATTTTTATTTTGCGTCTGCGCAGATCTTCTAAATAATTCTGGGCCGGGGTCGTTCCGATGAAGGCTGATAGTCTTCCTCGTCCCCTTTCACCTAGTTGGCACCAAGTTTTTGCTGATCTTTGCATATCGCATCCTCTTATCCTCTTCCATCCTTGGATCCGGAGTAGTCAGGTCATCCTGTCTTAACTTAATTTACGAAATACACATAATTCTGTCTGGGTACCATAATTAATGATTCACAAAGAGCAAGGTTGACACTTAGTCTCCTGCTTCTTATCCTGTGGATAACAGGCGAATAACAAGCTGCTTCTTATCTTGTGAGTAACAGGCGAATAGCAAATAACAGATGTCATCTTGACCTTCCCTTTATCAATCCCCTCTTTTCTATATCATATGTAAATTCTTTTACGTTAGTTTAACTGACACACAAGCTAACATACATCTAACTATAGTACACACAATTATTCCAAGTACAACAATTACTACCACTAAAATAAAAATCTGCTTTAACCATCGTAAGTCAGGTAACCATGATGTTAACTTATTCCAAATTTCTTCAAAACCCCAGGAGGTATTATCCTTTGTAACTTGGTTTAATATTTTAGTCTGCTCCCAAATTACCTGTAAATCTGTAGACACTCGACCACTTTGGTCGACATAGGTACAACAACTGGTATTGATTACTGTACATACTCCTCCTTGAGCAGCTAGGAGTATATCTAGAGCCATTCTATTCTGTAATACCACTCTGGACAAACTTCTAAGTTCTTCTTGTTGTGCCTGAATTGCGTCCATAGTGGTGTTTTCCAATTTTTCTACAACAGCTGAAATGTTAACTAATGCTTTCTCAATTTCACTTACTCCTAACCATGGTAGAAACCATCTTACAAAACTGTGAAAGG
>NW_008823954.1:3234726-3238739 GCF_000699105.1 Pygoscelis adeliae | reverse complement strand
TCTTGAACGAGCCTATAACTTTTACCATCAGGCTTTTTGATGGGTAAAATAGGAGTGTTGTACTCAGATTCACACTCCTTCAACAATCCATATTGCAAAAATCTTTCTACTATCCCTTTTATCCCTTCTCTATCTTTTAATCGAAGGGGATATTGTTTTATCCTAACTATTTGAGCTCTTGGTTTTAAGTGAATTTCAATAGGCTTCACATGCTTTGCCTTACCCGGGACTTCGCTAGCCCAAACTCCAGGGTATACCTGATCTAGGATTTCAGAGGGGATTTCTTCTTTCTTTCCCGGAGTTTGTAACACAGTCAAACTTAATAATGAGACTAACTCCTCTTCCTTAACCTTCAACTTCATTTGACCATCTTTAAAAAATATTTCTGCTTCTAATACTTCTAGCAAATCTCTTCCTAACAAAGATTTTGGAGAACCGGGTAAATATAAAAACTGATGTAACCCTATATAATTTCCTATTCGGTACCGTAAGGGCTTTAAAAAGTGTGCTCTTTCTGTTTGCCCCGTCGCTCCTACCACCTGGACGTAATTGTCATCTTCTGGTATTAATTTTTCGTTTAGAACTGAATAAGTTGCTCCGGTATCAATTAAGAATTCCATTGTTCTTCCTGTATTTCCCAGCTCAATATTAACCAGGGGATCAGCTGGGGTTTGATCTCCAGGTCCGCATCAATCTTCTTCCCCCAAGCTCCCAACTCCCTCGGGATCTTAGCCCTTTGCTTAGGGCATTCTTTCTTCCAGTGACCTGTTTCCTTACAATAAGCACACTGATCCGGCCGCAAGGGGGGGCGCACTCCCTTCGTTCTTTTATTGTATTTAATTTCTTCTCGTGCCTGAAGTGCTGCCACAGTTGCCGTAGCTATAGTTCTTCCTAATTTCTGTCTTTCATTTCCTTCCCTATTTCTAAATACCCTCCAAGCCTCCTCTACAAGTCTTTCCAAATCCCGAATATCGGGCTCTTTCATTTTCTGTAATTTTCGTCTAATATCTTCTGATGACTGGCCTAAAAACAAAGATACCAATTGTAGTCTTCTCCCTTCTGTTGCCGGATCAATTGTTGTATACTTCTGCATTTCCGTTCGTAATCTGTCTAAAAATTCCGATGGAGTTTCCCCCAAATTTTGTTTAATAGTATACAACCGTGACCAATTTACCGACTTTGGAATGGCAGTTTCTAAGCCAATGCGAATCCATTCTTGATATCTTTTTAACAACCGATAATCCCTGTCATCATTATAATCCCATCCTGGGTCTACCCGGGGTACATGTGTTTCCACTGTTCCAGGAAGGACCCCAGATGCTACTTGAGCTTGTACTTGAGCTCGAGCTACCTTTAAAATCATTTGTTTTTCAGTTTCTGACAAAGCCGATAACATTATCTCAATGTCTCCCCAGTCTGGATCCAAATTTTTAATTATTAATTCAAAACGCTTAGATACTCGTTCTGGATCATCACGATATCCTTTTACAGCTTCCCTCCAGGCATCTAGTTCTGTTGTTGAAAACGGGACCTTAATTCGAACAGGACCATTGGTCCCCATAGCCTGCCTTAAGGGAGCTTGGATAATTGGTCCCATCTTACTCCGCGTTCTTGCCGTAATTGGGGAGAACGTAGGATTATCCTCCCCTTCTACCTGGGGTTCTTCTCTTTCAAAAGGTGAAACATAATCCTCTATTCGTTCCTCATCTTCATCTTTTAACTTTAAACATCTCTGTCCTATACTACAAGCAGAGCAACAACGTTTAAGTCCCATTCCCTTTTTCTTATTATCTTTTTCTAGAGCCAACACCAAAGGATCATTAGGGGTTTTATTTACCCCACACTCTCGCTGCCATTCTGGATGGTTTCTTAAAGTAAAGAACATATCCGCATAGGACACCTCCTCCCACTTACTTTCCCGTCTGAGAAATAACATCAACTGTAATAAAGTGTTATATTGCAAAGTCCCATTGACTGGCCACTTTTCACCCTCATCCAATTTATATAATGGCCACCATTGATTACAATATTTAATTAATACCTTCTTACTTTCCGTTCCTTTAGATGATCCTACTATGTCTTTCCAATGTACAATAACACATCCCAAAGGGCTTTTTCTTGGAATTTCCACCGAGACTCGCCCTCCCATTTTCCAAATGTCGTTCGCAATCGAGCTCTAATCGACAAACAACCCAAAAGGTATTATTTTACCTAATACCCCCAAATACAAAGGATTCCAAATGCTGTTTGCGATCAAGCTCCAACCGACAAACAACCCAAAAGTGTGGACTTGGACTTCTGGATCACAATGGACGGTGCCAAATCGAACCATCCTTTTGGTGATAAACAAAATCTCCATTTGCCTGACCTGCAACAATGCTCTTGCCATGACCTTTATGGCATACACATCTTGGGCTCTCCATGTTTTAGGTGTTTTGGATGTCATTAAATGAAAATAAACTTCAGCCTTCTCATTTATTAACTTTTTTTTGGGACCATAGTTTTCAGTTTCACTGCCTGTCCTCCTGCCCCTGATCCAGTCTTCAGAACTGCCTCACCATCTTCCAGCTTCACTGCACCCTCCAGGTTGATCCTAATAAAAAAATCCTCCCACAACAGAAAACAGTAACTAACTAGCTTGTTCAATGGTCAGAAGTACTGATTCACAAATTGGATCAAGTAGTATATTCTTTATTTGCAGCACTGGATGCACGGGGGATCCCTCCGCCTATCGTGCATACCTGCGACAAAAGTCACATCACATTTATACAATTAAGTAATGAATATTCTAATAACGCCTATACATATTTATTATCGGACCACGCCTATCCTCGCTCCTTATGCTAATTAGTATTTTTATTTTGCGTCTGCGCAGATCTTCTAAATAATTCTGGGCCGGGGTCATTCCGATGAAGGCTGATAGTCTTCCTCGTCCCCTTTCACCTAGTTGGCACCAAGTTTTTGCTGATCTTTGCATATCGCATCCTCTTATCCTCTTCCATCCTTGGATCCGGAGTAGTCAGGTCATCCTGTCTTAACTTAATTTACGAAATACACATAATTCTGTCTGGGTACCATAATTAATGATTCACAAAGAGCAAGGTTGACACTTAGTCTCCTGCTTCTTATCCTGTGGATAACAGGCGAATAACAAACTGCTTCTTATCTTGTGAGTAACAGGCGAATAGCAAATAACACATGTCATCTTGACCTTCCCTTTATCAGTACTAAAATGAAAATAATTTGAAGGTCAAGAATCACCAGAAGATGAACAGAGAGCAAAACAGAGATCTTTGTACCATTGTAGCATTGTGTGAAATAGTCGCAGCTTGAGTGCTGTGTGCATTTCTGGCCTCTACATCAAAAAAAGGTGTAGTGCAACTGGAAAAGAAAGTTCTGAGAAAAGTGATAAAGATGATTAAAGGGCTAAAATGGCTTCCCTACTAAGGATACTAGGACACTTTCAGAACGGAGACAACTACTGGGTGAGGATGTTCTTAGTTATCTTCTTTACAATCTATACGGTCAGTGACTAAATCTATCAAATTTAGTGAGGTCCAATCTAATTATAAAGTTAGCTACCAACCAAAAGGTTACTGAGGCCGGAAGAGCTGCCTAACTATCATAGGCAGTTTCCTTAAGTAAATGGACTCCTTATCTCTATAAGCTTTTTCAAGATGATAGAGAAGAGCAGAAGATGATGAGTGAAAAGGTGAGGACAGAGCCATATCTCTCCTCTATAGAAATGAATTTTTGAGTACACAGCTGCTTGCATAACTGTGAGCACTTCCTAACACTGGTGTTAAATAGTTCTCATCTCTTAAAGACTTCTACGCAGATCCCTGGTGGTATCAACTGCCATTCAATTACATGCATTTGTTGAAGATCAGTTTTGTTTTTCTCATAAGGTCAAAAAAAGCTCCAACATACATTCCCCCAAAACAAACAAAAAACCCCTTCTCCCCCCCCCCCCCCCCCCCCCCTCACCCTCATCATCTTCTGCTATGGATAGA
>NW_008823954.1:3232099-3233813 GCF_000699105.1 Pygoscelis adeliae | reverse complement strand
GCCGCGCTCCGGCAGCTGCGGCCGAGCCTCAGCTGCTCAGCGGTGCTGGGGGGAAGGCCCCCAGGCCGATCGATCCCCCCGTTACTCACCTGTGCCACAGTAATAGTAGGGAGAATCTGCGAAGAGAAAGACGTCGAAGGAATTACCTGCGGTTTACGGCAATCTACTGTTTTGTTAATATTATATACACTCAGAGCAGTTATTGTTACCGGCAAATGCAGGTTTCTGCTGTGTTTCTACAGCTATAATGCAATTGGCTTTCAGACTTCAGTTCTGTCATTCAAATTTCCTGAATGTCAGCATCAGTGTCTCTGAAATTTTGCGAATGGAGGCATGCGAGTTTCTTCCATGTTTACCAATGTCTAAAGTGATCCTGTACTGTGTGTCTGAGAGAAATAAGCAATAACATCAATAGCTTTTTTAAACCTCATCTGGTGTCTAAGCAGGCCTGTTTTCAAGGGAATACAAAAATAAATTACTGATGATACTACTCAAAAGGTTTTATACATTACACCAGATTTGTAAGAGATTCCTACTTGATCATATTGTGGTTTGCTACGTATGGTTGCAGAAAGGTACTAAAGGAACTAAATATTTGAGTGAAGGGGTTAGAGTAATTTATGAATAGACCTGTAAATGTTTAACCTTTGTGTAGACTGTGTTACATAAGTGTTCAAATAAATTTTACAAAGAGCAGCCCACAGGTGGAGATACCCTCAGTAGCAGGCAAATAATTCCATTCACTTTTGTAGGCAAATGCTCCAACATGCCTACATTTCTTGTAAATACAGTAGCCTAAAGCAACTTCTCCTCCTGAAAGACGGGGGGATAAAACAACAACAACAACAAAAATCACACTTTCCTCTATGACTGTGGAAGACTGCTTAGTACCAAGGGAGCTTGGGCAAGGACTTTATGCTCTCTGCAGTCAGGTCATTACAGAGCAATCAAGCATAGTCTTTTTCAAGAAAAACATGAGTAAGACTTTTTGAAGGAAAGGAACATTTAAGGACTTTTCCCATACACTGTTGTCACTATGATAAAGTTAATGAAATGTGAATGTTCTTTTACCACTTCACTCTATTCTACATGTTTGTCCGCATACTTGGGAAAGTTTCTGCAACTGAGCACGCGTTTTGGTTTTGTTATTTGGGTTTTCTGTGTTACCTTGCATATTATCTTCTAGTGTTTTATGGAAAAACAGAAAAATATGAAGTAACTACAGGTTGATTAACAGTCTTTGGGAGAAGGCTATCAGAGAGATTGCACTACTGTTATGTGTAACTCTCACAAATCACGGTGAGACTGGTTTGAGTGTATGATCAATTTATTAATTAGCAAGAAATGGCAATAAGCAAAACAGCGCTGGGTGGCCCGGGAGCCTCTGCTCCACCGACGGCACACACGGGTTGGCAAAGCACATCAGGTTATGTACAGACAAATCATATATATTCATCAGATTTCCTGGAAAGGGTAGCCTTATGGTGATGAGCTCCCAAGCATGCGCAGTAAAATTAGGGTTAGGGTCTTTTCACCCTCTGGTGGTCATCCATAGTCTTCCTCATTCTGTCCTCTGGTTGAACTTTGGGCTTCCTTTGTCCATATATGGTCATTGAATTAGCTTATCAGTCCTTTGACTCTGGAATGTTACAAGGGGGTCAGTTTAACTAGTTTTTTAGCACTTATCTTGACACAGTCGTCCTGAGTTCCTATT
>NW_008823954.1:3226527-3229885 GCF_000699105.1 Pygoscelis adeliae | reverse complement strand
TACGCACGGGGGAAACCATCTTCTCGGCAGCAGGAATATTCTTCAGGAAACCCGGAATGGTTTTGTTTTTCGTGCCTTCGCTTGTATGCCTCCCAGTTATGGCTCTTAATTATTGGAGAGTAACATGGTACCCTCGTTAGGGTAGTTCTGCAACACACTTTTATTATTTGTATCTTTAGAGGAGTTGGCTCGTTAGGGTGAAAACAGAATCTTTCGGGTCGTCTCCCAGAAGCATATATTCACCACCAATCAAAACTATCAATTCGGATTTCTCCCTGTAAGACTTTGGATTTCAGTACCGAATCTGTAATATTTCGTTCTGTATTATAACATTGATCACACGATCCTCTAGGGGGAATGCCGTCAGTACAATGCAACCACCAATCCTCTTGGCATAATATGCATCTAAAACACACAAAGGGGTAACAATTGCAACCTGCGTTAATACATATAATTCTATAATCTTTACAAAGGGGGTATTTATAATCAGTCTTATTGCTTTCGTATACTTGCACGATATTGTTTGATAAGTCCATTTATTGCTTTCGTAGCTTAATTTTCAGTGGGTCTTCTGTAGGTTCTGCAGTCCACGTATGGGTCTTAATTGGTCCTTTGACTCGGCTGGCATGTGTCCACCCCTTTTCAGCGGTTCGAATGGCCGTCTCTGTAGTAAGTAGAACAACATAAGGTTCACTTATCACACTACCTATGCAATAGCAAGTACTTTAAAGCATATGGGTGTGTTTTGTGTGAACTTAAAGGTCAAAAGTAATTTAGGTCATCTATGACACTAAATGTGTTTTCGTGACCACCATCATCTGTGATGCACTGTTCTCAAATCTAAAGCATTCCTCTACGTAGAGATCTGTTTGAGAATTTAGGCAGTCTGAATAGTTGGAAAGAAATTTGGGGAACGATCCAGATTAATTAGAAATTCAGCATCTGAACTGAACTAAAATACTTGTTATTAAAGAAAACCTTTTTTAAGTCTCATCTGTCACTACTTAAGTAAATAGGTGTTATACTCCAATTCTCTCTTCTATTTTAATATATATAGGACTTTTATTAACTATGGTGTGCCGACAAGATATGTTCATTTATAACAAGCATAGTGACACGAGGTAGGAAAAGATATTGCCTTTCTGCATTAAATGTGGATGGCTGGTCAGGAGAAACAAGGAAGAGGAACCATATGCAGTAACTGTAGGAAAATATTCCAGTCGTATTTTAGCTGAAGAAAAAGAGGATTTGGTATACAGAACTCATCGGTTTGCCTGTACTAATAAAAACATGCTAAAAACCACCGTGAAAATACTGTTGATGGCATAGAAAACAGAACGTTAGTCAAACTGTTACAAAAGGAAACTGAGCTCTTTATATGCACCATCTCAAAGGGGAGAACATGGCTAGAAAGGCAGAGAGCAAAATGGTAACTTTTGTGATTTACCATTACTGAATGTAACTAGTTTCTAGGGAAGAAGATAATAGGAAAAAAATTACTTTAGTCTAGATTTCAATCTGTCCGTATCTCATTTGAAAATAAAAATGTTAGAATGCTTGTGTTTTCGAGTGATTTTTCAAACATCAGTGGGGAAAAAACCCTCCTTCCCTGATTTCCAAGAGAAGCAACACAGACCCATTTCCTTCTCAGTGTGAACATTGGTCCTGAAAAGAGAGAAACGCTCCCTCCTCACAGCGTGTTTCCAAGGGCAAAAATGAAACCCAGGAGGCCTTTCTTTCAAAACATAGGATTTTCAAATGGCCCAATCAGGACCTTCTACAAATCAGTCCTCTGCTTCAGACCCGTGCAATGTCTTCCCCCCGTACTAAATATCCACTAATAGAAGGTTATTTTGCTTAATATACTACAGGAAAGAAACTGAGATTATTAAACAAAAAATAATCCTCAAATGTTTTAAACCTAGTTCTAAGCCTAAACATTAGTAGCCGTGCTGAAAAAGTCTATCTCTGAGTAGTAGACGATCAATACCTAGTACTATTTCTTTCAACAAGACAGGGCTGATAAAAAGGAAAAAAAAAATCCTCTGCCCGTTTCGAGGGAAAAAAACCAAACAACCCAACTTGAAGATTGTGTAAGAAGCAAGTATTGTTTAAATCCAGCCCCGCGATTCTCATCTTGTTTCCAAGCAACACTGCAGCCGGGTACTCCTGTGTTACCGCCCTCTGCTTGAAAAACATTTTCGATTAACACATTGCCGCAATGACTCACTCCTCCGTCTCCTGAGGGAGGACGCTGCAAAAAGCAGCACAGTTTTCCTCTCCTTGTTTCTCAAGGGGCACTTTTAAAGAACAAAGAAACCCTCCCAGCCCTCAGGCAGCCTCATTAGGAAACTCCCAGCTCCCGGCGGCGCATTCCTGGCTCCTCTTCCGGCAGTTTTGTTTCCTTCCGCATAAAACACTACTGAATGAAAAAAGAACAAAAAGCCTGTTTTATCTATATCTGCCTGACAAAGGAGGGAATGTTCCCTTACAGTGGAACAAAAAAAATTAATCTGTTCCGAGGAAACACAGAGAGGGGAGAGGAGCCTTTGCTATCTTCCAGCAGGGCGGACTCCCCGAGGCACCAATGGAGGAGAGGCTCCTCCCTATGAATACCAACTTCTCCCTGGTTATCTTTATTTATACCCCCCTGACAGTCCCCCTCCCTTTTTGAAACCTGTCTCTGACCACGTCCGAGGCTCTGCCCGCCGCTCCAGCCCCCACTTCCACGAAGCCGAAGGCGGCGGCGGGCGGCTCCAAAGCCCGCGGGCCCCAGCGCCACCGAGCTGATCACTGAGGCCGTGACCACCTCCAAGGAGCGCAAGGGTCTCCCACGCTCAAGAAGGCCAAGGAAGCGGTAAAGAGCCCTAAGAAGCCGGCGGCCACCACGGCCAAGAGCCCCAAAGAGGTGACTAAGGCTGCCAAGCCCAAAAAGGCGGCACCGAAGAGCGTTGCCAAGCGAAGAGGGCAGGGCCCAGGAGGCGGTACTATAAGAGGAAAGGAAACGTTTGCAGATAAAACCAACAGTGCTTTTAAAAGCCACCCACGGTGTCAGAAGGAAAAAGCACTGAAACGTCAGTTCAAGTCTAGACGGGTACACGATGATCCCCCTGCCGCCCACATATGTGACTTTCCGTAGAGCTCCTATACGAACTCACACACTATAGAAAAGTAGACATTAGCCTGTTTTAACTCGTGATCCTCCATTACGACTTCCGCCACCCCCACCCCCCATCACTTACTCAGAATGGCCGACGCTGGCCTTTGGAAACAGCCCCGGGTTAGTTACGGGACAGCACACCGGTGAAACGCTTACAACTCTTGTCACTACTGCCTGAAAGCCGTAGACGGCAAGCTA
>NW_008823954.1:3223407-3225206 GCF_000699105.1 Pygoscelis adeliae | reverse complement strand
CGTAGGTGCACTGGCGCGCCGGCCGATGAAGGCGCCCCACGGGGAGCTGCAGCCCGGCCCGCGACGAGCGCGACTTGGCCTTGGCCCGCGCCTTCCCGCCCTGCTTCCCGCGGCCCGACATGCCTCAGATTAAAGTTTAAAAAAGAAAGAAAGAAAAAAAAACCCTACAGAAAAGACTAAAAAAAGCTGCGAAAACAGAAAAACTGCAGCGAGAGCTGCCACCCCGCCTTTTTATCCCTTCTTTCTGTGGTTCGGTGGGACTTCTGATTGGCGGAGGCTGCGATTGTGAAGTTAACCAATGGGAAGACAGATGAAATAGCGACCAATCGAAGGTGCTGGATGGTTTGACATCACGAACCCGGATTGTCCAATAGACAAGAACAGCCTTGAGTCATCTCATTTGCATACCGTCCCTATAAATACGGGGGTCGCTGCTATTGTATTTACGTCGTTCCTGCGGTAGACAGGTAGTGGCAGACTTGTAAAATGCCGGAGCCAGCTAAATCCGCTCCCGCTCCGAAGAAGGGCTCCAAGAAAGCCGTCACCAAGACGCAGAAGAAGGGCGACAAGAAACGTAGAAAGACTAGGAAGGAGAGCTACTCGATCTACGTGTACAAGGTGCTGAAGCAGGTGCACCCCGACACGGGCATCTTGCCCAAGGCCATGGGCATCATGAACTCCTTCGTCAACGACATCTTCGAGCGCATCGCCGGCGAGGCCTCGCGCCTGGCGCACTACAACAAGCGCTCCACCATCACCTCGCGGGAGATCCAGACGGCCGTGCGGCTCCTGCTGCCCGGCGAGCTGGCCAAGCACGCCGTCTCCGAGGGCACCAAGGCTGTCACCAAGTACACCAGCTCCAAGTAGAGCGTCTCGGATCGTCAGTTTTAACCCAAAGGCTCTTTTAAGAGCCACCCATGTATTCAGTAAAAGAGTCGTTCACTGATTCGGTTCGGTGAGTGGTACTTGTGTTTAGCACTGTTTTAGTTCCCCGGCTAGGACGTACTGTTCAATAGTAAGAAATATCTTTGTCGTGTTAAGGCGCTGGGAATGATTTGGGTCGTCTTGTATGTGCCCTACCCCGACTGTTCATCGGGCAGGTCTATAAAAAGATTGCTAAGCACGTAATCAAATTCTAGAGCTATTAAGGTTTTTCTTCCTCGTTTTAGACTAATTATCTCGGCTCCAGTTTTGTAGTTAGTACAGAGAAATATGCACGGCAGTGCTTAGTTAGGGTGTTTAGGGTTCCCCCCCCGTCGTTCCAAAATGAAATAAAGCAGACGTAATAAAATGTTGTCGCTCCCTTTAAACATCAGCTGTCATTCTCGAACGACTTGGCCGCAAGCCAGAGCAGCTTGTTTACTCAGGGAGCTCCATAGGGATTAGTCTGTGTATGTGTGATATTTGGGAGATAGTGTTTCATGAAATTTATCACGCCGCGCACAGCAGAAGCGAAATGGTATAGAGAAAAAGAATTTTATTAGTCCCAGAGATCTCATATGGGGAAGCAGCGTAGTTTTTTTTCTGTCATCTCTTTAATGGAGAATAAGCGCGGCAGAATAAAGGGGTTCCTCGTAAGTCTTTAAGTGACAACGCAATATGAGAATACGAGTAAAAAATAAGGGATGCTTAGAAAAAAAAAGTGAATGAGCGCGCTTTATCGAACCTCAGGTGGCGCAGGATGCGCAGGGAAGGCCGGTTTTTCGACCAAGCCCCTTGCAAGGGGGCTGAAATCCCGGCTGCCCGGGACAGAGGCGGCGGGAACAGCGTCTGCTGCGGCGCCGGAGTAAAAACCCCTC
>NW_008823954.1:3213211-3223054 GCF_000699105.1 Pygoscelis adeliae | reverse complement strand
GGGCGCCCGGAAGCCGCCGGCCCACAAGGGCGCCCCGCAAGAGCGCGCCGGCCACGGGCGGCGTGAAGAAGCCGCACCGCTACCGGCCCGGCACGGTGGCGCTGCGCGAGATCCGGCGCTACCAGAAGTCGACGGAGCTGCTGATCCGCAAGCTGCCCTTCCAGCGCCTGGTGCGCGAGATCGCGCAGGACTTCAAGACCGACCTGCGCTTCCAGAGCTCGGCCGTGATGGCGCTGCAGGAGGCGAGCGAGGCCTACCTGGTGGGGCTCTTCGAGGACACCAACCTCTGCGCCATCCACGCCAAGCGCGTCACCATCATGCCCAAGGACATCCAGCTGGCCCGCCGCATCCGCGGCGAGCGCGCTTAAGCTCCTAGCAAACGGATCTTTCAGACTATCGAAAACCCAAAGGCTCTTTTAAGAGCCGCCACATGGCCACTGAAGAGAGCTGTAAACTCTTGGTTCTGTGTAGGTTAGGAAGCGATGCTTCCCTGTGCTTTTCGGGTAGCTTTACAGCGACCGAGAACCTGTATCTCATAAAGTAAGTACCAAACAAAACGTGTTGAATCATGTTTCGAAGGGGTTGAAAAGGATCCTGACTGTAGC
Organism: Pygoscelis adeliae; assembly: GCF_000699105.1. Taxonomy (NCBI): domain Eukaryota; kingdom Metazoa; phylum Chordata; class Aves; order Sphenisciformes; family Spheniscidae; genus Pygoscelis; species Pygoscelis adeliae. The sequence continues at coordinate 3,222,449 of NW_008823954.1, read as the reverse complement.
AAAACAGCGTGGTGTGGTAAGCTGAGGTGGTCGTGCTAGGACAAAAATCCGTTTAGGGTGAAAATTGATTTCTATGCGTTTTTTCAGAGAACTTGCCGTTTAGGTGTTAAGGAAAAACTCGTAATCTTGGGCTTTCCTCTCCTGAAGGAGAAGGAAGATCCAGCTCTAAAAGACTTGTGTGCGTACGCTTTTTTTTTCCGTTTGGCTGTGTGTCTCTTCGTACAAACTCGTTGAATTCGTTAAGGTGGCTTTACAGTACTCCACGTTCTCGATTAGAGAAGGTGGATTCAGAGATAAGTATATCATAAACGCCTCTTGTTGTGCTGCGTTTACTTAACGTTCTTATAGTAACATCATTACGGTTGATTGTCCCAACAGGAATATTGTTTTCCTTTCCAGATCCTTTTTTTTGTGTGTGTGTGCTTCTGAAGGCGCAAGAATCCTTCCCGCCCTTTCTAGGAAAGGCGCTCCGTCGGTAGTTTTCTCAGTGCTTTATCGCTCGTGGTCTGATTGTCCCTGTCGTGAGCGACGTCCCCCGGGCATCTTCAGCCCTTCTCAAGCACTTCTAGTTTATTCCCGAGATAAATGTTGTGTTTCCAGAGAGAGCCGCGGGTAGGGCGGTGGCAAGGGTAATTTCTGCGACTCCCGCTTTCAAAAGAGGTGTGCTTTCTGCGGGTGTCTTCTCTGGGACACACTCGCGGCGTCCTCGATGGTTCTGGGTACCCCGTCTGAATGATGAGAGACGCCCATTTGGATAAGTTTTCTTTATCGGTGTTTAGGGTCCCGGAAATATGTGCTGAACTGAGCACAGGGGAAGTGTTTTCCAAGAAGTATTGGTGATTTAAAAACTTAACATCGAGACCAGAACTATCGTTAAATGGAGGCTCTTCCCTAACCGTCATATTCGGTGATTTTTGTGAACCTACCTGGAAAACGGGTTTTCTCCCTGAGTGTAAGTTCAGCTGCACAGCGCCTTGCCCTCCTATTTAATACATCTGTAGTTAGCGCCTGAAAGATGTAGATTTCCAAAACTATCTCTGATTTTCTGTCGCCTTTCAATTGTTTTGTATATGCTGCAGGCCGTTTTATGTAATTTGGGGAGCTTGCTGTTCCATTGAAATATTGGAAATAAAGTCTTTAGTTTTTCAGTGCTACAAATCAGTAGCTGTGCCTTTAAGAAGCAGTTGGACTGAGTTGAATACAGCCTTCATTTAAACTTAGAAAAAAGGAGTCAGGGAGAATTGCTTAGAGGAAATATTTCTTTTGGAAAGCCTAAAACTGCAAGACTCTTGCTTCTCTGTTAATTGCTGATATGCTTCATCTTAGGAAATGTTCCTTTCTCTGTGTCAGGAACTTGGACTCTGCAGCAAAATCTGACCAATCAAGTGCCTCGACACACCATTTTCTTTCCCTTGTTTTTCTTACTTTCAGCCATTTTCTGTTACTTAATCTCGGAGGGGGTAAAAGGGAGGGGGGGAAGGTATCGAGAACAGTATTTTGGGAATTAAGATATCCTATGTGATTTATTCCCTCCCCCCCCCGTTTGTTCATTGACGTAGGATTTGTGTTTTCCAGAACAGATTTTCTTTTTCCGTAGATGATTATCAGTGTGATTGCAGAAATGAGTCTTGGTGAAAGCAAAATAATTTCCTGTTACTGTCTGTGATATCGATAGATCTATTTATTTATCTCTTTACATATGTTTATGATAAAATTATTAATAATTAAGTGAAATAGCTGGTTTTAATACTTTATAGTGGATATTTAATATATAACTCACGGGTCAGAATACTTACATTTCAGCAGAAGTTTGGGTCAAAAATGATGCTTTTTTGCATGTTCAAGAAATAAATTATTTTTGAGGAATGAGAAAGGGAAACAGTTTTTATTGATCTTAATCTCTATAATTTTTCTTTTACTCTTTTGAAGACCTTGGCCTGTTTTAATAAATGTAGTATTACTTGCACTTGGAATTCTGAGAGTTGCGTGCTTGAATCATAAGAAGCACTAACACTCCATCAGCTGAGAAGGAAACAGATGTGTAAGGTTTTTTGTGGGAAGGGTGAGCTTATATGAACCCTAAATTATAATGCCCAAGTCTGAAGTAGTTTTGGGGTAAAATACATTATGAAAGGACACTAATAATAACCTACCATAGCTTGTCCTAGCGGATCAGGCTAGCGATTAGGAAGAACTTCCTGCATGGATTTTTAAGTCTGTAATATAGCTGCAGATGGTTGTAGTAGTGATACAGGGAACAGTGGTAGACTGATTATAGCTTATACAGTGGGCTTTCTCTTCCCTTCTTATACAAGTGATAAATCCTATCTGGAACTCTATCAGTTTGCATATAGTGTTGAATCACTTAACTGTAAAAGAGCAGCAACAAAAATCCCAAATCAGATGTAGGTGGGGGGGGGGGGAATCCTTTCATAAAGTATGAATAAGAGCTGATATCAAGAATATTTAATTAAGTTGGGGGTTTTGAGCAAAGATAAATTACTTAAGGAATTGATAGACATCTTGCAGTTGCTATAAAATTCAGAGAAAACCTGAGTATCAGTGAAGTCTGATACAGAATAGATCTCGGAAGGTATTTGCTAAAACAAAAATCCCCAAAACACCACGAATGAGAAATAAAACTGAATTTGCCATAGACAGTTTATTAGATGTAACATTTCTTTAGTCTAAGACACACACAAGTGACTTAATGCAAGATTTCCTAACGCAAAGTGAGAGTAAAAGTGTGGAGGCTCCTCTGGTACCAGCAAAGTCCAGCAGCATTTCTGTGCTTTTTGCAGGAGAGCCTGAGCTAATGAATGCTGCCAAGTAGGAGCCGGCTGTGCGCAAGACCAGTGTGCTGACTAGCTGAGGAGTGGTTTGCAAACTGCTGGTGCTTAGCCCTGTGTGGCTGTTGGCAATCATGTAAGGTGCTTTTGCAGGTGACTTTAGATGCTCAGTGAGATATTTTTGGCTAAGATTGTTTCTGGCTGTTTAGCTGTCCTCCATGAGTGATCTGGCACTGTGTTTGTACAATCTGGCTCAAATCACTGCTTGAAAGAATGTACTTCCTATCAGTCCAAGGGGTAAGATAGAGCATAACTACTGAGGTTCTGGTGAAATATCTCCTTTCATAAGAAACATATAAATAGAAGGTCTGATGAAAGCATCATTCTAGAACAAAAATATTTGAATCGGCCCTACTTGACACTTACTAGTTTCTGAAAAACTCTGAACAGGTACATCCATATAAAAAAAAACCAAACCAAACCAGGTGAGGCTTTCATTTGAATTAACTATTGTAATGTAAAAACTTTGTAAGCGTGATATGGTGGCTTCCATGCAAGCCAGTACGTAAAGGTAAATCCTAAACATCCTATCACACTCTTCTCACTTGCAAATCCCTCTTCAGTGCTGCCTCACGAGTGAATCACCTGTTAATTACAGTCTTCAGTAGTCACAAACAGTGAAGTCTGAGCTCAGCCAGCCTCAGCTCTCCTACCAGCCTGGGCAGTACTGCCTTGCTGCATCCTTTCTTCTCTCCCACTTTCGAGTCATGTTGTACCTTCATCTGGGTATAAGCACCTTTCAGGCTGTAGGTGTACAAACATCACTGTCACAACAGTATGAACATTTACAAAGTTTTCATATCATATATAGGTGAGCTTTAGGAAGTACTGTTTGTCAGCTACTATGAAGTGATATTCAAATGGGAAGCTCTATTCTCAGTAAAGCTGTTACTGAAGTAAAAATGACTAATAATAAAAAGGCAACCTACTCAAGGAACAAAATACATAAAACAATGCAAACCAAAACCAAATTTGATAAAACCAGCTGGTCGTTGAAAACTGTAACCTCAATTTGATACCTTGGCTTTGAAAGGCAAACTCTTCTAACTATAAAATGGTGTTGTTAGTGTTCTGTATATTGTAAAAAGATGCATTGCCCTAGATGTTCTAACATTGGGTCCAACAAGCATTTCCATGCCTCTTAAAAAGTTAGGAAAACATAGTACGGTATAGACCACAAAGAACTGTAGCAGGTACTGCTTGCCAGCACAAAGTTTTTTGTAACATGAAAGTCCAGGAGATGAGATATTTCTAGCCTCTTTAATATCTTTTATCCATGGACAGTTATTGCTTATAGAACAGCACTGTGGGAAAGTCCCTAAGCATCCAGGTTGCAGTCTGTGTGAAAACTCTCGCCTCCCACTGTAGCAGTGTCTTAATGTCCTAGGTGACAGTAGAGAGCTGCAGTGTGCAGCAGTATTAAAAAGGATGCCTTCCTGATTTTTGGTGAACACTTCACTATTCTGTAGCTACTAAACTCTGAAGCCTTAACCTCTCTCAGAAAAGAGCAGTGGCCTTTACCATTCTGAGTACTCATACAACATTAGTAACTGAAACAGTGAGATGTGAAAAAATTCACATTTGTCCAGAAATGTGGGGAAAAAAACCCCTAAAAAACAACAAAACCCCAAACAAACCATACATATTCCCAGAACTCTGGAAATAGGTAGTATATGTAAGCACCAGAAATAAGAGCAGAAGAATACTTGTAAGTATGGAGGGTGTCAATTACACCTAGATAGTAGGTAATCAAGATCCTGAAATACCTATCTGCAGTTTGTGTGGGACAGCCAGGCTGTGAAAACAAAGCACAGCATAAAACAGGGGACGGTATAAACTAGAGCAATTGAGAGAAGATGAGAGGAAGATAACGATCAGTCCTGCACAAATAAGGCATTCAGCTAGGGAGACAACAGTTGGTGAGTAAATTCTAACAGTCACAGGAGTGGTAGAGGTTGGAGAGGCAGAAGAATAGAATTGCTGTTAACTTCTAAACTGTACAAGAGGCCATTCAAAGATGAGCACGTTGTAGCCAACACATCCCCCTCCCTGGAAACCTGCTGAGGGGTCACAGCAAGCATTCCTTGTCCTGCCTGTCCCTGCAAGCAATACTGGCCTGCCCACTTGGAAACTTACCTGGTGTTTTGGGTGTGTGTGTGTTTTAGGATGCAGAGTGAAATCACTTTTGCTTTAAAATAAAAATGCCTTCCCCTCCTTGTATGTTCTTGCGCTGAGCTTTGCTGCAGCACATCAGTATTTAGGTGGTGTGGGTTTTTTTTTGTTTTGCTTCTTTTCTTCCTCTCCTTTTCCTTAACATCAGTTAACAGTTAATTTTCCTTAACATCAGTTAACAGTTAATCATAGAGAAGGAACTATTTGTATTATCCAGCTTTCAGGCAGTGGTAGTGTATGGCTTCAGTTCCAGAACTGATTCCCTGTCTTGCAGTTTTTTTTTTTTACCCCCAAGCTCTGTGACAAGCTGCCAGCACAGGACTGGGAAGATGCTAAAGAAAATGTGTTACTGGGCTTGATCACCCCATCTTCATGGTCAAAGACTGTACTATACTGGGCTGTGTCTTCTGTTCTGAAGCCACTGATGCACATGTGGAAATTAAATATATAACTTAAGATATTAAAGTTGCTCAAATCTGCTGTGTATCTTTTTTCACTGCTATTTGCCCTTTATCTGGATCAATTGTTATACATCTCTGAAGACCTTCCAACATTTCCTTGCATGCCTGCCCCATATCATGAATGTCTGAGATAGTTATGAGTATCCCCCTTCTCTCTGCACCTCCATTTTTTGTGTGTTATCCTAAGCACACCACTCTGATCCAGCAGGGATGGACCAGTAAAGCTACACAAAATGCTGCCCTGTAATAGCTTCAATTTGTGAGGCCATTAAGGTGGAGGAAATTTTTCCAGAGGACATGAGATAGTTTTAAGTAAGTGTTCAGTGTGGTCCCATGGATTTTTAGCACAGTATGCCAATGTTGTAATGTACATGTGGATGCATGGTGTAAGAAGCATGATGGCAAAGGGAAGAAAGATGGTTTCTGTGACACAGCCTTTCAGGAACAGCCAAAAGTCAAATGCAAAACTTTCCATGCATTTCAGACGCCAATTTAATGAGCTGAGCTCTGAACATTTTCAGAATTAATTCAGACTACTGATAGCCCATGAAAAGCAGGTAAGATCCCCACTGTACCAATGCAATGATAAGTAGTATTTTAGAATTTCTGTATGCTTAGCTGCAGTCAACCAGCTCATTGTCAAACTCACTGTCACATTGAGATTAAAGGACTTCTAAGCAAAGAACTATGCTAGCTACAATTCAGGTTAGTTATATAGTGAAATAAAACATTAAGAAAGCTCCCCTCCCCCCCCAAATGCAGTATGGTGCTGGTTGTTGAAATAGAATGTTACTTTACTTAGTTGTGCCAATGTTGATCTTCCCATCAGTTCTCCCAAGCAGGGTCACCCAACAGATTTTTTTGTTTGTTTTCTTCTGTTTTTAGGGAAAAGGAACATGTCCAGGAAAAAACAAAGGACACTCATTTACATAGATATGGATTAGTCCACTTCCAGGAGAGAGGATTTTAAAAGTCTAAGAGAGGTAACTATACAGACACCAAAGAAAATGTAGGGGATGCCAACGTTTGGCACTCTCAGACTACTTTGCTAATCTCAGTCTAGGCCAATATAACACAGAAGTTTCACCTGACGGAACGTGTCATCCCATCTCTGCATCCAATGCCTGAAAATTATAACAGTCAGCAGCATTGTCAGGCCAGCTCTTGCTGTTTCACTGGTTGTTCAGGCAGGTATGAGCAGAGTTTGAGTTCACCTTGCAGCAGCAGAAGTGCGGTCTACACAGAAATAAAATGAACAGCCAGTTTAATGTGAAGTAGTCAATACTGATTACGTGCTATGAGGACTGAATGGCAATTGGTGTGTGGGAGTGTGTGTGTGTATATGCAGTTGTTATACATTTTCAGATACCTGTAACTTCTGGGATCTTTAGACTTAGCCCAAATAGAAATTCCTTAACTTACCCCTATAAAATTTGTCTGGCTGGATGGCCCTGGAATGAATGGCACTAAGAAAACGTTAGAAGTATTTCAAAATACTTTGTAATTTATGAACACTTGTGTACATTGTATTTTATGAAAACTTGTATCATTGTATTTTAAGAACACTTCCAAATACTGATACTTTGTATACTCAAGAGTTTTGGGGGTTTTGGTTTAGTTTTTTTTAGTTTTTTTTTTTACACATTAGAAATAACATTTAAGAGTTACTATTTATCAGCTATTTAACTAAAAGTACAGTTTAATGTTCCCACTAATTCACCACACTGTCCCAGTATAGATGCAGAACTCCATTACTATAGTATATAACACAGTCACCTTTGCCCATGTCCCCCAGAAATGTAAAGCAGAGCTCCCAGAGCTTCCTTGAGAGCCTCCATGAGGCTCCTCCAGGTGCTTGCTGTTTCAAAAGGGATAGTATTGTACCCTTTCTCCTCCTTGAGAAATCTTTCCATAACTGTTTCATTTATCCATCAATCCTATGGATGTCTTTACTTAACATTCTGATTTGGGTTTTGGAGTTGCTAATTGCTTTTGCTTTGTAAATGTAAGAGGCTTATCTGACTGGAGGCTGACACACACATGCTAATGGATCTATCACTTAATTGTACAAGACTCTAGTTTAAATGTAGGAATCAAATATAAACCCCACCAGTCAGCTTTCTAAGGTGACTAAGCAGAAAAGCCAAGAGGGTTTCCTATCAAGAAAAAAAAAAATTAATGGGCTGTGACGCTTCCCTGAATGCTGTAATCACAATTCCAAAACAGGTGGTTGCCTGAATTATAAAATAGATTCCATCAATAGATTTACACAATTTCGTAAAAGAAGGTTAAAGGGTTTTGAAGGAGGTTAAGTCTGGTGAGGAGGGAAATGGAAAAAGATCTAAAAGATAGCAACAGAGATTTAAAGAAAAAAACCATGCTGCCTTATGTTTCTGTGTTTGGAAAAAGTAATATATATATAGAAAGATATATATATATAAATATGTAAATATCTTCTAAAAGGATAGCAATTTCCTTTTTGCATGTGTATCTAGTACACTTTCTAGGGGATGAGGGAGGGGTGATAAAGGGAAAGAATGAGGTAAATTTCTTACCCTAAAAATGTGTGAGCCATTTTAATAAATAAGAAAGACGCAGGTGGGTGGGGTTGCTACTGAAACACTTTTTTTCCCTCTGTTTTCTGAAGAAGTTACATAAAATTAGGACAGTGAAGATCTTTTACAATGATATGAGATCTCAGAATATGAAGACTAAATGTAAATTAAAACAGAAACCATACCAAACAGAATCCCTGAAAAGTTCTTCGGTAGATTCTGATTTTCACACTTCTTGAAGACTTTTTTCTGTTTATTTCAATATTTCTCTATTAAATGGAAAAAAATTTTTTATTCTTGCCATAATCACTAGAAATTTGTGAAAAATCTGTGCTGTTAAGAAAACAAACCACAAAGTACCCCCAAACGCTTCTTTTTTCTTTTTAAATTGTGTTTAATCTTGGTATACATTAGTTTATTATTAACTGTTTCAGGGAGTAATGTTTATTACTGTGAGCAAGTCTGCCTTAAGCCAGGAAGTCAGTAATAATAGAAGACTGATCCGTCTTTTGTTGCGAACCATTAAAAATACATGTGGCGTTTCTATTCTAAGTGGCACATGTTTAGCAAGGAGATAACCCGAGGATTAGTATGAGACTACTGGAATAGTCCTTCGTCTCCCTTAAGGGGCTGAGCAAGAACGGGTCTCTTGCTTCCCCAGCAGGAAACATTCCCAGAATATGACGTTGCGACTTGTGCTGCTTCCTCACGGTCTGTTCTCTTAGAAGAATGCTTCAGGCTCCCAGCTTTTCGCACAATGGTCAAAAATAAGCTTGATAGGAAAAGGTATGACAGATACATGTGTGTGTTTGTGTGTCTGTGCGCGCATGTGCCCCGAGAAAACAAAAACCAAAACCACAAAACTGATCAGGATTTAACCCACACGAAGGAAATACTACGTTACATTTAAAAAAGGAAAAAATCCCTCTTATCAGGCGGCTTGAGTGTGTCCTTCGCCTCCTCTTTTAAGCAACACGTATAAGGACTTAGTAACAAGGAAGCTGTAGGTCGAAGAGGACAAGGCTGGCAGAGATTATTTAAATATACCCGAGGAAAGTCTCTATGCAGGCAAATACTAATAACTAAAAAATTAAAAAGCAACACACGAAGCGTCCAAAGCATAAGCGGAACCGGGCGGGGCGGTAGCGGCGAGCGCGGCCCCGGATTGGTCGGATTTTGCCGCAGACCCGTGGGCAGCGGG
>NW_008823954.1:3203105-3209952 GCF_000699105.1 Pygoscelis adeliae | reverse complement strand
GTTTCCGGGTAGCGCTCGCTTTGTCCATTTCGGCCATGGCGGCTCCGCGTTTTCTTTGTCTACCCGGATTCTGCGCTCCCGACAGCTGATCCCTCCTCCGTGCAGCGGTGGGGGCCGGGCCCCGAGCGTTCAGAGCTTTCGTGTCCGCACGGAGCGACCTGCAGGTCGGTGCGAGAGGGAGCAGGGAGCGAGTCCCCAGGCGGCGGGGAAAATGGTCAGTGAGCGGCTCCGGTGGGAAACGCTTAGACCTGAGGCTGCTGTGAAGGCAGCTCGGGGCGGCGTCTGCCTTTCTCCTCTTCAGCCACCCCAGCCCCGCAGCGCGGTCCCATGGGCTGCGCTGGCCGCAGGGCGCCGGGCTCGCCCCCGGCAGCTGCCGGCTTCTGGAATAGAGAAGTGCTCGCTAACGTGCAGCTGGATCCAACAAGCGGAAGAAATCGTTAAAGACGTTACCAGTCAGATGTCTGTATGACGTCTCAAAAATGAACAATAACAAAAAGGTTTTTTTTTAAATGAGCAATCCAGAAATTTTGCTATTTCACACTTTTCTAACAAACCTCACATGCATGCTGCTTACAGTAGGTTGGACTGTATTTGTAAAGTGGATGAATAAATACTGAAAGAGTTATGAGGCTGTATTTTTAAATTAAATGTGTTAAGATTTTAAATGTTTCATAATAGAAGCGATGCGGCTATTGTACTTGCCAGTTGTTAGACTATTAGTGTTTTGTGCACTTCAAACATGTCTACCTTTTTAAAATGATTGATATCCTTTTAAATTTGTACAGTTGTTTATCTAATTTCATTCCTGAACATAATTTACAGAATTTAGACAACATCTCCAGAATATTTCTTGGTAGAATATATTCCCTAATTTCAGGGGCAAACGTGATTGAGTTATTAATGTATTAAGTTACAGGTGTCCGGAAAAGTACAACTCTTTTCTATGATTATAATTACCATTGTGAATTCCATTTTCATTCAAACTGTTATTTTAAACAAATTGAAGTGAAAGAATTGCCACTCAAATATATATGACATGAGCAGGCAAAACCGGCTTTAATTTAGATTATGTTCTCTTTTTGACTGAACAGAATGAACTAAAACTGTTTATAGACTAGCTGGAAGGTTTGTCACTAGTGGACCTGCCAGGTTGGTGCACAACATTACCATTTGGCTCCACAAAGTCTGCTTTGTTCTTTATACCTGAAGATCTGTGTCTAGATATGTTTCCTGAGGCAGTTATAAACAACCTTCTGAATACTAAAGGAAGCCTAAAGGAATTACACAAAATCTTTTAGTGTGCCAAAATCATAATTTCTTCATAACTCTTCCTAAGTACAGGGTGAGTATCCTAGTATAACTTTTCCCTCTAGCAACATAACCACTGGAAGACTTGGAAAATCATCTTCCAAAGTTTCCTGGCAGAAATGGGTGATGCAGAGACTGAGACCAGTAGCTTACAGATTAATTAGCTGCAAACCCCTTTCCCCAAAGTGTGGAGCACATTTGATACAATTTAGTATCATGCTTTCCGGAAGGCTGCCTTGCCTGTAGAGGTTGCTACACATGGCCACAGACAAGTTTCCCGAGTGTTTCTGTTAGTGACCTAGTCAGTTCTCTCATGGACCAGAGGGTTTTCTTAGACAAAAATAATTAAAGTGGAAAGAAAATTTTGCTGCTGTGTATAATCCCTAATGAAGTTGCTTTTACTGTTGATTGGAGACAATTATTATTATTTGGATCAAAGTTTAGGATCCAATCCCCAGATTATAGGTACTACATTTTGCTCATGAGTTTGGACACATAGTACTAGGATTTAAATGAGAAAGGAACCCTTTGTAAAACTCTGCTCCATTTAAAAAAAAAAAATCTATTTTCAAGTGTGCTTTAATTAGGACAGTTGCTTGAGTTCCTCATTAAACTATAATGAGGAAATTGTATTTGTTTGTTGCAGTAAGGCAACATCTCACCATGACTGCACAAGAAAGTACACAATTAGTAAAAAAATCATCACATCAGTGTACTATATCCAACTGCAAAGTTGCTCTTAATTTTCTTGAGGGCTTATATGGCAATTTAAATCCATATCTGTATTTGCTACAACTTTAATAATAATAATAATAATAATAATATGCAAACTAAAGTCATGTAAGAACTTTTTAATAGAGTACATTATTCCTAACATTGCAGACAAAGTAAAGGTGAAAAGGGATAGAAAAGCCTTTCATTTTACTTTTTAACTACACAGTTCTAAGACTTTTGATCTATAGACTGACATTATTGAGTTATCCCTAAACATATCTGTGATCCACAAGACTTGAGGGAACTTGGTTGGAGGTTTTTTTGCATCACAAGTTCTTTAGAATGTGAAGGTGTATTGGAACCCAGTGATACAGCTAAGGCACCATATGGTATGGATTTCCTCTTTCCTACTGTTTGTTGTATATGCAAATGGGAGAAAGCTCATTTATTTAGACTTGCTTTGCTACATTCCTTCATCCAGTGGAATTCACTTGAAAGCCACGATTCTCTAATACCAGTAGATTTGCCAGCACTGTTATCATATAATCCGTCGGACTTACAGGACATTTACATTTGAGGCCTCGTCAGTGTGATGACAGCCCAGGATTCACAGCTGGTACAACCACTAGTGGCTAAGAACAAAAATAGGGAATGCTAAGAAGTGGGCCTAAGTATCACAGTGGGTGAAACTCCGGTTACTGAGGTGAGCAGAGTAGTGAGTAAAATAAGAGGTGTTTGGAATGAAATTCTGAAGAAAATAAATTTCTGGTCAGATGACAAGAAGAATTGGGAGAGATGTGCTGGGCTTACCTCCACACTCAGAGAAGGGCAGGGCCCTCTCCTGTGGTACCAGCTCTGATTTCCACATATAGGAGTTTGTTCACAGAGAAATTCCACCCCTGGATACAGATACCCCCACACGCTTTCTCTGGAATTCCAGTGCTTTGGTCTAGAGATGCACACTTGTGGCCCAGAAATCCCATCATATCCTGGGCTGCATAAAAAGCATCCTGGCCAGGAGGTTGAGGGAGGTGATTCTCCCCTTCTACTCTGCTCTCACGAGACCCCAGCTGGAGTACTGCATCCAGCTCTGGGGTGCGCAGCACAAGGAAGACATGGACTTGTTAGAGCGGGTCCAGAGGAGGGCCACAAAAATGATCAGAGGGCTGAAACACCTCTCCCATGAAGAAAGGCTGAGAGAGCTGGGGTTGTTCAGCCTGGGGAAGAGGAGGCTCTGGGGAGACCTTACTGCAGCCTTCCAATATAGAAAGGCGGAGAGAGACTTTTTACCAAGGCCTGTAGTGGTAGGACAAGGGGCAACGGTTTTAAAGTAAAAGAGGGTAGATTCAGACTGGACATAAGGAAGAACTTCTTTTACGATCAGGGTGGTGGGACATTGGACCAGGTTGCCTTGAGAAGTTGTGGATGCCCCATCCCTGGAAGTGTTCAAAATCAGGTTGGACGCGGCTTTGATCTAGTGAAAGATGTCCCTGACCACAGCAGGGGGTTGGACTAGGTGATTTTTGATGGTCCCTTCCAACCCAAACCATTCTATGATTGCGATCTTCTGACACACACATATGCAGGGATCTGTTCTGGAAACTAAATATAGAAGACTTGTGCATGTTAAACCACAGTTTTTATATCATCACAGTTCTTCAAGAAGAGAAGTATAAGTGCTAGGAGATATGTAGCTGAAGCTAATGAGGATCAATAAAACAGCATAATAAAAACATTACAGCTCTAAACATATACACTTGCAAACAAAGCCCTTAGGCACAGATGCTGTCACCGTATCAGAATAGTCTGGTGCTCCAGACAGTTCTTTTCCTTTATGTTTCTCTCCACAAACGATCCCTGATGTCCCACTTTGGACGTGATACAATCCTACCTGAAAAGCCTCTCTGCTACAGCTTGGGAATGGGGTGGGGAGGAGAGGTGCAGGGGGTAGTATCTTGCTATAGGTGTATTTTTCTTCCTCCAGGCCCAGAGCATTTCTCCTTCTCCCCAGGGGATGGGGAGGGCAGAGATGCTGCACAGGTGGGAGCTACGGCCCCAGTGCAGCGTGCTGCAGACCATTAGGTACAGCTTCTGGGAACATCCTAGCAAGAAGAATCAGCTAGACAGTCTTTCTCATAATTTATAACAGCGAATCTAAAGAGCTTTAACATTGTGCTCTTGGGTGATACTTGTGCCAACAATGTAGAAGATTAATTCAATTATATCGCCTGCCATCAGCTGATGTAGCAAGAGGAATAGCTATGCACAGTGAGGGAATTTTAGAGTGGCCAGTTTAAAAATTCCATTTAAAACAGGAACATACCAGAGCTGCAAGGAGTTTCTTTTGAATGGAAAGATGCTACATTGTTGTGTTACAGTGCAGGTCTGACTAAAGTTCTAGATCAAAATGAGCCATTTCCCCTAAAGCATTTCTCATTTTATTTCTAAATAAAGTCACAAGGAAGCTTTATAACTTTTAAAGAACAAAGGCCACAAAGGAAGCCTTTCTTCATTCTTAGACATTGTTATATAGATTTGGGATGGTCTCCTATTTATTTTCATGCCGCAGTTTTTTTCCACTCCCCCCCTCAGTCTTTGAGCCACCCGCTCCAAATTTCACACCATAAGTAGCCTGTAATGTCATGAAAGTTGAGCAGATTTAACATTAAGAACAAGTGTTTTACCAATCATGTTACAAGAAGACACAAAAGAATCAATAAATCACTACAAATACAATGTGTTCTTTTATGAAAAAGGGTGTGTTATAAAACAAATGTATCACTTCTCTCAGGTAGGAAGCAAAGGCTTTAAGACATTACCACAGAACATGGTTTTAGGTCCCTAACAGCAGCAGCAAATAACAAAAACACTTCGCACCAAAGAACTTTTGTAAAAAAAGCAATACAACTCTTTTGTGAGTATGTGGGTGGCTCTGAAAAGAGCCTTTGGGTTATAATATTACATTGTGGAAAGTCTGAGCAGCATTGCTCGCTGAGCTTATTTGCTTTTAGCCTTATGACTCTCGGTCTTCTTGGGCAGCAGCACGGCCTGGATGTTGGGCAGCACGCCGCCCTGCGCGATGGTCACCTTGCCCAGCAGCTTGTTGAGCTCCTCGTCGTTGCGGATGGCCAGCTGCAGGTGGCGGGGGATGATGCGCGTCTTCTTGTTGTCGCGGGCCGCGTTGCCCGCCAGCTCCAGGATCTCGGCCGTCAGGTACTCCAGCACGGCCGCCATGTAGACGGGCGCTCCAGCCCCCACCCGCTCCGCGTAGTTACCTTTCCGGAGAAGCCGGTGCACGCGGCCGACGGGGAACTGCAGCCCGGCCCGCGACGAGCGTGACTTGGCTTTAGCTCGGACTTTGCCTCCCTGCTTCCCGCGGCCCGACATGCTTAAGACGCCTGAAAAACTACGACCTCCCGACGCGAAAGAAGACCGAGGAAATCATACTGACGCAACGCCTCTTCCCGTTTTATACCTTCCCTGGGCGGGATTAGCGCTTGGTGATTGGCTGGAAGCAGTCATTGCTTATACAACCAATGAGAAGACGGATCGTATTGTGTCCAATCAGAGTCAAAGATACACCCCGTGCAGGAATGTCCAATCGAATTGCACGAGTTAGACGTCTGGTATTTGCATAACAGCCCTATAAATGGAGGGCGCTGCGGCCATTTTAGCTACCGATCTTGTTCTGAAATAGGTCAAGCGCACCGGTAAAATGCCCGAGCCGGCCAAGTCCGCCCCCGCGCCCAAGAAGGGCTCCAAGAAAGCGGTGACCAAGACGCAGAAGAAGGGCGACAAGAAGCGCAAGAAGAGCCGCAAGGAGAGCTACTCGATCTACGTGTACAAGGTGCTGAAGCAGGTGCACCCCGACACGGGCATCTCGTCCAAGGCCATGGGCATCATGAACTCCTTCGTCAACGACATCTTCGAGCGCATCGCCGGCGAGGCCTCGCGCCTGGCGCACTACAACAAGCGCTCCACCATCACCTCGCGGGAGATCCAGACGGCCGTGCGGCTCCTGCTGCCCGGCGAGCTGGCCAAGCACGCTGTCTCCGAGGGCACCAAGGCCGTCACCAAGTACACCAGCTCCAAGTAGAGCGTCTCGGATCGTCAGTTCTAACCCAAAGGCTCTTTTAAGAGCCACCTACATGCTCCATGAAAGAGCTTTAACACAAGAGTTTCTCGGACTTTTTAGGTGTGAAAACATACTGAAATGCTGAATAGAATTTGAAATAAATCTTGCTAAATCACAGTTATCAGAGCTTGCAATGACTAAGGATCTGTCTCTGAAATTCTTGATAAGTCTTTTATAGCTTCAAGCAAATTGAAATGTGTTAATTTTCGTAAGTGCTAACATTCAAATACTCAATTTTCCAATAAACGTAAGCAGTTTTGTTAAGCTTTAGCAGAGATATGAGACATGGTACATTATACTACACGTTCCATGATTAATTCACATAGCTTCCAACAGATAAACACACCCGTCCCAAAAAATGAAGATGACAGGAAAAATCAAAGACCCTAATCACTTTTTTTGCACAGCTGTCTCAGGGTAGTCTAAGCTTAAATAATTCTCTTCTGTATGAGAAGACAGGAAGCAGCCTTGTAGATGGGAAGACAAGGACAAGACGACCAGAAGAAGCGACGACACCTCTAAGGCGGGGTAGACGCTTTGGGAGGATGGGCTGTCCGTGGACCCGGGATCACCGGCAAGCGCGGAGCCAGCGCGGGCCGCGCTCCGTGTCGCGGCAGCAGCGCGGGCTTTTCGAAATTTTCTAATCGCCCAATAAGAGGCGTCGGCTTCTCCCATCAGCCAATCACAACC
>NW_008823954.1:3202193-3202881 GCF_000699105.1 Pygoscelis adeliae | reverse complement strand
GCTGCCCCGCCACCAGGCCGGCAGGGTGCGGAAGAGGACCGCTGGTAGTTCCACCCGCCTCCCGCCCCGGCAAACTCCTTCTCAAAAAGCAGGTCAGTGAAATCCCGCAGAAATTGAGACCTGCCCCACGACAGCGCTGCCAAGCGGAAAGGTCATTGCCAAGGAAGTGGAGGAGCCGTGCTGACGGGTCCCGGCTACGGTCACTAAGAGAGGTGTGGCAGTCGCACCCAGGCCGTTAGGAACCGCGCTGGTTAAAGCACCGAAAGAAACCTCCGCGCCCCAGAGCGATACCCGCCCTAAGCAGTCCCTTTAACACGTACACCCTCTTGCGGTGCTCAAAAAAAGTCAGCCTTTAGAAATGTTTCCGCAGGGAATGTACACTTTATTTTTCCAAGTCTTTGCGTAATCACGGCCGGAAGTTTAGCGTCCCATCCACTCCACAGACGAACGTCCCACATGGATAGTGGAGTGTGGTTAGCTCTGCTGCAGGCACGGAGCTCGGTGACGGAGTGTATCAGCCCTTTCTGGGACAACAGTGGGTGGCTCTTAAAAGAGCCGTTGGGTTTAAGTATTTCCACTTCAACACTTCACTTCTTGGGCGCCGCCTTCTTCGCCTTGGCCGCTTTCGGCTTGGCCGCCTTGGGCTTGGCTGGTTTTGGGTTTACCCCCCTTGCCCTGGGCCGGCTCC
>NW_008823954.1:3187457-3201705 GCF_000699105.1 Pygoscelis adeliae | reverse complement strand
GTGTCGTCGGCTTCTTGGCGGCGGCCGTGGCGGCGGGGGCCGCGACAGCGGGAGCGGCGGCGGGAGCGGTCTCCGACATCGCTGCAGAGACTTCTTCCTAAAAAAAAGAAAGTAATTGGGCTACAGTAACCCCGATGCCTGAATTTATAGCGAAGCGGTGATCTGTGATTGGTGCTTTGCAGAGCCCGCCTAACTGTTAGCCAGGAAGAGCTTTTCGTCCTCCGAGTCTGTGTTTCTTCGGAGTTATAAATTCATATTTTTTGTAAAATGCGTGCCACGAAATCACCCCCGTTTCTTCGGAGAGTGAAGAGAAGACGGTGGACTTCCATTTGGGGGAGTTTCTTGCCGTTGGGACCCCAGATGAGAGAGAAAAGATGTGTTTAACCCCGCGTTGTGAAGCCAGAGAGACCCCGGGAACGGCAAACTTTTGTTTTTCCTTCTAAATTAAAATAAAACCCGTAGATAAAAAGTCTCCCCCGTAATGCAGGCTTATTCTTTAGGGGGTTTTCTCCAGATTAGGATAGAAACCGAGGGGGCAGCTTCAGTACTTTTGTCGTAAATTGGTTTCAAAGAGAAGGAAGTAACACAATTTCATGGCTGAGCTTTGAATATGGATAAAGATTCGGCTCCCTTAACCACATCTTTAACTATTAAGGACACAGTATTTCTACAGAATTTCGTGTTTTGGAAAGTAAGAGACCTTCAGAGGAATATATATACTGTTGAAAAGCGTCTGCAACTTGCCAGGGCTCTGCATTTTTTGTGGTGTTCTGTAAGTGAATAGCAAGATTTTGATATTTTTACAAATAGTTTCTGTTTATAAAATGAAGCTGTCAATGCCTCTTTAATGCATATAAATTCCGGATAAACTGCTAGTTTAACGCTTTCTCAGTTACAGTAGTGTATACTATTATTCTTTAAGACTTACAGAAGTCAGAAGCAGACTTGTAGGGGGAAAATATCAAACAGGTATACATAGACTAATACATATTGGATGCTACTTAGACATTAATGGAGCCAGCTGAAGCCTCGATTCTCCCCAAATAAATTAAATAATGTGGAAATCTGGCCTACATGAACAGAATGCTTCAGCCTCAATATTACCTGAAATATTTGGACACAGACTGTTGGGTTTTTTTCTTTTTTTTCCCCAAGGGTTTCATAAAACCTGCCATTCTCCTCTTTCAAGGGAAAGGAAAACACTTGCCAGTTTAGGTTTTCATCCAAATCCTCAGAATACTGAAATAATTTTCAGACAATCCTCATAAATCAGAACCAGCTTTAATTATTATGATCCCACTTAATTATTAAGTCTCACAAAGTGACAACAGAAATTAATTAAATTTTTTAAGGACTGCTACGAATTGTTTTGGATAATTTTTTATTAAATCAGAAGACAAAAGCCTCGATTTGCTTCTATTTCAAAAGCAGCAGATTTTTTTTCCTTGGTTGAAAAGAACAAATTAAGCCCAAACCTAATATTTTACCCCATTGTACTTTGTAAAAACTTGTCATGCAGAATGTCAGTGGGCTTTTTTAGCAAAGGAGCATCTCTTCTAACACAGATGAATTTGAGATTCTAGAAGACAAGTAGTATGTTGCAAAAGGCCGTGACATTTATTTTCATACATTAAATGTTGAAGACACAATTAAGTTATACTTAATAGTAAGTAGTTTTAGCTGAAATGAGATAGATTAAAATGGCAAGGATAAATGAGATACATTAGAATAACAAAAGTGAAAACAATGACCTGTCACTTTTTCGTATTCTCTTTTAGTTCTATTTTTGTTTTGTTGTGTCTGCATGCAGGCCAGCTAACAAATACTTTGCAGGAGAGAAGGAGAGGAAGGGAAAAGCAGAGAGAGGGAAAAATTAGGCTTTTCAGTACCCTTTTTTACTTTTCAGTAAAAAACAGACTGAAAGGCATGCTGAAGTGGGCTGTAAAATCTGCCTCGCTTCTCGTGAACGTGATGACGTTCCCACATAAGCAACTAGACCAAATCCACAGTAGCCATAGAGTTTGAGAGCTCAGGCTGGTAACTCAAATGAGCAGTAGGAATATTTTTCTGAGAGGTAAAAAGGTAGCAAAATGAAGGCATTATGCTTATTTTCCAGGTTAAGTGGATGGAGACGGGCATAGAGCAGAATCAGACTGTAAGTGATACAAAAGACAGAGCCGGGAAGGGCTGTCAGCTGTCCGGGTCTGTTTAATGTCATGCACATTCTTCTGGGAATAAGGACTGAAAGAAGCTTAACGTACCTTGATCTCTGTAGCTTTGACGATTTAGTGTTAGATCTCTACAAATCTAGTTTATTACATTTGAAACTGGTCAGGAAGCTGGGAGCAACTGGGAGTGGGCAGTAACCGCTGGTGCAAGGGTGCAGCTGTAGCCCCAGGGGTGGGTCCTCTTCACCAGCTCCATCCCTCCCATCCACACATTTGGGCAAGTTTCCCTTCAAGCTCGCTCTTTGTAAACCTGTTCTCAGTCCACCAGGAGAGGAGAGATTTCCTTCCCCTCCCCCATAAGCAGGCTGCAGGTTAGAGATAAAGACAGGAGGTAGAAAGAGATGGGAGAAGACCTCTCGGATCTTGCTCCCTAAGTAGTGGCAGTCACTTGAACTCCATTCACAGCCCATAGGGATTGCTGTCCCTACTCTGTGACAAGTTTTAAAGGGACAAGATCGTCTGTGTTTTTGTAAGGAAAGCAGATGAAGAAGGTACTGATCAGAGGATTTCAAGGAGCAGATTTAGGACTTCTCCCACTTTTAGTTCTGGATGGGTCCCTGTAAATTTGCATGTCTTTTAAAGAGTTCCCTGCTCCAGGTGCTGACCATTTTGAGTTGCACTTCTGAAGTTCTTTGCTTATCCCTAATAGCCTGAGGCACCGGAAGACTTGGCAGCTGGCCTCCAGCATTATGTGTCAGCATCCTTTATTATACCTATTCCTCAACCATCAAACTGGCCCTATTCTGCATAGAGCGTTATTCCTGGCCTACTCTGAGCGGTGAGAATTTTCCTGGTCTTACAAACCATTTCTGCAAAAGGAGGTCTTTTTTTTTAAAGAGATGGGCTTTAGAAATATAAGGTGGTGTGAAAAGAGAGGCTTTTCTAGGGTTACTTCCCGCCCTGGCCCCAGCAATGACATTTTCTACTTAATTGGATAAAATCAACTTGTCAGAAGCTCTGAACAATTTTCAGGTTTGCATTGCTGGAAATAGCTGTTAAATGCAACACTGGACCAAAATAAGAATTCTTAGTTTTTAGAGAGACCAGTCACCATCTACCTTACAAATAGCATTGATATTGCCCCGGGTGTTTTACAGATAAGAGAAAAAGACAAAGCAAAGCAAGTATCCCACCACATAACTTAGCGAATCAGTGGTAGCGTATGGAACAGTTTTTCAACCTGGCAGAGAAATTTTCTTACTGCCAAGCAACATTACTTGAAAAAAAATGTTTGAGAGTGAGCTGGTAATAAAAATTGTTTGCAGCTTCCATGTGAAGAGACAAATATTTAAATATGACTCCTTTTATACTAAATTTCAGTCAAACAGCAAAGATTGACTGTTTTTCCTTTACAAGCACCCTGTCCAAATGCAGGTTCTGTTTATCTCCTACTCAGGACCTCAAACCAATTTCTTATGCCTCCTTAAAATGCATACCCTTGCTTCCCCAAAACAGAACCTCATTTCCATGCATCATCACACAACATGCCCTGGCTTCCTTCCTTGCCTAGCAGTATAGGTGCTAGTGCAGATTACAGAAGATCCTACAAAGTGCCAGTGCATTTTCCAGTGCAAGGATCTTCAAAAGAAAAATAGTTCACATATAACAAGTCATTCCTAAAACTGTATAGCAGAGAAAACACTTGAAAACACTTGATTTTTTTCTTGTGAAGACAGAAGCTCCACATGGAGGAGAAACAGATTAGAGAAATAGAGGCAGATTAGACATTCAGACTGCAGGAGGAGAACAATCCAGATAAGCTGATTAGCCAAATTTAGCTAAAAACCTACACTCATTTAATTACAATTACTATTGTTAGCATGGTGAAGACCCAGAGAAATTATGAACTTTTAACTGAAGCACGCTATCTTCTTGACAAAGAATGATTTTGCAGACTTTCAAGTAATCACTCTCAATATTAATAAAAAAAACACCATACCAAGATCAAAAGGCATTAGTCAAGTCTCTGGCATGCTGCAACTATACTAACAATACTGATTCAGCAATTTCAAAGTTTATATAGTAAGGAAGAGTTAAGACATCAAAGGGCTGTTAGTGGTAAAGAAACCTGTATCCTTTTAGATATATACTTCAACCAAGCTAACAAAAATATACTGACAGATATTTCAGTGTTAGGGCAATCACATCTCCTAAAAAAAAGTATCTTGCCTTCTAATCTAATACCTAATGCTATAGGTCCTACCCCCATGCTCAAAGAAGGGTCAGCTAGAGCAGGGAGAGACTACAACCTCTCTGGGCAGCCTGTTCCAAAAAATTCATTCTTATGTTTAAGTAGAATTTCCTGTGTTTCAGTTTGTGCCCATCACCTCCTATCGTGGGCAGTACTGAGAAGGCTCTCGTTCTGTCTCCTGTATTCCCCCCATCAGGTATCTGAACACATGGGTAAGACTCCTCTGAGCCTTCTCTTCTTTCGAGTGAACAGTTTCAGCTCTTTCATCCTCTCCTTATATGAGAGATGCTCCAGTCCCGTAATCATCTTTGTGGCCCTTCGCTGGTCTCACTCCAGTTTCCATGTCTGTTGCACTGGGGAGGCCACAGCTGGACACAGCTCTCACAAGTGCTGATTGGAGGGAAACAATCATTTCCATCAGTACTGTTTTGCAAATAATACTTCTCCAGGTTAATTTGTGAAACCTATGTACATATTAACCTTGAATGGCACTCCTGCCACTTTTGAAATTTTGGTAGTTAAAGGTAGCTTCGGAAAACATTGTTACCTCTCACACAGGTTTGCCAAGGCTTGTCAAGACCAGTTTGAGCTACCCTGATTTGGTTCAGTGATCATGTTGTCCATGACTGTAGGACTTGTTAAGGCTAGTTGGAGTCTCAGCAAAACTACCACTTTAAAAAAAATCCCTACATTCTGCGGTGATCAAAAGGTGGGGAGAGGTCACTCTCCTGCCTGCCATAACTGTTAAATGTTTGCTAGCCAGCAAAAAAGAAGGGCTGCGCATTTTAATGAATCAGCCTCAAAATCTCCTTGTCTGTCCCGAAAGTGACAGCCTAAAGCATCAAAATATTCCTTCCAGCTTCTAAAAGCCTGTGGATCAGAGATCCTCTTGTAACCAAGTTTTACTTTGCTCCACCCATCTCTGGGACTGAGAATTATCAGTAGTAGTAGCAGTAGTATTAAACATCGGAATCCCAGTTACAAGCAGGATTTTGTTCTACTGAGTTATGTAGACTATAAATTTTGTATTATTTTCAGTTGAGGAAAAAGAGGAAGCAGGTAAATACAGAAAGACAAAGAAATACTAGGGACCTACATGCAAAAGCATGGAAATGTAATCCTACCTGTAACTCTCACTGAGTGCCTGGAAAAAATTGAAATGTGGTATCTGAACCTATGTCACATGCTGTCTATTCTCCGAGGTGCACAACTCAGAAATGATAATTCTTTTTTTGTGAGTCAGTTTGCAAATACTGATTCAGTCAGAGATGGAAATTGAAACTAGGCCATCAATATAGAAAATCTACGTCCTACCCCTTCAGTGGCACTCAGGATGTATGTGTTATTAGATGCCATTTCCTAAGCTATCAAAGGTAGTTCTAGCCCTTCATGCTGAGTGAAGGGAAATAGGATGCTGTGATAATACGCAGTAGACCCAGCTCTGCACCCAGCCTATGCAGCCACTCTGTTACTCTTAAGGTTCGTGAAGAATATGGGCAAGAACTGACCACATGATAAGGCATTCTGGGTTACAGATTTATGCATTGCTCAGGTTTACAGACTCAGTACACCCTGGAGAAAGAATACCTTATTGATATTGAGTTTTACTAATTACCAGCTCAGACAAATTCGAGGAAGATATGAATAAAAACAAGAATTTACAGTACTCAAAACAGACATCAGTTTGTAAGACATAAGGCAAGAAATTAAAACCATGTTTAACTGTCTTGCTCCAAAATCAATTTTAGAAAGAGTCTCCGTAGAGGATGCAATGTTTCCCTAGAGTTGGCTGATATACTGCAGATTTTCTCTCTGTTTCATTTCATTTCATTTTAGAAAAATATTAGAAGTGAAACTAACGATCAGGGAAACTTGGTCTAGCACAAACCCTGCCCCCCACCCCCCCAGGGTAGGAAGTTATATTTAAATGTTTAGATTGTCAACTATGAAATTAAAATGCTGTGTCAAACAGAGTTCTGCAAGGATCAGTCCTAGGCCTGGTATAATTTTATTTATGATCTGAATTATAGTCTACATGGCGTGTATAGAAGTGCTATGGGTACCAACAAGCAAAGAAATGCTAGAATGATGGAGGAAAGTTTATGTTTTGAAAAATGTCTGATAAATTGGAGACACTGCCTTCAAAAATGTGTAAGATACTTCACCTGGAAAGAAATATATCAGTTCTATAAATATTGGACAGTAGCAGTTGACTAGCACCTGAGTACATCTGGATTTTCAGGTTATAGTTACAAGTTGACAATGAATCAACAATAGTATATTACCAGGTATTAGGAAAGGAACATACTGACAACATCTACAAGATAGATGAAGATCTTCCTCTGTAGTCAGGAATGGTATAGTCTCACTTGGAGTTTCAGGCCTAGTTTTTAGTACCAAACTTCAGGTAACGAGAAGCAAACAGTAAGAGAATACACAGAAGAGAGCAACAGTAATTATCACAGATCTAAGAACTATTCCTAATGGAAAGGTACATACTGTTGGAGTTTCCTGACTCAAAAAGGAGGCTGAAAAACTGAAGTTTCTCCTCAAACACTTAAAACATGAAGAGGAAGGAAGTAATCTTTCCTCTGTATACATTGTAGGAAATACAAAAACTAGTGTTCTTCGCTGCAGCAAGTTAGCAGTAAGGAAATAATTTCTAATATGGAGTAGAGTGACACACTAGAAAATGTTACTTGGGAAGATAGCAGGGTCTCCAAGAATCACTGAGACTCAGCAACTATCAGAAATAAAATGTGTTCAGTTGACTCTTGACGATGGGTGGAGGGCAACAAAAATTGCTGATGTCTAGGTACTGGTAATTATCACAGAACTATAGACTAGAGAGTATCTGTGTGGACAAGGGAGGAGTGCTGGATGCAATACACTTGGCATTTAGTAATATTTTTTGAACCATCTCCCATAGCATTTTCATTTGGGATCTGAGAGAGTTCGGGCAGGATCAGCAGGCTGTTAGGTGTTTGAAAATTGTCTGTAGCACAATTTAGTCAAAGGGCTGTAGTTAGCAACTTAGTGTCTATGGGCAACTAGTAAAGAAAAGAATGCCCCAGGGCTGAATACTTGATATTATTTGATGTTTTCTGCAACGACCTGGATGATAAGAGAGAATGTACCCTTAGCATGTGTGGCTGACACTAAGTTAGGAAAGGTAGACAGAGCCAAAAGTAAGACATTCAATTAAAAGGGACTGTAATAAACTTGAGGTATGGGCCAAAAGAAATCTTGTGCAATTTGTCAAAGAGAAGTGCAAAGTTCTGCACATGAAGCAGAACAGCTACTTGCATCAGCATGGGCTGGAAAATGACTGGTCTGACCTGAGCAGAACCTGGCGGTTGTGGTGGCTTTCTCAACTGCTGGATCCTTAAAAGCAAGCTCGCTGCTGTGTCCAGAGCCTAAGCATAAATAAAACCCTGTAAGCAGCTGGGGTTTCCGACAGAACTATTTGGTTTTCCAACCAAGTATTACTGTAACAAAGAAAAAGTACAGCAGTGTCTAGAGACACTGACGCAATGCATGTCATCATTTTCCAGACTTGGCTTCCTCCAGAACACACAGCCCAAGACAAAATTCAATACATTCCTAAAGGGATGCCCACAGTAGATTCATTACTTGGAAAACTATGCCCCAGAGAGACTGTTTGGACAGGGCAGTGCTTCAACTGCTGTTAAATACTTACAACTCTATGAGAGTTGGCAGAGTTCAATGGGAAAACTTACTGCCCAGTGCAACTCTGCAGGAGCCCAGGCAAGGAGAGGAGCTGATCAGTCTCAGATGTGCAGGAAACATTGTGCTTACAATGCTTTCATGATACGTCTTTCTAGCTTAATCAATGGTCAATGTAACAGGAGACCTGTGCTGCTTCAAATACCAGTTTAGAAAGCAGAGTAAGTATTTAAGAGAAGCAGTAATGTGTCAGCTGTGGTTACCGAGTAGCTGGTTTGCTGTTTGCTGTCCTTTACCCAAATGCAGGAGTAGGTCTGCATGGTGTGCTACAGAGCTCTGAACTCCATGGACCACCCTGTTCCTGGGAAACCACCTGGAGTACCTGTTGGAGAGGTTTGACTGGGCTTGATCCTCCATTGTCTTCCTGGGAGAAGTCCAGCCCAGGGAGGAAAACAACATGGGCAAAGGGGTGCCCCTGCCCCCAGTTGCAGGTTATTGACTCTGTCCCTTCTCTCCCATGTCCTAAAACAGCTTCACATGAGGAACTGGGTATATTGCTATCTTCTCAACACCTCAAACCTGGCCTGGGAGTTCCTCCAGCCTTTCTTCACAGACCTATTCAGCTATACCAGCTATTCAGTGAGCCTGCCAGCACCCTGCCCATGTCAAGGGAGCAGACAGGCTGTAGATGGGGGGAACTGCCAGGCTTGCAATCAGAATCATGAGTGGATGTTCCCTAAAACTTTGATGATGGGGAAAGAGGGACCTATGTATCTTAGCAAGGTTGCAACTTGTACGTGGTGTGGTGGGGATGAGGCCCATGCAAACCTTCTCCTTCCAAGGCAGAGTGAGACACATCACACTCACTACTCCAGAGTCATGCTAGGCTGGCCATGAACAGCTGTCCTATTGTTGTGTGAGAGAAACACCCCAGAAAGTGTATTTTTGCAATTCTAGCACAAACAGCATTGCTTTGAAAGGAACTCTGAAACATCTGGCCTGGTGAGGAGGAGGTGCGAGTGGTGGTGGAGCCATGTGAGTGCTTGGGTGTTGGTGCCTGCCAAGCACAACATTCCTTCGGAAGTGTGTGTGCAGTGTCCCTTCCTGCGATGTGGAGACTAATCCTGTGATGTCGTTTTCCATGAGGAAATGGCATCCAGCTCCTGCTGGTTTGCAGAGCAACACAGCAGTGACTCAGACAACATGCACTTGCCCGCAGCTGGCATGGCACAGGGGAAGCGAGACGATTTCTGGAAGATTTTGCCCCTGTGTGGATCATCTTCTGATCTGTAAGAAGCCACTCTCAGTGCATGGCAAACTGCATCCTCAAAGGTCAGCCCAGGCTGCTGGGCCACGACAGAGGTCTTTTCTTGATTTATCAGTCCCTGTGTAGTTTCTGAACTTGGTAGCAAGAAGAAGGTTGGAAACAGTCCAAACCAGGGCTGCAGCCCAACCTCTTGGATCTCTGAATGAGGGGAGCCTTTAAATAAAAAGATGAGAATGGGGGTGTCCACCTCTGATTGTCTCAGCTAGTGGGGAAGGGGGAGGGGAGAGATGAAATTAGTTATTAAAGTGCCAATCATTAGACTAAATTAATGATCACAGTACCCCCCAATCTAGTCATACCTATCAAATAGTTAGATGTGATCAACACACTGGGAAGCTGACAGCTGTAACATTTAGACATTTAAACATTAGGTGACATTGTTTGCTAGTTTTACTTCCACTGCATAAACCACTTCTGCAACCATGCTACTGCCAGGAGATTCCTTCCAAATGGCAAATCCGCGCATGGAAATGTTGACTTGGGCCTCAGTCTGAAGATAAAAACTTTCTGTACTTAAAATATTTCTTACCAAAATTATGTGGTCTGCTCGATCTCAGTAAGCACAGCTTTGTAGCGTGGCTTACATTCTGAACTGAAGGTGGGGTTTGTGGGTACAGGGGTACAGAAAACAAGGACCACTGGAGTAGATTTAGAAGCCTGAAATGTGCTAAAGAAGTCAGACCTTGCACAGTTTACAGTCTTACTCACATGTAGAGGCAGGTCCCAGCTGACCACATCTCCGTGCTGTCAATTGAACACTCTCCAACCAAGTTCTTTTAGATATTATGCATGAGGAGAGTTTAATGTTTAGTACCAAATTACCTTATTGAGCATATTTGGCATTACATGGGATTTTGATTTAGCGGAGTGATACAGCAATGTACTGAAATCGCATCACAAGCATAATATAGCATTTGCAATATACAGTTGAATCACAGTGCGAACATGATTCTCATTACTGGTCCCTATATGCTCATTGTCACAATGCTGGGCCTCCCCAGTCACTGGGAAGGAATATGTTGGTTGAAACCATCTCAAGCCCATTGCTCTCTTCAAACTTTGTTTTATTTGTTGTCCAGTTTTTATACTTTGTGTTGGGCTGAGCCACATATACACCGCCCCCCCTCGCCACCCCTCATGCTGGTCTGGCTTGCTCAGGAAGACATTATCCTTTGTTAGTTGTCTGAGGGAACCTGATGACTCACGGGTGCAGCTGTCTTACCTAAAACCATGGTAACCCTCCAGTCTCCCCGGTGTTGAGATAAGTGCAGCTTTCTCTACAATACATTGTTCCTCAAGCTCACTGTCCTTTTGCCCTTCTCCTTGGAGCTCTCCTCCACTGTGGGGGTGTGCTGGTCTGTCAAAAGCGCCCAGGTTTTCAGTACAAGGGAACAATTAGTTTCATTTGCCTAGATAGCCCAGATGAGATCCAGTACGTTTTCGGCATGGCAGATCACAGGAGCATGATAACAGTGCAAAGCAGAGGTCTGTAGAACCTGTCTCATTCACAAAGGACAGACTGCAATTCCATTTTTCCTTTGAAAGTGACAGAATATTTTGAACAGGGAATGAAGCACCAGCTGCCAGTGAGTGGGAAGCACAAGGAATACAAAAACCTGTCCAATGCTCTACAAAATTCAAAACTACTAGTTTGAAAAATACGAGTACCTTTCCAGATGTTTATTCATATATATTCTTACAATATAATGGCTGACAGTATTTTTTTTTGCCTAATATTGATCTAAGAGTTGAAGCCTTAAATTCTATTTCCATTTCATGAATTATGTTTTTTAAGTCAGGATTAAATTTATAACTGTGTATTCTAATTACTTACCCTGAGGTTATTGATACAGACACAATACCCTACAGTAGCCATATCTTATTGTGCTAGATTTTAAACACACATGAATTAATTACCTAGAGGATGCAAAACCAAAATATAAGCAAGGCAGCTGAAAACGTACAAATGGAAACCAAAAACTGACTGTAAAATTCATGGGGATAGACGGCAAGTGTTCTCAGCACACTAGAGGCTTAGTCATTTGCCTCTATCTCACAGAATTAAATGTCTTGATTCCACCTTGTTGTGAATCTGTCCTTAGTCTACATATGTGCTAAATGTACAAAATTTGAAGTGCTCTTGCTTAAGCAGTGTCACTATTAAGTATGGGCAAGGGATTGGGGAGCAGAAAGGGAGGGGTACTGAAATGTGGTGGTCTGCTGCTAATAAAGCACTACTGAGTGAAGAAAAGAAAGTCATAATTAAAAAAAAATATTCAGGAATCCTTCTTTAGGCTAGTAACAGCAGAAAAGGCTCGAGTTTGCTTACTGTTTTGTGACTTGTCAGTTCAGTATAAACAGGAACAGTAGCAAGCATAATACATTTTTTAAGCCCCAGTATCATACTCAGCTCACCTGTTCACTCCTTCCAGGAAGAGAAAGGAGGTACGCTTAGGACTACAACAAATCTAAGGAGACTCCCCACTATACCTAAGCATTCCTCTGCACCTCTGCAACAGGAAGTACAGTTGCTACAGCCTAGATAAAAGCTGTGAATGCCTATGTAAAATGCTGTAAATAGGTGAATGACAGTAACTGATTAGAAGAGTTCAGTGAGGGTTGCTTCACACCAGAAGAGGGGAAAAGCAAACATCATTCCCGTGTTTCTTAATATACTCCTTCTCTGAAGTAATGCAGATCAGCATTATTTTCATCTAAATCATATTTGTTATCTTCTTCTCAACCAAAAAAAAAACCAAGCCAAAGAAAAACCAACCCCCCAAAAGACACAGATTTGATATTGACCATGAAAACATCTAGGTACAGTATTAGAAACAATATTTGAGGAGTCAGGATAATGAGTTCCTCTTTTAAGCTTTTAATATGACCACAGAGAGCAAAACACTCCTTTGGTTTTATGATGGAATATAATTCCATCATTATTAAATAGACTGAGGGAAGCTACTCCTTCCCAGTTTAGTAGCACAATAGAGATAAACTACTTATTATATGTTCTAATATGGCACATTTTTTTTTAAAGAGTATGTAGAAATTATGCTTGCATTTCCTATATAAAAGGACAAAAGAAAATAAAATTTTAACACCCCCCCTTTCTTTCCCCCCCCCCAGAAAAAATGAAACCATTCTTTATGTGTTAGTCTGGTAATTATTCCAGCTCAGGATGTTCTTATACTGTGACATTTATAACATCCTTAGACAAGGATTGCTCCTTACTTTCATAAATTCTAATTCAGAATCTCATCTGTTTTCAGTATAGATTTAGACCCATAAAACAACAGCTAAAGATTGAAAAACTTGATCTGCAGTACAAGAGAAAGGTGATTTTCTTACTAATTAAGGTAGCAGAAATTTAAAACTATAATTATACTAAAGGATATTTTGTAAAAAATAAGGAAAAAATCCCCACAGCAGTAACTCCAAATGAGAAAAATTAATACAAGTCATAGAATCATAGAATCGTTTAGGTCAGAAAAGACCCTTAAGATCATCGAGTGAGGGGCCCCTACACCTAACACTGCCAAGTCCAGCCCTAAACCGTGTCCCTAAGCACCACGTATACTCATCTTCTAAAAGCCTCCGGGGACGGTGACTCAGCCACTTCCCTGGGCAGCCTGTTCCAGTGTTTGACAACCCTTTCAGTGAAGAAATCTGCCCTAATATCCAACCTAAACCTCCCCTGGCCCATCCTGAGGCTGTTTCCAATTGTCCTATCACTTGCTACTTGGGAGAAGAGACCGACACCCACCTCGCCACAACCTCCTTTCAGGCAGTTGTAGAGAGCGATAAGGTCTGCCCTCAGCCTCCTTTCCTCCAGACGAAACAACCCCAGGTCCCTCAGCCGCTCCTCTCAGGACCTGTTCTCTAGACTCTTCACCAGCTTCCTTGCTCTTCTTTGGACGTGCTCCAGCACCTCAGTGTCTTTCTTGTAGTCAGGGGCCCAAAACCAAACAGTAGTTTGGTAGTCGAGGTGCGGCCTCACCAGTGCCGAGTACAAAGGGACAATCACTTCCCTAGCCCTGCTGGCCACGCTATTTCTGATCCAAGCCAGGAGGCTACTGGCCACCTTGGCCACCTGGGCACACTGCCGCTCATATTCAGCCAGCTGTCGACCAACACCCCCAGGTCCTTTTCCGACAGGCAGCTTTCCAGACACTCTTCCCCAAGCCTGTAACGTTGCATGGGGTTGTTGCGACCCAAGTGCAGGACCCGGCACTTGGCCTTGTTGAACCTCGTACAATTGGCCTTGGCCCATCGATCCAGTCACAATCTAATATAAAAGTAATAATATAAAAAACATTCTATTCCACCTTCTGCTGAATATGTGCTTACACACTCAAAATTTATTATGTAAAAATCGGTATCAAAACTCCCATTTAAGAAATGGGAGGTAGAAAGCAAAATACAAACCAAATGTATTAAAAAACCTGACAGCACAGATATTCTGGAAAATTCCCTAACACCAGTAAGAGATTTCAAAACATTAAAACTTCTGAAGTAAAGTTTATACAAGTTTCAATGCAAATAAAACACAACGATAAATGAACAGCATGAAAATAATGAGAATTTAAAATAATTCAAAGAAACCTCAGTCATCGCAAGAAAATAAAATACACAAACATATGCATAGAAAGTAGTTTATACAAATCGAAGGAGGGGGACAAAAGCTTTCCAATTGTTCGAACATGTACATCGTTGGGATTTTTTTTTTTTTTTTGCGGGGGGTAATTTTTTGTTTACTTTGTAGACCTTACAGCACTGTTCAGGAGGTAACAGGAAGCGATGTCCTAACATGAT
>NW_008823954.1:3184098-3185584 GCF_000699105.1 Pygoscelis adeliae | reverse complement strand
CGCTACCGGCCCGGCACGGTGGCGCTGCGCGAGATCCGGCGCTACCAGAAGTCGACGGAGCTGCTGATCCGCAAGCTGCCCTTCCAGCGCCTGGTGCGCGAGATCGCGCAGGACTTCAAGACCGACCTGCGCTTCCAGAGCTCGGCCGTGATGGCGCTGCAGGAGGCGAGCGAGGCCTACCTGGTGGGGCTCTTCGAGGACACCAACCTCTGCGCCATCCACGCCAAGCGCGTCACCATCATGCCCAAGGACATCCAGCTGGCCCGCCGCATCCGCGGCGAGCGCGCCTGAGGCTCTCCTGCGTGATCCTTTGTCACCGTACCTAAAGGCTCTTTTAAGAGCCACCACGTTGCACAAGAGGGCTGTGACACTGTCTCTTTTGATGCTTGGATACAAGACTAAATCTTCCTGAAGTTCTTTTGAGGTAGTGTAAGTTTTTGGGACTGTTTTGTAACTGCTAAATACTCCTAGCATTTAGCTTGTTTCCCTCCCACCCTCCCCAGCTCTGTGCTCAGCTGAGTTCTCTGGACACTTGTCAAGAGGCCTTTGCAATTCCAGTGAAAACATGTTTATGAGCTTTCCGAAGCAGCTGTCTCAAACTGCTTGATTTTTTTGACCAGGCTGTTATATGCTGTTATAGTAAGAGGCTTGGAAATATCTAATCGACTATACAGAAAAAGTAACTTCACAAATCGAAAAAGGGAGTGCTCAGATAAGGTAACTGAAAAATGCTTTTCATTTAACAATTATGGCAAGAGCTATAATAAAAAAAAATACAAAACAGTAGAGTGGGACGGAAAGCCTATGATAATTCTTCCCCCGCCTCCTCCCCAGACTTGATACTTCTGAAATATTTTATTTTGCAGTAGTTTTATGGAGCACTGCAGGTTTTTAATTTTAAGCAATGTGGAAGGCATAATCTGAGTTAGGATTGGAAGACACGCTTCAAACAGCTTTTTACTGAAGAAAAATTGATGTAAATATACTCTATCATTGCTTTTACTAGGGTATACTCTAAAAATCCTACCACTGTATTAGATATCTGTCCTCGTTTTTGCAGGGATAGAGTTAATTTCCTTCCTAGTAGCTGGTACAGTGCTGTGTTTTGGATTTAGGATGAGAACAATGTTGATAACACACCGATGTTTTAGTTGTTGCTAAGTAGTGCTTACACCAGCCAAGGACTTTTCAGCTCCCCATGCTCTACCGACTGAGAAGGCTGGAGGGGCACAAGAAGCTGGGAGGGGGCACAGCCAGGACAGCTGACCCAAACTGGCCAAAGGGATATTCCATACCATGTGACGTCATGCTCAGCATATAAAGCTGGGGGAAAGCTGGCCGAGGGGTGGGGATGTTTGGAGCGATGGTTGTCTTCCCAAGTAACCATTATGCGTGATGGATCCCTGCTTTCCTGGAGATGGCTGAACACCTGCCTGCCAATGGGAAGTAGTGAATGAATGCCTTGTTTTGCTTTGCTTGCGTGCGC
>NW_008823954.1:3179297-3183408 GCF_000699105.1 Pygoscelis adeliae | reverse complement strand
TGGGGGCGGGGAGCGAGCAAGTGGCTGTGTGGTGCTCAGTTGCCGGCTGGGGTTAAACCACAACAATGTCTGAGAGCCTTACCTCTCAGTATGAGATGAATAAAACAAAAGTGTTATCTAAGCCTGATGCAAGGGTTAAAAATGGGATAATCAATAGTGACTTATATTCTCAATTTTCATTGCTTGCTTTATGACTTCGAGGAAAGGCTGGAGTAGAGGACAAAGGAGAGCTTGGAAAAAACAAAGAGAGTCTTGTGGATGTTCCTGGGAAGTCCCCCCTCCCGTTTTCCAAATAAACAAAGAGCACCTGCACAGGGGAAAGTTTCCTGGCTTTTGTTTGGGACGAAAACAGGTCGGGGAAAGAAGTGGCTGTCAAGCCTTGGCAGCTTTGTAACCGATGAGAGGCCTGTAGGAAATATGCTTATGTAGTTTTGAGAACTGAGGGCAAGCGTTTTGTGTTTGGTGATAAAAAAAAGGTGGAGTCAGTAGCGGAATACACATGGGATCAGAAGGTCAACATTTATTAGAATTTAGTTGATTCAATAAAGTTTTGTAGTCAGGAAATTACAGTGGGCCTTTAGTTCACTTCATTTCTGTGGTTGTGTCAAGTCTTGCAGACTGCCTCTTTTAGTATCTCAGAGAAGTCACCTTTTCTATTCATTTACAAATAAAACATTCAGATTCCTATGGACTTTGCTGCTTCGTTGTCACAGCATCTTTTCCTCTGCCCTTGATAATGGATTCTGGCCTGTCCGATATGCTTCTGTAAATGTTACCAGCCAAATCGGTCTGAAATGAAAATTCAGGTATTTGAGTATGGCATCTGGGGAACACTGCAAGAAGTTTCGTAGAGTGTGTTTCAGAAACACTACAGAGGAGGTAAAACGTGGTAGGTAGATCCAACTAATATTCATAGCGTAACTATGTAGGTATGAATGTATATATGCACACATATATGTACATATTCTATATGTATATACACACATAATGCTTTTCTTTCACTCACAAATTTTAATTTTTCTCAGTATCCATTCACCTCTGTCTCTTTCCCAGTCCCCTCTGCCCAGCACCACCCAGCTTTATCCATCTGGCTTATTTTTTGTGGTTCCAACAATACGACACGGTAGATCAAATGAGAGAAGCTACTTTGCTGATGGACTGGATGATCGTTGTAGATCCCTTCCAACTGAAATATTCTATTCTAGTCACCTCTTTGTACATCACCACTTGCAGAGTAAGGGGTGACAATTTTATAAAGTTGAAAGTGGAAGTGCTCCTGCTGGAATAGCACAGAGACTGTGCCTATAAGTGTAATTTGAAAGGAATTATATGATTATAATTTTAAAATTAGCTATACGTCTGGCTGTACTCTCAGACTTCAGTAGGCTCCATCCTGATTGTAATTGCTGTTCCACATTGGCAGTGTATTACTAACTGAAATGACTTAAGCTTATAGCTAGGCACTGCTTCAAGGGGTTGAAGTGTTCAAGGGCAGATTGGATGGAGCTTTGAGCAACCTGGTCTAGTGGAAGGTGTCCCTGCCCACGGCAGGGAGGCTGGGCTAAATGATCTTTAAGGTCCCTTCCAACCCAAACCATTCTGTGATTCTGTGAGATTAGCGAAGGTTACAATGGCTAAAACCTCAGACTTGTTACAATTGTAAGTAAATAGAGAGTGAGGTCATGGGGTGAACAAAAATGACCTTACTGGAACAGACACTGGTGCCTGCTTATAGTGCACACCCAGGCTCTTGTAAGGAGCCCTCGCTGACACCAGGCTCTGGAATCTGCTCTCAAAAGTGAATGAGGAAATTATTTGCTGTGACTGATAAGTAGTTAATATCTTGTCTGTGTTCCTAGGTCTTGTATCAGTGCTCTCTAGTAAAATTGCTAAAAAGGACTGGGTAAGATCTTACAGTGTTAACAAGGTGGTACTTCTTAGAAATAATACCGAGTTCCTTTTTTTTTTTTCTTTCCTGGTTAACAATTAACGTGCTCTAGGTCAACTGAACCAGTAGAAGCAAGGACTGAGGTTATGCTTTTGTCATCTGACTTTTAAGAGAACACAAGACTTTTATGGCCTATTGGAAGGTTTCTTTCACTCCCCAGGCTGAAAGTGAAAAGTCTCCTCTCACATCATGCTGCCTCTCAAGCCAAGGAGGAATCTTAGTTATGCCATAGTATAAAACTTCAATTCCAAAACCTGTCAGGTTTTTTTTCCTGCATCATTTGAGTTTCTTTTATTCTGATTCACTATGAACTCAGAAAAATTTTTACTTTACATACAAACAAATAGAGGTGAAATCAATCTTAAAAAATACTTATACATTCTGTTTGAAAGACGCAAAATAAATAAAAAAAAAACTTGCTCCTCTGTCCACCGTAGACTGCACAACCATTCCATTCATCACGTGGTAACATGGCAGCTCTTTATTTCCATTGCAACCTGGTTTCAGAATAAGGCCACGAAGATCAACAAACTCATTTGGGGGGCTTTATGTAGAGGGGAAAAAAAACAAAAAAAAAAAGGAAAGAAACTCCCAAACCAACCTTAATCTGGGCTGATTGCTGCACTCGGCGAGTCTTTCCACCTTCTTTTCTCATCCATCCGAGTACTGTCTCTGACAGCTTGTGTCAATAATGCAGCAAGCACTTCTAAGAGAAAGCACGCAAATGGTGCCCAGAAGCCTCTCATGACAACAGGTGACAGCTCTGTCTTCTAATAGCTCCCTTCAGTGCTACCCAGCACTCAGGACTGTTACACCCCAGGTACCAACTGTGACCTTTCACAGCCGGGGAGAAGACAGGAAAATGTATTCCCAAAATTATGGTAGAAACCGCTATTACTCTCTGTTATGAATCTGAGCCCTAATTTTTAACTTCCTATTTTAATGCTCAGGATGTTATTAGGCTGGTCACTCCTGCGTGCGTGTCTCAGAATTCAAGCAAAGGTGGGTCCTTATAAGGAAGGTTGAAAGCTCCATACATATATGCACATATATATACACACACATATATCCTGCCAGTATCTTCTGAAGAATCCTAGAAATCTGACTGCAGAAGTCTGGCAACTCAGCATGTTTTCTGACTGCATAAAATCTCATAATCGCTATCTGGGGAAATGCAAGTTCAAAGACAAATACATGTATGCTTATTATTGGAAGAATACACAAATTTCCACTCCAGGATTTTTATAAAACTCTTATTAAAAATACTCCTCCCATAAAAAAAACCCTCAGGAAATGCAAAGGAAAAAAACCTTTTTTCCACAGTTTTGTATTATCAATGGTAACAAATCCGGACAAACTTGATAGGAACTCCTGTGTACAACACTTTTGAAACGTAGTTTCATGGCCTTTTTAGGTATGTTTCTGTGCTGTGAGAAAGAAGCCTTACGCGCTCTGTCTCTTCAGCACTGTCATCCATCATTTTGAGACCGGCCTCAAAACCCATCTTTTGAGATATATGCTTGCTCCCGGTGTTAACAAATGCTGGAGCAAACCGGCAGCCCCGTTTTGCTGCCTTAACGGATTGCCTTAGCCACGTTCAACGCTAACGCAATTCCAGAGAGCTGCGGGATGTTTCTGCTCTTGCCTAGACCCAGCCAGCCGGGAGAGTTTAAGGCGCAGAGTTCCCTAACCCCGGGACCGTCCCGGGCAGACCGTGTCCTGCTTCTCTCCCCCTCCCCCCCCCAATCTGTTTCGAGTCCGGCATAGTCATAGCGATGTAAGAACCGCCATTCTGCCTGATGTTCTTTGCTCACCGTCCTTAAACTAATATATTGAACTCTGCCCCTCCAATTTTGTCTCTCCTCCCCCGCCCAGTGTTCATAAAGCACTTGTTACTCCCCTTCAGTATTTGCAAAGTGCCCCGGTAAATTACAGAGCAGGAAATTTAAAGCCTTGTGGGGTTTATAAAAGAGGAATGTTTACACGCAGGCGATGTAGTAAAATAAGTAACAAAAAGAGGAGACAAGACCATAAAATTAAGTGCCACAGCCTAGAAAAAAGAAAACACTGTTATTTTTAAAGCATGCCCGTGTAAAAACAGTGCTGCAGCTCCTTTTATTGTGCATGGAGTGGCTCTTAAAACAGCCTTTGGGTCTGTGCCGG
>NW_008823954.1:3176929-3179011 GCF_000699105.1 Pygoscelis adeliae | reverse complement strand
CGGCTTGTTCCCGCCGCCCGTGGCCGGCGCGCTCTTGCGGGCCGCCTTGGTGGCCAGCTGCTTGCGGGGCGCCTTCCCGCCCGTCGACTTACGCGCCGTCTGCTTCGTGCGCGCCATCGCCAACCACCCGCAAACCTCTCTCGCAAAGTGATGGACGTGAGTGAAACAGGCTGCGCCGCGCCGCTATTTATAGAGCCGCCTCGCCTCTGATTGGACGACAGGAAGCGCGACCTCATTGGGTAACGTTGAAAATCCAGCCCGGGCCCGAGGAAGCCGAATTCGCCGCTGCCCGCACCCCCCTTCTCCCCCCCTCCGAGCCACCGCTCCCTCGGTGCCGGTCGAAGGCCTGGGGGGGCGGGGTGTTTCAGACACAGCGCTCGCATCCCTTCTGCTTCTCCGGCCTTCCCTCTCCGCCAGGCTCCTGACAGACTAAAAGCCGTGCGGAGGCTCACATTCGGGAGCTATTCTTAAAACCGCAAATTATTTTAATAGATTTTTTTTTTTGTGGTCTGGTTACAAAAGAAGAAAAAGGCTCCTTCGATGCCGTACAGAGCTCCCTCTTACAGGAACAGGCACGTTATCCCCGGGGGAAAGATCGTCCGGTGCCTCGAAGCACAGAGGTGGACGCTTAGGGAATCCCATAGCGCAAGTTTGTGGCTGTAACAAGCTGTAACGATCGAGATGCATCTTTTAAGCTCTTTTTCTCATGTTATTTTCTTTTCTCCAGGAAAATCGGCATGAGAGATCATAAGTACCGTCAAGTGAAAATGTGACACTGAGAATACTGTGAGAAAAACAGAAGTGACCGCGAATATTTATTGATCGCCGTTGTTGGCGAGTGGTCAATGACTACCGAAAGTTTTCCATAAACCTGAAAAAGTGTTTTTGCCGTTTTTTCCAGCGGTGATGAAGGAAACAGAAGAACAACGCTTTAGAAGCGCTCCCCCGTCGGGAGCGTTCTCTCTGTGCGAGAACGAGAAAGGCCTTCGCGCAAGACTCTTTTTGACGCATTTTCTTAAAATACGTTGCCAGCGTCATAATTTTCGGTCATGCCCAACCCCCCCCCAATATGTACTCTAGAAAACTATATTAGATTTACTCCCGAAATTGCTTTAAAAAAAATAGACAAGGAACTGAGCACGGGTTATAGTAAGGAAAAAAGTTTATTTAGAAATATCGGAAATAAAACGTTCATCTCAGAACAACTTGTGTAACTTTCCCTAGGTGCTGAATTGGTTTCCCTTTCTCTTGCAGTGGATTATCTACTCTCAGTTAAACGAAAATTTCCGAGTACAAGGTATTGAACAATGTTCCAGATAATTATGTTTGAATCGGCGAAGGTTAAAAAAAAAGTACAGAAAACATTGCTTTAACTTCTAAAAGCACTTGAAATGACTTTTTCGCGGAATACAACATTTGCAAGGAAATTTAAGGAGTACACAGAACAAAAAGCGCTTCTTTTACACAGGCAAAGACAGCTTTACCAGTAACAGTGAAATTAAGACGTTAGATCGCACTTGTCTAATCATAACACCTTTTAGCAGTGTTCCATAGCCGCCAGCGTTACTAAGTTTTGGAAATTAGATAGCAGATACTCCAGATATCCTTATAGAGAAAACAATGTCACAGCTCTTCTTAGGAGGAAGCGGGTGGCTCTTAAAAGAGCCTTTGGGTTCTCGAGATGGTCCGGGAGCGGAAAGCTTTAGCCGCCGAAGCCGTAGAGGGTGCGTCCCTGGCGCTTGAGGGCGTAGACCACGTCCATGGCCGTGACCGTCTTCCTCTTGGCGTGCTCGGTGTAGGTGACGGCGTCGCGGATCACGTTCTCCAGGAAGACCTTCAGCACGCCGCGCGTCTCCTCGTAGATGAGCCCCGAGATGCGCTTCACGCCGCCGCGCCGAGCCAGCCGGCGGATGGCCGGCTTGGTGATGCCCTGGATGTTGTCGCGCAGCACCTTGCGGTGGCGCTTGGCGCCCCCCTTGCCGAGCCCCTTCCCGCCCTTGCCTCTGCCGGACATGGTAGCGCAACTTGCAGCCTCGCACTGCGCGCCGCCAGCGCGGCGGAGCCGCGGTATATTCCCCGGGA
>NW_008823954.1:3168395-3176899 GCF_000699105.1 Pygoscelis adeliae | reverse complement strand
CCCGCCGGAGCTCCCCGCTTTCCCTATCGCGCGCCCCGCTAGCAAAAAAATGCGGGTTTCGTGCGAGTTTCCATTCCCGCGGCACAAGCGGTTCGGTGTTGCTGCCCTTTGTCGGTACGTTCATTTTCTTCAGATAGCAAAGACATTGGGTGTCTGTGTATAATAGTTTATATATTTTTTTAAATCGTTGATACGTCGTGATCATTTCGAAGTCAAACCTCTATCGTAGAAAGGTATCCCAGTTACTGAATCGCTTAAATTACTCTTTGATTTTTTACTATAATTGTTATTTTAAAATATGGGTAAGTGTTATGTATTGCAATTTCACCTGGTTGCATAGATTCTCATGTGTGGCTTCAGTGTTTTAAACAGCAGCTCCTCATGGTTTTTTAATGGAGCATCTTGCAGCAAAATCTGTCCAATCGTGTTTCTGAGAAATTCTACCCCTCCTTGAATTTCTTTCTCATCTGCATTTCCCGCCCTTTCTGAACGTTTTCTCAAGGAGAGTTTAGTAGTAAAGGTATGCTAATCGAGAGTTTAACCCTTACATGCTCCACTTTAATTTTTTTCAGGTGAAACGGTTCTTTTGGACGAATATTTTTACAGTACTTTGCATTCTTGTGGTGGCATAGACAATAACGTGGCTACTTTTTAGAGAGTTTGAAAAATTGAATATGTAACAAGAAGTGTGTTCTTGTCCTTCAGAGGAAGGTATTCAACTCCGGTTTTGCTTTCTTTTGGGGAGGAAAATCTTTTGAGGTTTTACTGTTGAAAACAGGAAACAGTGTTTAACAAAAATCATTCGGTAGCTGGCTTTCGACCTGAAAATGATAAGGAAGGGTGGAAAAAGTTTCCAGTATTGAGCCTTTGCTGCCCTCGCATGGACGATGTTTGGTTTTTTTTTCCCCTTACAAGCTGAGTGGCTTTATGTAATGTATCCTCTCGTAAAGATACAACATAAGATTAATCAATAATCAATCTCTATCTTTGCATAGGCCACAGATACAAATGTTGCATCTGTTAGCAGAGAAATCACTGTTCCTGGGGCCCCTGACTGGCAGATGAAAATAGTGTGGTCTGCTGTGTTGTTCATGCACAATCTTTTTAGCATAGGCCCAAAGGAAACCCAAATGGGGCAAGACAAACACCAAGACTCTGAAGAAGACATCCTAAAGGCTCAAACCAGTAACAAATGTCCCGTTCCACAAGGAACTTGACAGTATTCTAGGTTGGGCTATGAAGATAATTCTGGAGTACAGTGGGGATGCCATGGCTAAGTTCACGGTGTTGCCTTTCCTAAGGCCAGTAGTGCTCCTTCCAGAGAGGGAAGTTCAGGGACCATGACTGGAGTGCTGTGGGAGACCAGGCCACCGTGAGAGACTGGGAACTCTGTAGTCAGGTCCTCTGTCATTCCCAGGACATTTCGAGGGTAAGGTAGCTGTATCCTGCACTGGTAACATTGATGTAACATTTGCTGCAGGCTTGTCGTGGTTTAACCTCAGTTGGCAACTGAGCACCACACAGCCGCTTGCTCGCTCCCCCTTGCAGGGCTGCACTTGAAGTGGTCATTAAGGTGGAATCTGGCCCTGCGGAAGCTGATGGCAAAGTCCCTGTGGACTTTGGCCTGGTCTAAATTCCACCCCTTGGGTTTGACTGTGGTCCAGAGGCTGCCTAAGCCTGAGGCTGGCCTTCTGCCCTCCGCTGAGTTTCCTTCTACAGCGGTGGAATGGGGCCCGGGTTGTATCTCGCCAATAAAACAAATAGAATTAAATGATGCAAGGGTGTTTGAGTCGTGATTTTCATCAGTGTTTCCTTTTCACTGAGCTCAAAGTCTAGTTTGAATGCAGCCTACTATTTCAGTCTGCAAGAAAAAGCTACATAGAAAATAGGTTTTGAATCAGATACTTTACATAAACCATGGGTTTTACTAAAAACTGATCCATTCTTCTCTTTTTCACTCCTACAATAGCAACTCTGAAGGGAGGCATTAGAAGTTTCAGTACTTTCATCTTGTCTCAGAACATTTAAGGTGGCCAAAGCTAATAATAATAATAATAATAATAATAATAATAATAATAATAATAGCAACAGATAAAACATCGGTGCGTTACCAACATTATTCTCATCCTAAATCCAAAACACAGCACTGTGCCAGCTGTGTCTCTTACCAAGAAGAAAATTAACTCTATCCCAGCCAAAACCAGAACAAGGCTTTATCGCTCTCTGAGTACACAGGCAAGTCCCCAGGATGTTACTAACAGGGTAGTTTAGCACTACCTGCTGCAGAGCTCCCTGAATCCACTCTGACATGAAAATCCACTTCTTCGGTCTGCTCAATCCTTGGGAATCTGACTGTATCGCAGGCCCGTCCTGGAGTTATTACCATTTGCAGACTCTTGCCATGAGGTTACCGGACAATCCAGGGCTTCACCAAATCACCTCCCCATGCAGTCCCTGATGAGTTGTGCAGCTTTGGAAAGCTGAGTTTTTGTTTCTGCTTTTTTTCATGGGATAAAATTAAGTTAGAGCTGCATACTATAACCCTGCTCCATAATGAGCTGCTTCTGCCCAGGAATCTGTAACTACATATAGTATTTGCCCCGTCTCTTGCTGTCTCTCTCCTTGTCTCCATGCTCTCCTTGGCAAAATGTCAGAACCCATTTGGAAATGTTTTTTTTTAAAATCAGTAGATACATATCTTTTCACAGCACTATTTTTTTAACTCACAACAGAAATTCATCTAATAAAGTGAAGCAAGGTTGGAGCCGAGTTCCCTCTCTTCTTCCCTCCCAGGTGATTCCAAATTATACATCAAATTTCATCTGGTCTGCTAGGTCTGTCTGATAAAATTAAACTGTAGCTGTAACTTGATATAGAAATGTAACATCTTCTGGAAAGTTGCTACGATTTATAGAATCATTTGCATTGAAATGGCCGTTCAAATATCATCTAGACTGACCCCCATGCTGTGGGTAGGGATGTCTTTCACTAGATCAAGTGAAAGCCCCATCCAACCTGACTTTGAGCACTTCCAGGGATGGGGCATCCACAACTTCTCTGGGCAACCTGGTCCAGTGTTCCACCACCTTCATCGTAAAAAATTTCTTCCTTATGTCCAATCCAAATCGACCCTCTTTCAGTTTAAAACTCCTGCCCCTTGTCCTGTCACTACAGGCCCTTCTGAAAAGTCTTTCCCTGTCTTTCTTATAAGCTCCCTTCATATATTGAAAGGCCACAATAAGGTCTCGCCGCAGCCTTCTCTTCTCCAGGCTGAAAAACCTCAACTCTCTCAGCCTTTCTTCATGGAAAAGGTGTTCCAGCTCTCTACTGTTTTTCTTGCCTTTCATGGGGTTCACATAGGCCCACTCCTCAAGACTGTCAAGGTCCCTCTGGATGGCATCCCTTCCCTCTAGCGAATCAATGGCACCACTCGGCTTGGTGTCATCCACAGACTTGCTGAGGTTGCACTCCATCCTACCATCTATGTCATTGATGAAGATATTAAACAGTATTTGTGCCAGTACAGACCCCTGAGGGACACCACTCGTTACTAGTTTCCATCACGCATTACCGGTTTCCATTTAGACATTGAGCTGTTGGTTGTATCTCTTTGGATACAACTACTCAGCCAATTCCTTATCCATTTAACAATCCAGCCATCAAATCCATAGTTCTTCAATTTAGAGGCAAGAAAATTGCAGGGGACCATTTCAAAGGCCTTACGGAAGTCCAGGTAGATGACATCAGCTGCTGTTCCCTTATCCACTGATGTAGTCACTCCATGGTAGGAGGCCACTAGATCAGTCAGGCATAATTTGCCCTTGGTGAAGCCATGCTGGCTGTCTCTAATGACCTCCCTGTCTTCCATATGTTTCGACATAGGTTCCAGGAGGATCCGTTCCATGATCTTACCAGGTACTGAGGTGAGGCTGACTGGTCCGAAGGTCCCAGTGTCCTCCTTATTATCCTTTTTAAAAATGGCTATGATATTCCCTTTTCTCCAATCTCTGGGAACTTCACCTGACTGCAATGACTTTTCAAATATGATGAAGAGTGGCTTAGCAACTACGTCTGCCAATTCCCTCAGGACCCTGGGATGCATCTCACCAGGCCCCGTAGACTTGTGTATGTTCATGTTCTTCAAATGGTCTCAAACTTGGTCTTCTACGATGGGAGGGACTTCATTCCCCCAGTCCCTGCCTTGAGGTTCAGGGACTTGAGAGACATGGGAAGAGTGACTGCCGGTGAAAACTAAGGCAAAAAGAAATGTTGAGTACCTCAGCCTTTTCCATGTCAGTCATCACTAGTTCTCCTGTCTTATTTATCGGGGAGGGGGGGGGCAGCAGGGGGAGAGGACACCTTTTCTTTAATCTTCCTTTTCTGAGAAAAAAAGAAACAAAGATTCTTTACTGCCCTTGTGTAGCTTGCTTTTCCTGCCCAGACAACTATAATTTTT
The DNA here is from genome assembly GCF_000699105.1 of Pygoscelis adeliae. Classification (NCBI taxonomy): domain Eukaryota; kingdom Metazoa; phylum Chordata; class Aves; order Sphenisciformes; family Spheniscidae; genus Pygoscelis; species Pygoscelis adeliae. Next base: position 3,172,443 of record NW_008823954.1, on the reverse strand, counting down.
GGGATAGTTGTCCCATGGAATACTTAGTCAGCTTTTTTTGACACTGGAGAAGAGGAAATATATCTGAAACACACCCGCTTTTAATGAAAGAAGTTTCCTGCCTGAGGAGTGCACAAACTCACCAGGTCTGGTCCTGACAGGAGAGAGATGCTGGTGATAGTAAAGTGTTCTCTCTGACAGAAGGAGAAAAATATTTAAGGAGTTAAGAACCAAGTGGCCAAAGGCAGGCAACCAGGGAACGGGCACAGAGTTCTGTTACAAAGACGGTAAATCTACAGTGGAGAAAACAGAGAAACAGGGAAGATGTGGCAAAACTCTGCAATGGCAATGGCTATGTGCATTTTTACTAGGGCAGTTACAGACAACCAAGCATGAATATGCAGTATGCAGACCAAGTATATACAGCCTTGGCTGACTAGTGCCAGCCAACCATACAAAGAACAACAGGAACTCCTTTTTTTATGGCTAGTGAAGGTCCTGACCCCTGCTTTGTTTATTTTCATTGTTTTCAGTGTTTGATGAGAACAATAATCCTATTATTATTTTTCTACATTTCATTTCTTCCACAGCTCCTGGCAGCCCAATCCTGAAATCATTGAAAAGCAAACGCTGCAGTCCTTAGGAAAACCAAGCACTGGGGTTTCACTGATATTCCGCTTCAGGAAGGGTCCCCCGGCGCGATCCTCCGCTTCGGAGCCCTTCGCCTCGGTGGCTTCGCTGAAATGGCGGGTACACCGGGTTTTAAACTGCCGCCGCCCCTCTTGTCCCCGCCCACGCTGAGTCAGAGCTGCCGCTCGTCAGGGGCTCCCTCCTCCGGCTCGGGGTGGGGGGCTGGGGCACCCTCTCACTCCCTGCGCCTTTGCTTTTTGCGGGTTTTGCCGCGGTTTTGCCGCTTCAGGAAGGGTCCCCCGGCGCGATCCTCCGCTTCGGAGCCCTTCGCCTCGGTGGCTTCGCAGAATCATGCATATTCATCTCAGAATATGCATTAATCTGAGCACTTTGCAAATGTGGAACAGGCTAGGGACCTGACATAAGCTATATAAAAAGTTCAATAAATAGAAGCTGCATGGCCACAGGGACGTCCCATCATATAATACGAAAGTCTTGTTGGAATCGTATTTTGCGATATCAGTACAACCCCTGAATGTGGTAGGAAATGTCTGGGGAAGTTTCTGCTCATTGGTTCTTAGAAAGCGACACCCAGCTAAGAGAGAGATGGGGATAAGAGCATGATGGGCAAGGAAGATGTTCCTTGTAACAAATATACCCAAGGTGCAGCAACTGACCAGTTCATCAGCATTACAAGAAGACAAAACAAAACAACGTTAGGCCCTCTTAGTTGTTTTGAGGTTTGATTTGTCATTATGAGCACATGTCCCAAGTCCTTTTCAAACTGCCCATCTTAGCACATGGCACATCTTGGAAGATACTGAGCAGAGCTCATCTCTTGTCCTTTTCCCGAGTTTCATGAGGCATCTTAACAGGTGTGAGAAAAGAAATTAATGCCCAGATGTCCAAAAAGGATGTCATACAACAAAGTGAGATGTGTTCCCTCTCCACTGCAATCATAAATTGCACACTTGAACCTCAGCTCAGCAGGTTAGCTAGAAATTTTGGACCACAACAGCAGAATAGTATCCACTGTTTTTTTTTCTTAGGGTATCAACTTCTCTTATGACCATAATAGGAAACTGCTTAAGTAGCTGGAGAGCGGCCTGTTGAAGATGGTGTGGGGCCCTGAGGGACACAAGGTGATCGAACACTGTGGCAGTGACTCGGTAATTTAAGATAAGCTATTTCTGAGGGAGAATCAGTCTGGAGTTGTGCATACCTGCTCCCGCAGCTGAGATGAGCTGGCATCCACAGGGCTAGCAGTGCACAGGCTGGGGGGGAAGGAGGATGAGAAACAATGCATTAGGCGTACTGAGATGCCACTGGTGCAATTGGCATAAACATGACATCACACTTGTCCCTGCCAGCTGATTTTTCCCAGGCCACTCTTGCTCTTTGTCACTGCACTCCCTTTTTCCAGTTGGGAAAAAAGTCTTCCAGTAGGTATCTATGCTATCCTGCCCAGCCCAGCTTTACAAGTTTAACAGGATTTTTTGGTTTGATGTTAATTTTGTCCCTGTACTGGACAGTATATCCACTGGAGCCTATATAGCCAGTCCATTCAGTGTTCCTGCATGCACACGTGCTTCCTTTCTGTAGTGTGGAACAATCTCTTACATTATTTGGCAGCTATCTCCAGCTAAGAACTATAAAGTCTATTCAGCTGAAGCCACAGCTATATACTCTTTGCTTGTAAAGGTATTTTAGACTGTTATTATTGTACATAGGCCTGTGCTCTCCATCACCACTTGTGTTCAGTAATGCTCTAATTTTCTAAATCTCAACTACTGCAATATCCAAGGTAGGTAACTGCTGCAACTCAATTTTCTTAAAACACAGTTATAATAATTTGAGTTTTCCTTCTTACCTCTCAGAAAAGGGAAAGAAGCACCCTGATGCCTTCCCCAAGTGAGCAGGGAGGGTAAGTTGCAACAGGCCAAGAGTGACAGCCAACAGGCTGTCATTACCCTAACTCATTCCAGATGCCCGAAATGTTTATTCCCAGGCCATCCCGCTGAGGTCAATTCAATTAGCAGGGGTGTGTGTGATACAGTTTTGCCCATGCTACTGCAACTGTTTGGGTTTTGCCTTTTCAGGCTCAGCTAAAAAGAAAAAAATTAAGCATGAATATCACATTTGCTACAGCAGTGTACCTGTTGTTTGACTGCACCCAGTGAAAACCTACTCCTTTCCAACTAGTTGTAGAGGGCTGGAAAATGGCAGTCGACCCACTCTCCTCGGGTCAGTGCACCTAGTTGGGTGAAACCCTTTGAGAATTAGTGGGTGTGACTCCCAACACCCTTCGCTTACAGTAATTGTGAGAGTCTGGTAGGCACATCCCCATTCCAAACAGGGGCACAGGCACATGAGCTCAGGAATTCGGGCTGTCAGGGTGCAGGGATATGGCCCGATAATTTCAGAAAACAAGTGGGATGTGTATGCAGGTTTGTGTGTTATATAGAGGAAGAAGTCATAAACCCGAGCAAGGACTGCAAAGTCGGGTGTACCTAAGAGGCAACGCAGAGGAAGAGTAAGAACGGCATTTCAGGAACAGGGCTTAAAAATAGAGGCTCTTTTTTGTATTTCTTTCCCTTTTAGTACAAGGTATTTAAGACGTGGACAGTCTTTGCGAAAACACGAATACCGGCGAAATGCGATCCCACCATTTCTCCTCCAAACTGCAGGGACCCTGTTTCCGGGTAATCCCTTCAGATATATGAGGTTAACAGCTACGGACTTGAGATCAGCCGTCTTTATTGGAAGCTGAACAGGGAATTCCACGAAATTCCCCGTTCTCCTGCCCGCTGGGGAAGCGGTAGTACCAGCACTGTGACTAAAGCGAGGAAACAGCCTCTCCCCTCCGCTTCTCCCCGACTGCTTCTCACTGCTGGCGCCCAGGCAGAGCTAAGCGGAGCGAAGGGCATCGCTCGAGTGCAGTAAAGGTGACGGAAGGAGGGTACGGCCGAGTCACTGGAAGAAGGAGGCGGCTGCAGGGTTGGGGGGCAGGCGGGGGGACGGAACGCGCGGGAGGCTCCGACCCCCGCGGGTTCCGACCGCGCCCAGCGCTGCCTCCGAGCGGCTCCGTTGCCGAAATGAGCCCCCGGCACCCGGCTAAGAACCGAGCCCGGCAGCTCCAGTGCGCGAGAGGTTCAGCACCGAAGTCGAGGACCGGCGGGCAGCACCACGGACTGCTTAAAAGGCAGCTCGAAACACCCGTGCCTCTCGGACCCCGCTCGCCCTACGATTTCTAGGGGAGGGACGAGTCTGCAAGGGACGGAACTGGGCTGGAAGGAAAAAAGCCCATAGGAGGGGGGCGAGCAAGTACCCAGGAAGTTCATAAACTTCTTCCGCCGAGTGAGGAGGAAAAAAAAATAAAAAAAGGAGCATCTGTTTTACCCGAAGACTGCTGTGCACCAGAAAAGTCTGAGAGTCGCGG
>NW_008823954.1:3167789-3168259 GCF_000699105.1 Pygoscelis adeliae | reverse complement strand
CGGGGTGCCGTAAGCCGTGCCCAACTTCCACGGGGTCTTTGGGCTCGCCCCGATTTCTTGCGGCTAACGGGAAGCTATTTGCACCCACGCCCGCAGGGCTGTGCTGAAATGAGGGGTACCGCGGTGAAGAACTGCCGCGGTGCTACCGGCAGCTGTGGACAACACGGCCGAAGAAGTTTGTGCTGTTACCGGACCGACCTTAATTAAGCAAGCGCAGTGCAGAAGAAGGGAAATTAAAATTGCGCGCGCACACACACACACAATAGGGACGTAAAAAAAAAGTGTTTCAGCTCTTTTTGGGAAAGCTTGGGTGGCTCTTAAAAGAGCCGTTGGGTTTATCTGCAAGGCAGACAGGGATTTTTTCCAGGACCATTTATTTCTTCTTGGGGGTCGCCTTCTTCGCTTTGGCCGCCTTCGGCTTGGCCGCTTTCGGCTTTGGTGGCTTTCGGGTCTCCCCCCCTTCCCGGGGG
>NW_008823954.1:3161635-3167272 GCF_000699105.1 Pygoscelis adeliae | reverse complement strand
GCCCCGCCGGCGGGGCGCAACAAAGCGCGGCCCCCCCCCCGCCGCTCCCTTTTATAGCGGCGCCGCGCGCGCTGATTGGTGCGGTCCACCCCGCCCCGCCGCGCGGCGCCGCGCCCGTTGTGTTTCTTCCCGGTCCAAAAAAGCCTTTTTCCTCCCGAAATTTACTGCCGATGCACCCTGTTTCTTCCCGGGCGGGGAGGGGGGCGTCTGTCCTACCAGCTAACGGAGTTTCCCGTTGGAAGGAGCGGAAAAGAGGGAAAAGCGACCCCAGAAACTCCGCGGCGTGGAGCCGCAGAGACCTCGGGAGAGAGAAACTTTCGTTTTATCTTTTAAATTAAAATTATACCGTCGGCTAAATGGGCACAGCCGGCGTGAAATCTTGTGTTTTAGAAGGTCCTCTCCAGAGTAGGGCAAAAAGCAGAGTGGTTTGAACGGTTGGTCCCAGGGTAAATTGGTATTAAAGCCAAAGAAGTAACACAGCTTCGCCCCGTGGTCCCGGGCGCGGATGCAGAGCCGGCTCCCTCGGCCGAGCCGCTACCCTCCGAAACCACATAATCCCGCTCAGTCTCCCTTCGGCGACCACGGTGTCTTAGCTAACGCCTTTTGGGGAGACGCTTGTGCTTTAGCAGCGCGTGTGAAAGCCGATGTCACTTTACGTCTGCTTAGGTATTTCAGTGGAATAAAGCACCGACTTGACCCTCTGAAGGCTGATGTTCCTGTCATTGCACTCCCAATGTAACCTTAACGAAGTCTCTTTTCGTTTGTTAAATTCAGGAGTCAGGATAGCTGCAATTGCGATATATCGGCTTTTAGTCTCAAAACGTATAAAAGTACTTGTATTTGCATCGCGATTTGTTAAAATTGGTTGGGAAATAGAATTTGGGGTGTAATGAAATTTGAACTGGACGGGAAGTTAAAGCTGAAAATTCGGTCCTTTGAGGGTATGTTCGGTAATCAGGACACTTTATTATGCAAAACTAACTTCTCTGTTCTAGTGATTGAATGTTGATGCTGTAAGTGTTCTGCTTTGATAACAGCATCTGGTGGTTCACCGCTTTGCTCCTTTCAGAAGTAAGATAAGAATTTACACCTTTTCAAGAGGGTTCCTTGCCGGGTCAGTGGCAGCTTCGTATTCCAAACAATGGATGAGTTCTCACTGTCTTCCCTCGTTTTCAATGGCATGTTGCTTTCTTTTTAATATGAAACAGTTAACAGTCTGCCTGCAATAATATTGTGTTTTATACACTAGATACCAGTCTATCATAAGCTCCTAAAAACGGGCGAGCAGATCTATTCAGGGCTAAAAGACAGTGTAACAGGGTAAATTAAATGACGGTACAACGTAGAGTTCCTGCTGCCTGGGACTGTGAAAATATACAAAAGCGCTGACTTGAATCTCCATGTGACATTCGAGAAATGTCATTTTCTTTTCTGATTACGCGTGTTTAACTGAAAATGCAAAAGGGCTACAATCAAAGCAAGGACTAGAGTTATTCTCGTAATTTATCATACCGGGTTTTTTTTCTCTGCTTGGAGGTGAAACGTGGGAAGAAATACAGCTTTGTGAGGTCTCCCAGCGAATGCATTTCAGCCTGTAAAACGAAGGCAAATACGTGTTTTCGGTGATCAGGCTGCGATAACGAGCATGACAGAACTGGAAAGTGTGAGACTGCAGCACTGCTTTCATTGTCATGACTGTTTCTTTACTTACTTGGAAACCGGAAAGTGTTGAGAGATTTGAGTCTGATCTCTCAAGCCCGTCATTGCTCCATGTAAGATATATTTCTGTACTTCGGAGATTATCCCCATCCACTATGCGAGAGACTTGTGACCAAGAAAAGACAGACTGATAGTATCAGGCTGTGGGTTCTCATAGGAAAAAAACATTATGATCTCCCCTACAACGTAGGTCAAATTGAAGATGAGCGTAAACCAGAAGACAAGAAGGGCAGACCTGAGTGTTGAAGCAACTCACAGATAATTTTCCTCCCTCTGGCTCTTTTATTCAGTTACATTTTGCTTTTGGATGTTCAAGCATAATTATCCTAGAACTATCCAAGTACTTGGATTGTAATCCGGTAAGTGGATTTGAATTTCTCAGCCACTGTAGACTAAAATTTAATTTTTCAGCCACTGTCGAATATAACCCAAAACAGAGAGTGTGTGCTCAACACAGGAACTTGGTACAGTTACATAGGTACAGCAGGAAAGCTTCCCCAGGCTTTGATATTCCATTATTTCTTCAGGCAGAAGTTGTATCTGGGTATTGCCACTCCATCCACCTTTCCTTCATTTTTAGAATCAGCAAGTGTCAATAAAAACACCGAAATACTTTACTAAAATGTTGTTACTTTCCTCGCAGGAAACATAACACTTCTATGAATTAGCACAGGCCTGTGGAGAGATTCTACCCAGAATTTCTTTAAGAGGTTACTAGGGAAAAAGAAATGAACTGTTGGCAGGAGAATGTGATGGGTTCAGGTTCTGCATCAAAATGCCACACCTGCTTTGGATCAATTCAACTTTATGCAGACTGCTTACTGAAGCTGGACATCTACCCTTGCTCCTGTTTCAAGGAAGAATGGGGTAGGTGGTACCAAATGATTGTTGCCCTGTGTTTTAATGCCCTCTTTCAAAGCTGATGCCAAGCACAGGTTTCCTGATGTTCAGTAAATCGTGAATCCCTGCTTCCTTTTGCTTAAGAAAGTCATAGGCTCCCGTTGTTTTCCTCTGCACCTACTGACATTTATTTTCCTGAATCACTAGAAAATTAAAAATGTCCTACAATAAATGTTGATGCAGTATTTTCATTACCACCATGAACAAATGAACAGCAGCCAATTTCTTCACTGTGAATTCTGGCTTCCACAATGGTGAGGTTCTTGGTTTTTTTATTTTATTTTTCTGACAAATTTCTGGATATAGGCCGTAGCTCATGGTGAGATATGCACTACAAAATGTTCAGAAGAGTCTGTATTCCACATTCGAAAGACATCTCAAAATATTTTTTTTCGTACAACAGAGCATGCCTCATTGTCAGGAAATGGAACCATTTTTTAAATCACTATAGAATTATAGTGATCATTAATTATAGTGATTATTAAATCACAATAGAAACACTATTCAAATACAGATGAAAACTACTTCTCTATCTTCCAGCCTTTGTCCACTAGCACTCTTGAGAAGGCAGAAGCTCTGTACCTTGAATGGACCGGAAATTTTCATTTTTCTTTTTCTCTCATGTGGAGCAAGAGCAGTTTCTGACGCAGCATTAGACCTAACAGCTGCTGCTGGAGCTGGCTCAGTGGCACAAGGAACAATTTATGTTTAGTTGACAGTATAGATCTAATAGATCTATTGTTGACAGTATAGATATAATAAGTGTGGGCTAGAAAGAATCATTTTCCAGGTCGCAGATTCCCAAAGCTGATTGAAGAATGAGGTGACCTACAGTGTTTTTCTAAAAATCATATTAGAGCTTCTTCCAGAATTGCAGAGTTAAGATGTGAATAGGCCTTCTTGCCCACAAGCAACTGGCAATTATTGCCCTTTGGAAACTCCAGATATGGCACAAACTGATAAAGTTTTGCTATAGTGGTGAGGGAAGTCAAGGATGTTTGTGAAACTCCTAATGCACTTGGAATTTTTTTTCTTTTCCTCTGTGTGACAAGAACTGTACATGGTGTTCCCCAACTCCATTGATACCAGTTAGCCTAATTCTTCTTACTGTGTAACAGGCCAAGCTCTGAGGGCTACTTTAGACCAATCTCTAGGTATTTCTACACTGAAAGGAGTGTCTCTCTGCCTGCTTCAAAGCCTATTAAATCAATGCTGTAGTTTTAACACTAAAAAAAAAAAAAGAAAAAAAAAGAAAAATTTGTAACATAAGAACATAACAGGACTTTTTTTTCCCCTTCACTTTCTATTATGCTAACAAAAAATGTCGATTGCCTCTTCTGCTAAAAGAGACAAACTTACATTACTCCTTTAATTCTTGAAGCTCCTCTTGTCCTTTAATACCACGGTGATGAATCTTTTAACTGAGCATTTACATAAGAGAACGATTTACCCATAACCTAATGGCTGCAAACTGACAGTGGAACGAAGCAAAGCTGTCAAGAGTTTTTGGCGCTTGGAATTCATTAGTAAACCCCAAAATTCAGGGGACAGTATGTCCCAGCAGCCTAAACTCTGCCGCTTTGTTATTTTGTGAAGATTTTAACCCTTGCACATATAAGGAGATTATCAGCATGTACTGAAGTGGACAGAGTGGGGGAAGATAATCAGATGAGTCATAACTGAGTGGAAATGTAACTCAGAAAAGTGTCAAATACAACATGCGTGAAACATTGCTTTCTAAGGCTCCGCATATTTGAAAACGTTTAGGGGCATATACAGGAACAAAGGGCCAGGGCAGTCCTTTCAAAGTGATTTCTACTCTCTGCTGCAGCTGGGAGTCATTTTGAAGTTCAGCCTACAGCTGACATGCTCGCATTTCACATCTTCAATGCTGGTCTGCACTGATGAAATATAAAGAGGTCAACTTTGTGTTTATAACATACAAATCAGAATTTGATCGGCATATAAAAATATTTTTGTGCTGATTTTCTGAAAAACAAAACCAAACAACCAAATGAAAAAAACAACCGAACCCACAAACTGTGATCTCTAGACTGATGATTTATGAAGGTAAGAAGCTAAGAAGAAAATTGTAAGAACAATTTAAATGGAGATAACCTAAAAGAACAGGGATTAGAATTAAGAAAAACTGTAAGAAGTGCTTTCAGAATTTTCACGGATACTGAACACTTTATTTGCTACAGTTGGCCTATTGCTTTATAAATTATGAACAATTTTTTGTTATCTTCTAGGCAATACAGCTTTCTTTTCATATGGAATGCTATTTAAAAGTGTTCTGGGGCATATGTAGGCCCCAAACCCATATCTAAAAAGGACAAATGGGAGAAAGGAAAATAAACTCGATATACTGTTTCTGATGATCATATTCACTGTAAACTCTACCTCCATACTGTCATATTCATTCCCTATATACAGCACCCAGCATCAAAAGGACTAGAGATTAAGAGTTCAAGGATTTAGTGCTACGCGCAAAGGAAAACAAAACCAAACTAAAAGATCTGCGCCCATTCTTGGAAATAATTTGTACTCGCAAGCAATAAGGAGGGTAATTTATACAGAAATGTTGATAAGCGAAAGATAAATATGTTGTGCTGCACGTATAGCAATACAGTAATATTCAAAATATTCATGATAACACTGAAAAAGATCAACAACAACTGAAAGTCCAATAGGTGCTCCGAACACTTCTGTCATCTTGTCGAAAAAGTGGTGAGAAAATGGCTGAAGAAAATGAAATTATGCCCAGCAGATGGCAGGAGAGAATAAGACCGGTAAAGTCAAAGAAGTGGCTCCCAACACTTTTCGGCACTGCCGTCCCCGGCGAGCGCGGCGCCAACGCGCTCGAAAGGTCCGCGGCGACCGCAAGACCGACGACCCCCAGCGCACGGGCGCGCTGGGTCGCGACCCACCAAGGCACTTGAGACGGCACCCCGCCGCCCACAGAGCGAGTCGAGTCGGCCGCCGGGACCGCAAGGCCTCTCGTAAAAGGAGAAGCTC
>NW_008823954.1:3150802-3153603 GCF_000699105.1 Pygoscelis adeliae | reverse complement strand
TTGTTGAGGTCACGCTTACTATGTCTCAGGAGTTCTGAGGTCACATCGCAAGGACCCAACGGTGGTATCGAAGATCGGTTGCTAAATGTAAGAAGTGACAGGTCACCTCCGTGGCCTTATGCTGTGAAGCATCAGGATAATCACGTCTATGCCTTCACCTCAAACCAGAAGGAAGCATGCATGTTTTTCTAGAAGCTGGCTATGCCCAACTCTTAGACTATACCATCACTGGTGAGTCCACAAAGGACTTTTTCAGCATAGAACTGGAGAAGGCCCTTTATTTTCTCTCCTGTGTCTGCAATGTCGCTTCATAGTAAGTCCCAGACATCCTGGTCACATTCGAAAAGCATTCTATTTCCATTTAGATCACTGCTACTAACTGGATGAAAATTAGTCATGCATGTCAAATACACAACAAAAAAGGCTACGTCAGCTATGTGCATGTGTACCTCCATGTTTTCAAAGGCCTGACATCATTCTGAGTGGATAGGTACTCTTTCTTTCATGTAATATATTTTCCTTGCACCGGTGTACATTGCCAGTGACAACATTTCTCTTTGTTACTTTGGTACGATTTCATGACTCTGAAAATCAGCCATCATGACTGTTAAATCCATACCTCCTTTCTGCTGGCTATCCTTGTAGTCCTCCTTTTCATAGCTCAGGGCCCACTAGGGCTATGAGATGAGCATAATTCCAATATGGAGAGTTTGCCTGTGCTCATTGTGGCCAAATACACACATCTTTATCCACACAGAGACAGAGGAGATCCTTTCAAGATGAAGGGCTCAGGGAGATCTTTGTGAACTCTGACAACCCTTTGTCTTGCTGACATTGGCATATGGTTCTGCCTCAATCACAGTAAGTCCAGGAGGGAAGGTCTGTGTGAGTGATGTGATCTAAAAATATAATGGTGAGGTAATTCTTTCCCAATATCTTTCAGCTCTGCTATTTTATATAGGAAGGTCTCTGCCTGGCCCTGAAGACTCCTGACTTCTTTTTCTCTGTTCTTTCAAATGACGTGTCATTCTCTCTGCTTCAAATACATTCTTTTCACCTCTCTTCAGCTACAGGAAAGAGGGTTCAGTTCTCTCTCTACGCTGGTTGCCACTTTGTCCCACTTCATCTACACTATAGAAAGCATGTTTTCCAGCACCATTTTGTAACACACACACACACACACTGAGGACATTTAACTATATATAAATGAGATTCTCCTCTATGAAAGAGATACACACCATGTAGTATACATGTCCATCACCCATTTGTCCGTCTTCCACTCCCACTGTACCGGTTCCTCAGCCTTTTATAATTTCTCATGCTAAAGCCAAATCCTAAAGCATGAAAAATGAGAGCTGCTATATCTGGAGAAAGCAATCAATAAACACACAGGAGAAAAACCCATTCAAAGCTCTCCAATTCAAAGACATCCCCCCTGACTCGGTGAGTCCCTGGCCTACAAATCACTAGGACCTAAGGCATCATTTTGATGCGATATCAGTTATTGTTCTTACACGTTTTTTTTACTGGCCTCTGTCACAGATGGGATATTGGCCCAGACGGAAGTTTCCTGTGAATTACACAGTTCTTCCGGTGTTATGATCATAATTCTCTGTCTAGAATGCACCTCAAAGGGCAGCACAATCTCAAGGCTGTCCCACTCATATTGCCCATTCATTTCCCCTGACTCTGGATCCCTGCTGATATTCCTAACTGCAGAAGCAAGTTCTACTACTATACTCTGTATTCATTCTTTGTCCTCTCCCAGAGTTATGGCTTACACTAGCCCAATAGAGCACGAGATAGTGTCTCCTTCAACACTGAAGAGACCATAACCAGGTGACAAAAAAACCCAAAACAACCCAAACCAGAGCTATGATGATTCACCATGTTAGGAGAATAATCACATGTTGTAAAATTAAAAAAGAAAAACCTAAACCCAAACAGTTTTCAAGTATAAGAACCTTGTCATTAGCGTCAAATGCAAAAAAACATTCCTGTCCTCATCCAGTGATGTCACTGACAGCAGTAACCCTTAATAGCCTTTCCATGTATTCAACATGCCAAGGTCTGTTTTCTTCTAAATAATTAAAAAACAAGCAGAAATTACACCTTTTCCTCCACTTAAGTTTTGGTTCAACTGTTGAGCCTAACCCTTTTTTTTTTTCTTTTTTTCCCTTTTTTTTTCTTTATTTCTTCCCCCTCCTCACCCCAGAAGATATTTATATAAATTAACATGCATTAGATCTGGACAGTTAATATCAGAATTACTCAAATGTTTACCTTATTGATCAGCAGGCCCTTTTCCTCAACAACTTTGGGTAATTTGGACTATTAAGTTTCCTTTCTTGTAGGTGCCTCCTACTGTAGTTTGGGTAAACCCAAAAACCCAGCCAATTTCTCTTTACTTACCACCTCTATACAGCTGGACATAGGCTGATCCCTGCTCCTAGCTGCTCAGTGCTGGCCTTGTGTGCTGGTCTTGTTAACCATACAATTAAATGTAAGAAGATGTTACAAACTACTAACCTCAAACAATACACAAAAGTTAAACTTGTTATTCTACTCCTCATTTCATGCATGAATCAACCAAAACTTGATTGCATTTTCAGTGTCCGAAACAGAAAAAAACTATGTCAGGAAGACCAAGATTTAGACTTAATACACTTAACATGGAATCCAATCCTTCTTTCTGGGACCAGTTCATACAAGGCAGGTTACAGGCAAAATAGGTGAAACGTACTCTTCTTGAATGTGCCCCCACTGCTTCACTCTCACGAGCCGTGAAGCCAGACGCCTTA
>NW_008823954.1:3145400-3150766 GCF_000699105.1 Pygoscelis adeliae | reverse complement strand
GACTGGTCTCATTTGTATATTGTGGGGAAACCCAGGCACCAGCCGGCCCTTCCAGTGCCCCTGGCAGTCTGGATGACATCCTAACCAGGGACAGTGCCGCTCTGGCACCAGCCCATGGACTGCACAGCTGCAAAGCATGTACTGTAGAAAACATAAGCTACAACACAGCACCCTTACACACTGAACAACTCTTCAAAACCTTTTTGTTCCCTTCTGTGGGAAGACAGCCAGCCTATATTGCTGGCACCCAAGTGCTACCTTGCGATACTCCTGCTCTAGAAAGATGGCACAAACAGCCTTATCTGGAGCCAGTACCTGCTTCACCCCCACACCTCTGAGGAAAACTGGCAAGGCAGCATCGCTTAATGAGAGCACCTTCACATGGTGCGTGACACAGTGCTTTGGCTCTCATCGATGGCAGAAGTCCAGCCTACACAGTGTCTGGGTGCCACCATCACTGCCTGTGTGGCAAAAAAATGGGTTGCCTGCCAACCCAAATGTACCTGGAAGCCTGCCTGACACATCAGCGCCTGGGGTGTCACCAGCCAGGGAGATGGCGGATTGCAGACCAGCTGTGTATACACTATGTGCCCAAGGATACTTTGTCCCTCCATAGGTACCGAACACGGCTCTGACTGGAGGGGGCATGTGGATCGGTCACATTGCTCCTTCCCTCTTACCAACATTCACAGGGAGCACTGGGACAGAAATAGGGAAGAGTGGAAGGCAGAAAGCATGCAGAAGTGCCAGGGTGTTGTGCAGAGGAAGAGTGGGTTGCTCAGTATTGCTCTGTGTGGGCTGCTCACTGTGAGCAGCCAGGCTTCAGTGCTGATGGAGAGGCTGCTCTGAAAAGACAGTGTGGTGGCACCCTTCCTTGGTGGAATTCACTATTAAACACAGGTGAAAGAGAGGCGCTGTCGATTCAGGAGGAGACGATTTCTTTGGGCAGCCATGGCTGATGGAGCTTCTGTTAATGTTGCTTACCTTTCATGGACAGTTTGCCTCTGGGCCTAAGGTCATCACTTGTTGGTTGACGACTACATTCAAAGCATGCCAGGATGGTCCAGAATACAGTTTGTCAAGCCTTAGGTTAGTTTTAGAAGACCAAAGTACTTTAAGATATAAATAATTCTGTTTTTTGATATCTGACTGACAGTGAGGATCTTTTCTTTGCCTGTGTGTGAGAAAAGTAAAAATGTGTTAACCTGGTAAACTGCCGTACAGTAGAGAACAAAGTGCATCTCTTTTCCTCATTAGCTGTTCTGGGAAGGGTTTTGGCCCCCTGTGTTTTTGCTGGGTTTTTTCACTGGTTTTTTTTGCCCAGGAAGGGCATCCTTCCCAGTGCCTCCTAACTCCGAACATATCCAGGTTTTGGACTATAGGTTTTCAATTGCCAAATGACATGCCATGGCAATGATGAAGGGAGGCCACAATAGGTGCCCCAACCCTTACCCAAGAGTACAGGGAGGAGTGTGCAACATTCCAGGAAGCTGAGTCTACGGGGACAGTCATCCGTTGCCCTACCCTATTTGTCCTGCCCACTATAGATGCTCAGCCATACACTGGATTTAAAAGGCCTCATGTGGCCTCATTACACTTAGGAGTCTTAACAACAGCAGCAGCAGCAACATTAGTATTATGTAGGCAGAGACTTGTTTGCTGAGCTGCAACGAGTTTGTAGTTTGGTAGGTATCACTTTAAAATTGCTTAGCTAAGGGTTAAAAGCTGTTAAACTGTGCTGGCTGGTTTGATCACACGAGTTATTACATTTGTAACTCAGATGAAGGATGAAGTCACTGAGGGCAGGTAAGGCATGGGTGTAACACTGTGTAATCACGGTTGCAGGGAGTATTTACACCTCTTTCCTGTGGAACATGTATGCGGGAGTGCAGCACATAATGTAAAGGCCCTCACCTAAATCTCTCTCGAAATCGTCACTTGAAGGAAGGAGAGGGGCTGTGGTGCAGAGGCTCATCAGCTGTACTTCCTCCAGCTGTCTAAGAATGACTGACTGCGGCACTCACCTACAGCAGGTAGAGCCACATTTGTGTGGCTAGCTGTCATGCTAATGCCTCCTAACAAAATTGCTTGAGAAGAACAACTACCGTGCTACCTCTCATTATTGCAAACGTATCTAAATATAACCCAGAGCTCATTTTCTTAGGAACAAGTACTGGCAGGTCCTAAACTGGAGATGGGAATGTTTGATAGCTCTCAGGTGCAGTGCCAGCCCTTGGCTGTGGTTCATGTGTCTCCTTGCTTATGCCAAGAGGTCTTAACAGATAACTGCAAAAGTTTGACGGATCTGGGTATCTGAAGGGAGGTGACTTGCAGGGTTCAGACTGCAATCTGGTGCAGGTTTGTGATGTAGTGTGGCCTGCTGGAGTGCCCATGAGGTAAGAAGGATTGAAGTCATTCAAATGTAGTAGACATTACAGTGATGCTCTCCCCAAAAATATCTCTGGAGATCCTGATATCAGTCTCTTCCTCTTTTAATGAATGATGAAGTGTACCTCCTTCCAGTCTCATTGAGAAAGCCAAACTGCATGTCAGAGTCTATGCAGCGCCTTCTTCATGAAGTCTTTCTGCAATATCCTATACCTAAAACAGGATTATTTCCCTTTCTCCTTTGCTCAGCTGGAGGCGAAACTGCCATTCCTGCCTTTTATATAACCCTTTACCACATTTTTTCTTTGCCTGAGTACGTCTGTTCATTCCTTCTAAACTATCTGCTCTGGCTGCAGAGTAAACTCTTTTTAAAATTGCCAAATGCACCTTAATTTTCCAAAATTTTGTTGCTGCATGTATTTCTTTCATGTAGAGAAGAACACGTGTTCCAAGCAGCAATTCTACATTGCTAAAGTTATTTTATGTCTTTCCTGCGAAGCCATTAAAAAATAAAGATCAGAGCTCTCCCTGTGTCATGAAATTTCTGAAGTTTATTTTAAGATAGTAGACCGTAACTGTTGGAGATCGGAAGCTGCTACACATATTATTAGCTATCCCTGTTGGAACGGGGAGAGGGTAGCAACTGCTGGGAGAAAAGCCAGGCAGACAACTGGGATGGTGACCATTTTAGCCACCCCAATTTTGGCCACCAGTAAATGTGAATCAACACTCTGTGAAGCCACAACTGAGGGCTGGAGTACTTAGATCTCCTCCAGTGAAGGTTACCGAAGTAAATGTGTATGAGTTCAAAATACAAGAGTAGGCAACATGAGTTTTCATTTTGCTGACATGTCATTCATAGTCTACGCTTTTCCTCTGTCTATGTGCTATGAAGTGTCTTGGTAGCTGCTAAATGTCATCTCCTCCCAGTGTTGCTACTTTATTTCACCGTGTAGTCAAGTCAATGGAAAGTCTCATTCATTGATTTACAAACACATATAGGATATAGGCTTAAAAAATAGGTATTTATTTTACTTCAATTTTGGTAATTTGTGAAGGTATATCTTCAATACCCACATCCACTCCAATTTATTTCATTCCTGTATCCTTATTTTATGTTGCATAACTTTTACAAACAAGACCCTGAACGTCCCAATTTGATTAGCCCCTCTCTCAACTCCTGTTCAAGCGTTACAGAGCTCAGATACACTTTTCCTGCAACCTTTTATCTGATTTTTTTTTTCTTCTAGGGTGCAGGTTGCAATTTTTCCCTTCATTGCATTTATTCATAGTTTCATATTCACTAAAACACAATTTTACAGCAAACTAAAATGTTTTCATGTTATATACACATTTAGTATTTACAAAACAGCCATTGTAAATGAAACAATGAGGTGGAAACAGGATTACACTTACCTAAAACTACCTATTCATGCAATCTGAAAGTTCGGTTGCTAATTAAGTACTGTGTTTACATTATATGTTATATCTGGTTATAGCAAAGGAAATCAGAGGGCAGGGCTGAAGCATAGTCTTTGTGATCCTTAAATAACTACAAAAGGCAATGGATAATACACTTGTTTATAATCAGGTGCAGATTCATGAAATATTATTCCAGAGCTCTGTTCTGTTCAGCATATTACATCATCTTCAACCAGATATCAATATTGATTGAATTCTTCCTGGTTCTTTAGGAACGACCTATGGCCTACCTCTCCCCTTGTTAAAACTCAGGTTATCACAAAGGGCTTTATTTTTTGCCCTGAAAGCATTTCCTCATTTCAGTGATGGCTGTAAAATGCATAAGGAAGAATTAGGTGGGTTTTACTTAGAGTGGGAAGAGGATTCAGAATTGGCTTTAGATGAATCTTTGCGTAGACATACTGTGTGAGATGTGTTAAAAAAACCACAAGCAGTAGTATGGTTTTAAATTCTACTACTGTTAGAGAAAAGGCATAACAAGATAATACTCTCTGGGCAGGAAAAGCATAACTACTAAACTGCTACACTAGCCCTTGCACATCTTAAATTACTAGAGAGACAAAGATAATTTCAGTAAATATCACCAGAAGTTTAGGAGCTTGCTTTCTTTTATAAAGCTGCAGTTTTGTAACATCAGATATCAAATGATGGTTTCCTTGAAAGTGACATGCAACATGAAAAGCAAATAGCTTAATTTACTTAATAATTGGTACAGAAATTCATACGGAAAACAAACAAAAGAAAGAAAGCACCCAACACAAGGTAGCAGAGTAAGTTTGCCTCCCTTCTACTGAAATTCCAGGAAGACAAAATAAAAGAACTGTACGTACATAAATCTCCAGATATTAACAAACTGCTTATGGCTCTATAAAAAGTGCAATAGGAGGTTGTACGAGACACTATTTCACTAGACTTTAGCGTTTTAGGAGGTAAAACACATGGTCAAAGGAACCGGTTCTTAATCCATATTCAGAGCTGAAAGAGGAGTTTGTGTTACTTCCTCCTCTTCAAAATCAATTTAAACTGTCAAAATAGCTTAAAATCGGCAGATTTCAACTTTGACCCCAAGAAAACCCTCTAAAGAATCAGTCTGAGTCGTTGCTGTAGCATTTATATCTAAAGGAAATTTTTAATTTGCAAGGAAAAACAAAAGTTTCTCTCTTCAGAGGTCTCCCCAGCAGCAGCACACGGGATTTATCGCTTCTCCTTTAACTCAGTCCGCGTGTTTACGGCTGGAAACTCTCCCGAACGCAAGTACCTGCTCTTCTCCTCCCTCACCGGGGAAATGGGGCGATTTGGTGGCAGAAATTCCGAGGAAAATACACTTTTGTTAGTCCAAAGAAACACAAATCGAGCACACCGAAGGGCTCCCCGGCCGTGCAGCGGGGCGGGCTCTGCAACGCACCAATCACCGCGCGGCTCCTCTCTAAAAATACGAGCATCTGACCCGCTCCAGCCCAATTGTGTTCGCCTGCTCCGCAGAGGACGCCGCCGCG
>NW_008823954.1:3137621-3145035 GCF_000699105.1 Pygoscelis adeliae | reverse complement strand
AAGAAGGCCGCCGCCAAGGAAGCCCGCCAGCGCCGCTAAGAAGCCCAAGAAGGCAGCGGCGGTGAAGAAGAGCCCCAAGAAAGCCAAGAAGCCGGCGGCTGGCGGGGCCAAGAAAGCGGCCAAGAGCCCCAAGAAAGCTGCCAAGGGAGGCCGCCCCAAGAAAGCAGCGAAGAGCCCGGCCAAGGCGAAGGCGGTGAAGCCCAAAGCAGCCAAGCCCAAGGCGGCCAAGCCGAAAGCGGCCAAGGCGAAGAAGGCGGCGCCCAAGAAGAAGTAAATTCTACCAGAAGAGTTCTGCTCAACCTATTTTGTTATCCAACGGCTCTTTTAAGAGCCACCCACACTTTCCCTAAAGGAGCTGAGGCGCCGAGGTCGTCAGTAGCCCCCAGCAAGGATCCAGTAATTCGTAAGTCGTCAGAGGTCAATTGTGCCCTTTTTTCCCCTACGATTATCGAAAGAAACGCTAACGAGCACGGTATAACGCGGCGGCTTTAGGGAAGTGTAGACTTTACATCTTTTTGCCGAGTAATTGGTTTGACTACCAGGAAGCAATGTTTTATAGTAATGATTTGATAAAAATCGATGTACTTTTTTTAAGAATATATTTTGTAACAAAAGTAATGCAATTGTCAGGCACGCTACTACTGAGCCATGTTTAATCTAGTGTATTATTTCTCTCAAGATGTCTCCTTAAATGTTTTTCTCTATTTGGGGGAGGAGGGGAGGGTTTTCTTACTGACCCGAAAATAACCCTGAGCTCTCCCGTTCCTTTTGTTCCCGATGAGAAAGAAAAGGAGCTTTAAGTATTGAAAAAGCCCGCCCTGACCAAGGATTGGCCAGCGGAGAGCCCGGCCCGCTGCCCCTTGCCCCCCTTCGCCTCGTATCTCTGGTGCTGTTTCAGCCACTCTCGGAGAAGAAAAACGCGGAAGGGGGGGGGAGGGACGGGAGCTCTCGCCGAAATACCCTGTTCCTGTGTTCTCTGGCTTAAGAACTAAACGGAAAATATCCCATGCCAGGAAGAACTGGCATTGGGAGGACGTTTTGGCACGACTTTGTGTTCACAAAAACATGGAAAGCGTTGCTACTATTACCAAGCCAAAAATACTGTTAATAAACATGGAGAAAATAAGACAAAACACGGGTTGAGTAATTCATATAAAACGGCATAACTATAGTACGGATAACTGAGCTCTCTTATGATTTTGTGGGTGGCTCTGAAAAGAGCCTTTGGGTTATCTTCTTCGGAAGAGACAGCGTGCCGCGTCTCCGTTTTGTTCACTTGGCTTTAGCCTTGTGGCTGTCGGTCTTCTTGGGCAGCAGCACGGCCTGGATGTTGGGCAGCACGCCGCCCTGCGCGATGGTCACCTTGCCCAGCAGCTTGTTGAGCTCCTCGTCGTTGCGGATGGCCAGCTGCAGGTGGCGGGGGATGATGCGCGTCTTCTTGTTGTCGCGGGCCGCGTTGCCCGCCAGCTCCAGGATCTCGGCCGTCAGGTACTCCAGCACGGCCGCCATGTACCGCCCGGGTTGTGCCCCTTGCGCGGCAGCCGGTGCACGCGGCCCACGGGGAACTGCAGCCCGGCCCGCGACGAGCGCGACTTGGCCTTGGCCCGCGCCTTCCCGCCCTGCTTCCCGCGGCCCGACATCCTCGCTCGCTCGCTCGCTCCCTTCTTCGAGCAACCAGCAGCGCAACGGAGCAACCAGCCAGCGCTCCTCAGCTATAGCCTCGCTTTCCCACCTCGCCCCTTCGCTGATAGGCTGAGAAGTAGGTCTCCTCTGGGCAGCCAATGAGAAGGTGAATCGCATTCCAACCAATAAAAAACGGCCATAGGGGAGTTATGACGCGTTGTTACGTTCTGACCAATGAAAATACGCAGAGGGAATGCTGCTTATTTGCATAAGGGAGCTATAAATGCGTGGCACGCTTCTACTCCGCCTCACTTCGTCTGGCCGCTGTTGGCTGCGTTGGTTGGTTGGTAGGGTCTGAGAGAGACGCACGTTTGCCGTGATGCCCGAGCCGGCCAAGTCTGCCCCCGCGCCCAAGAAGGGCTCCAAGAAAGCTGTCACCAAGACGCAGAAGAAGGGCGACAAGAAGCGCAAGAAGAGCCGCAAGGAGAGCTACTCGATCTACGTGTACAAGGTGCTGAAGCAGGTGCACCCCGACACGGGCATCTCGTCCAAGGCCATGGGCATCATGAACTCCTTCGTCAACGACATCTTCGAGCGCATCGCTGGCGAGGCCTCGCGCCTGGCGCACTACAACAAGCGCTCCACCATCACCTCGCGGGAGATCCAGACGGCCGTGCGGCTCCTGCTGCCCGGCGAGCTGGCCAAGCACGCCGTCTCCGAGGGCACCAAGGCCGTCACCAAGTACACCAGCTCCAAGTAGAGCGTCTCGGATCATCAGTTCTAACCCAAAGGCTCTTTTAAGAGCCACCCACCTTTTCAATAAAAGGGCTGTACAGTCAAATATGGAAAAAACTTTAGTTCTTTAGTGGGAATTCTTAATTTACTGTCTTTTTTAAAGTCTCATTTAAGATAAATTTCGACAAAGTATTGTTCTTCAATTTCCTGTGTCAGGGAACATACTTTATCTGGGTAACAAATGACTTGCTGTAACTACAGTTTTTTGTATTTTCTTTCTAGGCGACACTTTTCTTCTAGTTCTATTACGCTTTTCTTTTAAGATTGTGGTATGTATGTTTCTTGCACAATACCACTTACTTCTAAGTATGTTCATGTTATATGTGTTGTAAATCGAAGGGGAAAAAAACGGCTTCTGTAGTTTTCTAGTGGGTGAAAGAATCAAAATTATTACTAATGGCAACTTACCTATGTTCATCGTCGTAGCTGCTATAATACCTCCTACCACTTGATGGTGCTCAGTCTTTTTGTAGCAAAGTGAGAGGTTTACAGTGCACTGTGCTGTAAAAGAAGTTACATAGTAGCAAGTGACATTTATCTTAATAAGCTGTTATCAATAGCCCAGTGATTAATACAACACAGAAGTCCTTTCTAAAATTATTTATCTTCAGCAATGTTCTTAATAGTTCTGCTGTGCATGTGATTTTTACAGTAACTTGCACAGCTTCTCCCTAGGACTGCTTTAGGGAGAGAATATTCCCCTTGTAACTAGAAACGCAAAGTGAAGATGAATATTATTTCATACCTACCTGACCTTTCCTGTATTTATATGTCATTAATTGTATTGAAACTATTAAAAAGCTGACTTCTTAAACTACTAGAGTTTATCATATAGTTACTAATCAGCCTCAAATCTCAGGCTGAATCACTCCATCACGTTCTTGGGTAATTAGACACTTCTGTAGATGCAGATCCAAGCCATTATCGCCTTCTCTCAAACTGGCTCTGAATAACTCTGAATTCCAAGCATATTCTGTGGATTTGTGAACAGGCTTAGTCCACAGAGGGACCACAGAATCACAAAAGTCAACCTTTCTAGTACTGACTGCATGTTGTTTGGTGGTACAGAGGCAGGCACCAGGTCTCTCTTAAATCAGCCACCAATTTATCAAAACTAATTCCAGCTTGAAGGCTGATGGGCACCTCTCAGATTGCATTTCAGATATCCAGTGGAAAGAGGCATCTTCCATACTCAGTTCTCCAGCAGCTTCAAATGGAGTTTAGAGATCTGCTCTCCGAGTGCCTTACTGCAAATTCTGAAACATAGCTTGCATATTCTGGGCCTCTCTTTATGTCCAGTACCTAAAAAGATGTATAAAACATAGTATATTCCCGTCTCTAATACCATATACTGAAAGTGTTCAGATTTTGACAGGGGTAGTGATCACTGGAACAATTTGTCAGTGGCTATTATTCTCAATAACCAGTCACATAAAAGTCAAAGTCAGTTATGTTGTCCTAAAAAAAGACCTTAGTTCAAACTGGAGCTATCACAAGTCAGCCCTGTTGCCCGAGTTAAAGTAGGAGCTCAGTGGTGCCTTTTGGCCTCCCAGTTCAGGAATCCATAAGCATTCTTTTTGCCTTTCCTCACTTTGTATGCTCCATGCTGCACTCTTCATTAACATAGCTTTCACAGAAATTTCGTGGGTTTTTTGTTTTGTTTTGTTTTGTTTTTTTTTTAAAGGCTGTTTCAGTATGTGAAATTGTTTCTAGGCTCATGAAACTCTTCACTAAACAGAAAAGAAAATGTTGTTTATGATTGTTTCTTCCAACCTCAATATGAATGATAAGGCAGTATTAGGGGGCTATAATGTGAACACAGCATTTCTACCTGCACACACATGTCACCAGATCTGATTCTAACACATCCGTTATTTTTCCATCAGTGCTGAGACCAAAGTTTCTGAAATGACAAAAAACAACTACCATGGAAAATTTTGTGTACCTGTTCTTTTCACCAGAGGTCAAAGTAGTAGGATTTAGGCTCAACAAGAATAGCAAACAGAACAATTTCATCCCACAGGAGGATGAACATCCAAAATTAATAAAGCAAATAGTGTCAATACAAAATCATATGACAGCATGTTCTTCCATCTTTCATGTTCTTTAATGTTCTTTCCTTTTCAGCTCAAAGCAGTTTTCTTTGTATTCTTAAATCCACTCTACCCAGATGACGTCACCCAGCATCGGTAAGATGGCACAGTGTTCAAATACATCATCCTGGTGTAGCAGGAATTATGCTGCTGCCACCTAGACCATGGGAGGAATTAGGCGGATGCCACCTCAGCAGGGCTCAGCCCTAGGTTCCTGCTCGAAGAAGACGAATATCCAATCGGCTGAGTAAATAAGTGGTTTATTTATCTGACAAGCAGAGCAGCTCGAGCTGGGTGCCTCCAAAGAGGGACCCCTACCCCAGTTCACACCCCGCAGTTATACCCGTACCATCCAGCACCCGATCCCCAAGCCCAATCGCTTAATTCTGGTCAGTGGTCTCTTGATTTCTTACTGGTTTTCTTGGTCTCTGGGCTGGCCTTCTTCTGAAGTTACCTCATTCTCTTGGAATTGTTTCCTTGGTCCTTAGCTTCTTCATTCTGCTTGCATCTGCCGGTTTTGGCTAGTTCTGTGTTTGCAGCATTAGTTTTATCAAAAAGTTTACTCTTGCTCAGCTCTTGCGGCCTAAGGCTTCAACTACTTCAGCTTCTAGTGTTAAGCAAGGCTATCAATCCTAACAATTCTCAACACTGGGAAGTGCTAGAATACATCATCTTTAAACAGGCCCTTTGTGCTGTATTTTTATTTACCCTCCATGTCTATCTTCAAAATACTTCTTTGTTCACAGCAACTGAAATACAGAGTATATTTATTTTTGGTTATACAAACTTTTTTTGTCAAAATACTTTCTTTATGTCAGCAACCTTTTGTATGTCAAATTATCAGTTACATTACAGTTTACTCCTGTAGTGAATAACCAGCCATAAAGAATACTGAAGAACAATCCAAACAGTTACAGAAAATTCCCCTATCTTATTCTTAATAGAATAATAAAGTTAGTAGCATTCTTGGAAAGACTTATATCTTCTCTAGATCAGCATACCTACAGTAAAATTTATATTTATTAATCATCAAGTTTAATAAAAGTGTTTGTATTTCTGCAAGAGTGAAATACACCAGCTGGGTAAACAAATAATTGTATTCTCTAGTTAACGACCGGACAGCAAATCAGAAATGAGAAATAGATGCCATACACCTGATCCAAAACCTGAATAGATCACATACTGGCTATAGCAATTTTATACTACCTCCAGCTCTTTTTTTTTTTTTTTAATGGAGTAAATCAATAACTGCTCACCTACTTATGAAATCAAATTGGCCAGAGATTATAATTACTCAACACACAGGGCAAATAATTGCTATGTTAGTTTCCCAGAGACTTTCTTTTCCAGTTTTAATAGAAAAGAATATATTTCAAAATAAATACCATTGAGGGAGAAAGTGTTAACTGCAGCTGGGGAAAAAGATTTGGTCTTATACACACCTTGATGTAATGCTTTTGGCCAGTAATGAAAATGTGACTGGTTCAGGTTGTACAGGAAACAATGGAGTCCTTGGGCTCCAAAAACCTGGTCTCGGGGTTGTGCTGTGTCAGAGCACAGAGCAGCTCAAGAGGTGACACAAATCTCACTGGAGAAGAGGGGTGGAAGCAGAGGGGAATGCAGCTGGGAACACCCCTCCTCCCTTCCCAGCTCACATACCTACAAGGAAGGAAGAAGCATTACAATGACCAGGGGCAGCTCTTTCCACAGGGTCTGGGGTCACAGAACCAGAGGCCTATGTAGGTAGAAAAGGTTTTTTACGTTTTGGGTTGGGTTTCTTTGGTTTCTTTGGTGGTTGCAAAGAACTAAATTATTTGACGGCCTGTCCTGATAGAGAGGTTGTTCCAAAAGCATTCCTTGTCAAAAATGATACTAAGTATTAGTCACAAAGGTTCTTCCATTCATTTTTTAACATAGAAAAGCTTGGGAAGCAATTCTGGACATACTTGCATTTTCAAACTGGAAAATAAGTAGTTTGTGTGTGAAAGGAGTATCAGGACAGCTTGGAATTTTCATCACCAGTAAAATCCACAACCTTTTTGTACTTGTAGTCCTACTTGCATTGCCTGTAGATTTTGTACTTCAAAGGGTCATAGGCAAATGGAAGAAATAATTCCCAAAATAAGAGGGCACACATGGAGAGTTACAGCTGAATTTGGACTTCAGACAGAGTAAAGGTTCTTGCACTACCTTTGTGCAGCATCAGAGCTATGGAGAAATGCATGCATCTCTTGTATGCATCCCCTTTTCCTTTTGTAGCAAGTAGCAGCCACCAAAACGCAAAACAATCTGAATACTCCACGTGATAAAGTTTTTTTTCCCTGTGCGCTTGGGACACAGCGAGGTTAGCGTCTTTAATCATCCCGCTTAGAAAAGAGGACAAGAATTACCATAGGAATGACATGGCCCCAATCTTTCTACACATAGAAATACGTCTTTAAATAGGGCTGCCTCCTGTGCTCCAAGCACCAGCAGACCTGGCTGACCGCATCACAGGCAAACCCGGGTGCCTGGGCTCAGCTGAGCTGGCTCAGGAAGCCCAGATAATGCATCTGAATCGGCACCACTCCCTGCATGCAGGGGCTTTTAAACTCCGCCTTTTGAAATCGCTGGTACAAATCCCATGGAAGAAGTGAAACAGTCATATTGGGTATAAGGCACATTTAGGTCCTGGAGTTTTAGCCTTAACCGATACTTAAATGTCACGCAAAACCTCACGGGATGTGTATGTGTTGTACTTCAGACTTACAATAGCAGCTTCTAATTGTGCATTTATTGACGGGACAAAAATCAAACAATTAGGGTTTCTAAAACGTTGCTAAAGATAATCAGAGCGATTAACCCTTTTCATAACACCATGAAGGCAGATAAGCCTTTTACCCTTTTTTTATTTTTACGGTATT
>NW_008823954.1:3137194-3137574 GCF_000699105.1 Pygoscelis adeliae | reverse complement strand
GGTATAAACAACAGGGGACATCGGGAAGCTTCAGCATTTTTCTGAACTGAATAACGTAACTCTTCCGCTTACCCTACAGGTTTATTTCTTGACAATGAAAGAGTTAAAAATACTTTAATTGGTGGAAAAGTGAAAAGGAAATAACTTGTTTCTGGATTTAAAAATCCGGGGCCCTGCTCTGCCCTTCCCGAAGATATCCGAGCATTTTCTTTGCCTTCTCTCCGCTGTTCCCAGGCGCCTCTTGCAGTGCGGGGAGGGTCGGAGGATGCCGCAGAGCAGCGTAGCCCGCTCAGCCTCCAACCCCCGCAACGCCCCCATCCCCTCTGCGCCGTCCTTCTCCGCCCAGCCAGGCTTCCCCCCCCGCTTCTCTTCTCGAATCA
>NW_008823954.1:3136637-3137090 GCF_000699105.1 Pygoscelis adeliae | reverse complement strand
GGACATCCTCCGCTTGCGGCGGCGGGAGCGACTAACCCGGAGGGTTTCGTCGTCGCTGGAGAAACGAGGGGTCCTGGCGGGGACTCGCCCTTCAGCGGTCGCTGCCCGCTCCGTTATCCGCCGCCTGCTGCATTTACGCAGCGACGAGATAACTCGGCTGCAGCCTGAGCTCTCCTCCGTTAACGTACCCAGATTAAACTCGGGGGATTACATCACACAGTAAAGCCAACGCTGCTTAGTAGATAGAAAAGACCTTTGAGTCTTTTGGTTCTTTTTCTGCTTCCCTCCCTCAAGGAACAAAACGCACAACGAAGAAAGAAACAAATTCATACATAATTAATTCGTTTCAATGTATAGCCAGCTCTTCAATCTGGGTGCCGAAACAGAGCACAGTCCCCCCCTCCCCCCCTCCCTTCCCTCAAACTCGGTGGGTGAAGAGGGAGGATGTGCAGT
>NW_008823954.1:3131628-3136548 GCF_000699105.1 Pygoscelis adeliae | reverse complement strand
GCAGGCGATGGTCTGCCTTTTGCCGCCCAGAGCGCCGGCTCGTCAGAGTTGCTGAGTGGTCTCCATTCACACGGGCTCGAGGAGGCAGATTTCTCTTTGTCTCTTGATGACAGGCGTTTTCACCTTTCTCTCTCACTCTATCGTTGCAAAACCGAGTTAATATCAAAGAAATAACGGCACCGTCTGGGCGGCTTATACGAGGCTGTAGGCGTTCACACTCGCCTTGTTAAGAAATATATATGTTTATAAAAAAAAAAAAAAATCTGTCCGCTTACCCTAGTTTTGATAAGCCACATCTATGAAGCGTCTTCACAGAAGTGTCTGGCTGCACAACACGCATTGGAGGACTTGTGGCCCTTCATAGTTTGGACCTCACATAATCCTATAGGTTTATTTAATGTTTTTTAAGGCTTTGTTTCTCAGATACATGATTTGAAACTGGAGCTACATAATGCCTAAACGCATTCTGCAACGGGGAAATAAGAACAACAGCTACAAGAATAATAATGAATACTGTATCTTCTGTGCTATTGCATTTGTACTGCTGATACCAGAGCATTCATTTATAAAGGAAAGAAATCCAAAAGGTTGTCCTCTTGAAAGTTTCTACAGTCTAGAAACTCGAATTTAAATCCTCTCACAAAACATCGAGACGATGCACATGTACCCAGGGGGGTTCACAGGACCCTTCCCCATTTTTCCTACAACCCCCAGTGGTTCCGATATGCAGGCGACAGCTTCATTATGTGGAAGAAACACAGACACAGAGTGAAGTGGAGACTTTAAGGCAACGCTGTGATCTGCTGGAACGGCAGCAGCTCTTCTAAGAACCACTCGCCTTTTCCCAAAACGAGGTGGAAGCTCGAAACTCCCCGTACCTCATGGAGAAGAGGGCGCGGATCCAGCCAGTAGTGAAAGAAAAGCGAAATTAAAAGCGATAGTGCTCTTTCCAGTGTAACGCAGCGACCAGCACCGTGGTGGCACGTCACATCACATCAGGCAGCTCACCGAGAACGCTGGTAACCCTGGGCTGCCTGAATTCCTTCCCTAGTGCTCTGCAGAGTTAATTCTGCCAAGGAAAGCCAGCGGGACTCTCTCACGTGATAGCGTTAAAATGCAGCGGAAAATGGAGACCAACAAGGGGCCGGAGGCAGGGAACAAACCTCCTGTTGCAAAAGAATTAGTTCAGGGTCACTGCCGGGACCGCATGATTTCTTGGGGGTTTTCTTTGTGTGTATGCGCTTTTCTTCCCTCTACCCCCTCCTTCTGTCCGAGTTTCAAAACTCCACGTTGCCCGGAGTTGCAAAAGCGAACGGCTACTCTTCAATATTCTCCAACAGAACCGAAATAACCTAGATTGATGGGAAGACTTCGGTTTAGATGGCTCTCTAATAAATACTGCATAGAGCACTTACAGCAAAGCCACAGTTAGCTTACTAGGAGGCGCGATGTTTACTCCAATCATACAAAAACGTAGTTGCCACTGCTGACACGGTAAAAGAGGTAAAAGTCTCCGGACTTTCTCAAAGCATAAAAATATTTTATTAAAAATAAAATAGGAAATAATTCTAAAAAACCAAACAAGCAACTAAATTGAACCCCTCGGTGGATCAGCCCAAATTTTTTAAAAAGTAGCATTTAATATTAATAAAACAACGTCCCTATAAAAAACTTACGGAGGAACCAAGAACAGCACACTTAAGACAAACTAAGAAAAAACAGCTTACATGTTTCTGCCTGCGTTCACTACAAGAAGCGAAACCGCAGAAAGCGACTCAGCCCTTTATGACTATTATGGGTGGCTCTAAAAAGAGCCTTTTTGTTTCCTTATTACTCTTAGATGTGTTCACTTGGCTTTAGCCTTGTGGCTGTCGGTCTTCTTGGGCAGCAGCACGGCCTGGATGTTGGGCAGCACGCCGCCCTGCGCGATGGTCACCTTGCCCAGCAGCTTGTTGAGCTCCTCGTCGTTGCGGATGGCCAGCTGCAGGTGGCGGGGGATGATGCGCGTCTTCTTGTTGTCGCGGGCCGCGTTGCCCGCCAGCTCCAGGATCTCGGCCGTCAGGTACTCCAGCACGGCCGCCAGGTACACCGGGGCGCCGGCGCCCACCCGCTCCGCGTAGTTGCCCTTCGCCCGGGTTGTGCCCCTTGCGCGGCAGCCGGTGCACGCGGCCCACGGGGAACTGCAGCCCGGCCCGCGACGAGCGCGACTTGGCCTTGGCCCGCGCCTTCCCGCCCTGCTTCCCGCGGCCCGACATCGCAGCGACTCAGCACCTGGGAGCAGGAGCTATAGAGAAATGAAAGCAACTCGCCCTTATATCCCTTCTCAGCGAAAGGAGCGAATTTCGATAGGCCGAGAAGGTGACACTGCGAAAACAGCCAATGGGAACGCGGATCGAATTCTAACCAATGGCAATGAACTACGGAGAGCTCTGACTGTAAAAACCTCCCTCAGCCAATAAAAACGAAGGCTAGACGAAACCTTAATTTGCATGCGCTCCCTATAAAAGGCGTGCGCTCACGCTGATTTTCCGTCCGTGACCGTAAGATTTTTAGCGAGAGCGTAGTGAAAGATTGATCATAATGCCCGAGCCGGCCAAGTCCGCCCCCGCGCCCAAGAAGGGCTCCAAGAAAGCGGTGACCAAGACGCAGAAGAAGGGCGACAAGAAGCGCAAGAAGAGCCGCAAGGAGAGCTACTCGATCTACGTGTACAAGGTGCTGAAGCAGGTGCACCCCGACACGGGCATCTTGCCCAAGGCCATGGGCATCATGAACTCCTTCGTCAACGACATCTTCGAGCGCATCGCCGGCGAGGCCTCGCGCCTGGCGCACTACAACAAGCGCTCCACCATCACCTCGCGGGAGATCCAGACGGCCGTGCGGCTCCTGCTGCCCGGCGAGCTGGCCAAGCACGCCGTCTCCGAGGGCACCAAGGCCGTCACCAAGTACACCAGCTCCAAGTAGAGCGTCTCGGATCGTCAGTTCTAACCCAAAGGCTCTTTTAAGAGCCACCCACGTATTCAGTAAAAGAGCTTTAACTTCTGTATTTTACTTCAGTTTTCCTGATGGTATGTTCTCTGACTATCTGAATGACAAATGTTCAAGCCCAGTGATCTAAGTCCCAGCGTAGTTTAGTATTAAGAACGCGATCCCTATCTCTAGTCCCTGCTTCTTGGGGTCTGTATGCTTATCTCTGTACGGCTTTCTTTGCCCTACTGAACCCAGCTGTTACCGTTGAGTCTTCACTCTGCCTGTTGTGCGTGTGCTCTTGTGGGCTGCTTCGATTGCCAGCTGTTTGTAGGGCACCTTCCCTGCGCTGTCCGCTTCCTGCGTGCCATTGCTCAGTTAAAGTCCCTGGTGTCTGAAATGAGAGAAACGGAAAGTGGTTACAGTGCTTGCCCTCCCCGACTCAGGCCGGTTCCATCCCTGGTCCATCCCTTCTCCCTGTTCTCATGCCATGACCTTCTATGTTATTAGTCATAGACATATGCCAATATAGTTTAAAAAGTGCCTTCAAGGGTTTAAGTAATCAGTAAGGAAACACTTTTTTTTCCTTTAAGTGCTCCGTTTCATTGGTCTTCCCTACCTGGAAAAAATCTGTTTAAAACGTATGCCTTAAAAGATTAATTATGCTATTTCCTAGTATTTTTTTATTCTAAGGTTCCCAATATAAGGTGGTTAATGGTTTCAGAACGAACTAACGCGCAGATGGAGAAGGTCTAATCGCGCGTCAACGACTGCGTTTTCTTACCCCCTGCTGCCCCCTCATGGGCGTTTCGGAAGTTTCTGTCATTTCGCGTTTTACAGCATTAGATTAAGACCTCAGCCTCAGAGACATAGGAAAAACTGCAATAACAGATGAAAAGCTAGTCCAGAAGGACACTATGCAAGCGGGACTTAGAACACAGAGGAGTTAAATAACTCCTGGTGTCGGAAAACACCAGTGACAAAGCTCTTCAAATGAAAGAATTGGTGGCTCTTAAAAGAGCCTTTGGGGCGAGCAGGTCTGACTCAGGGCACAGAGGCATCTTACCTGGAGCTGGTGTACTTGGTGACGGCCTTGGTGCCCTCGGAGACGGCGTGCTTGGCCAGCTCGCCGGGCAGCAGGAGCCGCACGGCCGTCTGGATCTCCCGCGAGGTGATGGTGGAGCGCTTGTTGTAGTGCGCCAGGCGCGAGGCCTCGCCGGCGATGCGCTCGAAGATGTCGTTGACGAAGGAGTTCATGATGCCCATGGCCTTGGACGAGATGCCCGTGTCGGGGTGCACCTGCTTCAGCACCTTGTACACGTAGATCGAGTAGCTCTCCTTGCGGCTCTTCTTGCGCTTCTTGTCGCCCTTCTTCTGCGTCTTGGTCACCGCTTTCTTGGAGCCCTTCTTGGGCGCGGGGGCGGACTTGGCCGGCTCGGGCATTTTACCGGTGCGCTTGACCTATTTCAGAACAAGATCGGTAGCTAAAATGGCCGCAGCGCCCTCCATTTATAGGGCTGTTATGCAAATACCAGACGTCTAACTCGTGCAATTCGATTGGACATTCCTGCACGGGGTGTATCTTTGACTCTGATTGGACACAATACGATCCGTCTTCTCATTGGTTGTATAAGCAATGACTGCTTCCAGCCAATCACCAAGCGCTAATCCCGCCCAGGGAAGGTATAAAACGGGAAGAGGCGTTGCGTCAGTATGATTTCCTCGGTCTTCTTTCGCGTCGGGAGGTCGTAGTTTTTCAGGCGTCTTAAGCATGTCGGGCCGCGGGAAGCAGGGAGGCAAAGTCCGAGCTAAAGCCAAGTCACGCTCGTCGCGGGCCGGGCTGCAGTTCCCCGTCGGCCGCGTGCACCGGCTTCTCCGGAAAGGTAACTACGCGGAGCGGGTGGGGGCTGGAGCGCCCGTCTACATGGCGGGCGGGCCGGGGGACCTGGGCGGCGG
>NW_008823954.1:3129761-3131571 GCF_000699105.1 Pygoscelis adeliae | reverse complement strand
GTGCATCGTCGGATCGCGGAGCGGTGGGAGTGTCTGCGGGGAGCGAAGCGGTGTGTGTCTGTGTGTCGGTCAGCGCTGAGCGACGTGTGTGTCGGGGAGGAGCGGAGCGATGTGTGTGTCATCGTAGGCAGGACGATCTGTGCATCGTCTGATCTTGGGGCGCCGATTTTCTCAGGCGAAGCAGAGCGATGGGGGTGTCTCGGAGAGCGAAGCGGGGTGTGTGTGTGTGTCGGCGCAGAGCGATGTGTTTCGGGAAGGAGGTGGGCGACGACGATGCAGGGCGATGTGTGTTTGGGGAGACGCATAGGGATGGGACTATGGTAGGCAGGGCGATGTGTGCATCGTCGGATCGCAGAGCGGTGGGAGTGTCTTCGGGGAGCGAAGCGGGGTGTGTGTGTGTGTCGGTCAGCGCTGAGCGACGTGTGTGTCGGGGAGGAGCGGAGCGATGTGTGTGTCATCGTAGGCAGGACGATCTGTGCATCGTCTGATCGTAGAGCGCCGTTTTTCTCAGGCGAAGCAGAGCGATGGGGGTGTCTTCGGGGAGCGAAGCGGGTTGTGTGTGTGTGTCGGTCAGCGCTGAGCGACGTGTGTGTCGGGGAGGAGCGGAGCGATGTGTGTGTCATCGTAGGCAGGACGATCTGTGCATCGTCTGATCGTAGAGCGCCGTTTTTCTCAGGCGAAGCAGAGCGATGGGGGTGTCTTCGGGGAGCGAAGCGGGTTGTGTGTGTGTGTCGGTCAGCGCTGAGCGACGTGTGTGTCGGGGAGGAGCGGAGCGATGTGTGTGTCATCGTAGGCAGGACGATCTGTGCATCGTCTGATCGTAGAGCGCCGTTTTTCTCAGGCGAAGCAGAGCGATGGGGGTGTCTTCGGGGAGCGAAGCGGGTTGTGTGTGTGTGTCGGTCAGCGCTGAGCGACGTGTGTGTCGGGGAGGAGCGGAGCGATGTGTGTGTCATCGTAGGCAGGACGATCTGTGCATCGTCTGATCGTAGAGCGCCGTTTTTCTCAGGCGAAGCAGAGCGATGGGGGTGTCTTCGGGGAGCGAGGCGGGTTGTGTGTGTGTGTCGGTCAGCGCTGAGCGACGTGTGTGTCGGGGAGGAGCGGAGCGATGTGTGTGTCATCGTAGGCAGGACGATCTGTGCATCGTCTGATCGTAGAGCGCCGTTTTTCTCAGGCGAAGCAGAGCGATGGGGGTTTCCTTCGGCGCGGCGCGATGTGCGTGTAGCGGACGAGCGGCGCGATGTGCGCGCCGTCGGGCGCCGAGCCGTGTGCGTGTCGGGCGGGCCACGGTGGTTTTTGCGTCGGGGAGTGAAATCTAAAGTGTGTTTCGGGGTGCACTGTCCTTTTCGGGAGCACAGTGCGATGTGTCTTTCGTGAGACGCAGTGCGAGGTGTGTGTCGGCGACACACTCTGTGTGCGTGTGTGTTTGCATATCAGTTTATGGTAAAGGTATTATGGAACGTGAAGGAAGTGAAGGATGTGTCCACTGAAGAAAGCAGTGTACTGGAACACAGCAGTGGATTGCTGAGAGAAGCGGTCTCTAAGGTGGCTGTAACAAGTGCTCCGTGTTGGGACCCCCGAGCACTTGGAAGGGGACATCGGGTCTTCCTTCTCCTGCTGCTTGACGACGTGGGAGTGAGCCTGTTGAGCGCTTCACGTAGATCATCGTTTCGCAGTTTTATTTCGGGATTCTTCGGTCGAGCTTGCGCAAGCCGGCGACAGCACAGCGCCGGGACTACCTACCTACTCGTGGATTTCCGTGTTCCCGATTGCCGAGCACGGCGCTGCCCTGCTGCCCGAGAAGCGTGGGACC
>NW_008823954.1:3129025-3129742 GCF_000699105.1 Pygoscelis adeliae | reverse complement strand
GTCGCGAAGTCGCCCGCTGCCATCAGGAGCTCGGCGGCTGCGCCCTGCCTAAAGCCGCGGCTCGTTCCTCTCTGGCCCCGGCGCCGCGTCCCGCCGCGCTTTGCTCCTGTCCCGGCCTCGTGACCGAGATGTTAATTACACACACATTCCTGTAAGGAATCTGTATTTGTCTCATCTGGCTATTCCTTTCTAGAAACATTCGTGTTAAGGGTTCGATTACCCTCTGTTTCTTGCAACGCTGCCGGAAGCCCGTGAACGGAGCTGTCATACTCACGGGCCCCACATTAACCCTTCTCGGGCTTCAGCGGTAAGTGCGGAAGCAGAGGGGTTGCGCCTGCACCCCACCTCGCCCGCCCTGTCCAGGAGGGACCGGCGTGGGGCCGGCAGCAATCCTGCCCTGCTTCGCCTCTCGGTACTTAGGCTGCGCCTTGGCTGGTTGTTGAGGAAAAAGCGATTGTACGTGGAAATTTTCGGAGTGTTGGAACTGCTGAAGCAAAACCCATGTTCTATCCCGTATGGAAGTATTGACCTTCTCCCCAGACCTCCGTCCCTCCATTTGCTGGTGCCCAGACCCGTGGCGGAGCTCACTCGCACGGGAAATAGCCGCGAATGGAGAAACCGGAGAGGAGAGCCTGCGGCACTCCGGCTCGGGCCTGCCACAGCAGCACACCGGCTGGCAGCCTGCTTACACAACACCGTGCCCCCGGCCTCCCTCCT
>NW_008823954.1:3118611-3128959 GCF_000699105.1 Pygoscelis adeliae | reverse complement strand
TGGGCCGCCCCCCCCCATCGCCCCCCCCCGGCGGCTGCAACTGCGGCTCCCAGCCCCGCGCACACATACGGCCGTGGGAGGGATCTCCGGCCGGGGGAGAGGGAGGCTCCGGCGGAGCCCGCCGCGAAGGGGCGGCGCGGAGTCCTTAGCGTCCCTTCGCTCCTGGTGGCACAGGGAAGTCTGCATAGGCAGCGCTTGGGGCAGCCCGGCACTGTGCCTTCCGGCAGTCGAAACTCTGATCCCAGCCTACACGAGGGGCAGATTGTCCGGGAGGAGCCCCCCCCTTCCGTCAGTTCGAATTGATTTTCTGTGTTCTCCTTAGTTGCCCAAGAACAGCTTCACGCGGGCCCTTCAGAACGGAATAGTCAGCAACAACGGTGAGAATAGCTTGGCGTGAAGTGGGGATAAGGTAGTGCTTCTCAGTGGTGGCATGCAGTGCCTTCTCTCCTCAAAACGGTGGCAACCATCACCGATATAAACAAATATTTTACCAAACAACTTAACACTTTCGCTTGCACACGATCTGTGCCCTTAGGAAGTCGCATGGTTCCAGGATTATTTTTTTTTTCTTCAGATGAAGAGAATCTAAATTAAAACCCTCTTCTTGTTGGCTTTTCGCAGACGTGTGTCACCTCTCTGCCATTTATCGCCTGCCAGAGTCCTCTCCCTAATAGACACTGATGTGTATTGCGTATTGTCCGGGAGAGAAAGCGAAGTGCCGTGGAAAGAGATGATGAGAAGCAGCTGGAATCAGCACCAGAAGGCGCGGTAGAAAAAAATCCCGGGCAGTATAAATCCGTTTTCCTTTGGCGGTTGCTTATCAAACTTCGCCCGGCACCCATAGGAATAAGGAAACAACGGCAGCGTAAGGAAACAAAAGCATATTAGCCACAAATGTTGGTTTGATGTCTTTCTAATGACGAACGAAACTGTATGGGGAGCTGAAAACGAGTAAGCTGAACTCATTCCTCAGAGGGGATCTACCATCGCCATGTCAAAGGAAATGGGAACGTATCTAAGACAAACTAAAACATTTGCACATCTGAAGACAGGGGTTTTCGCACCCTTTTGTTCTTGCAAAGTACTGTCTTTCCCGCAGCAACCACCCACAGAGATAATCGGCCAGCCTGTTCCTCTCCTAACTTTTTGTGTTCCTCTCCTAACTTTTTGTGTGCTTTCAGATCTTACGGAAGAATTGCTTCCCTGAACACAGACTGACATTTGGGAGGGGAGTTCTGGGCGCCGGTTCCGCGCGATGGAAAATCCGACCCTGGGCCGGCAGTGCAGAGCAAAAACGCTTTATTCACCACGGTAACTGTGGACAGGCAGATTTCACGGCAGCTCTGCTTGTACTTTTGCATCCAGCCAGACTCTGTTCCCGGAAGGAAAACACGCTTCTTGTTGCTAGGACCTTCTTTCTCCTTTTCCCTTTGCCAGACTTGACGGCGACTTGTTCGAGGACTTCTCAATATCTTGCCCTCCACCCTTGATTTCCACCTCTTGGCTTCGGAGTTGCATTTAGGCTCAGGCCTTACCTGACATGCTGTGCCTGTGCCTCTGACTCTGGCCTACTGGCTGCACTTTCCTGACTCGGCCTTGTCCCATCCTCGTCCCCACAGACTTGCTCAGTGATCCAGGGCTGTGGCTGTCCCCCATCACTGCCATCGTCCCTGCCCTGCTCGCTTTGTGCAGGTGTTGCGGGGCTGTGTCCTTGTTGGCGACAGCATAGCCCAGCCTGCTCTGCTGTCCCCCTCATGTCCCAGCTCACCTGCCCTTGCGGGGCAGCCGCCTCCTGCTGCTCCCCCACAAACTTTGTCGAACTCGTCCGTCCAC
This sequence comes from Pygoscelis adeliae, assembly GCF_000699105.1. Taxonomy (NCBI): domain Eukaryota; kingdom Metazoa; phylum Chordata; class Aves; order Sphenisciformes; family Spheniscidae; genus Pygoscelis; species Pygoscelis adeliae. The sequence goes on along the minus strand of NW_008823954.1, from coordinate 3,127,126 downwards.
CTAGGAAAGTATTTACTGAAGTTAAATTAGACTTAATATAGAATCTCCTCCCCTTTTGAATAGACATCATTTACTAATGGCAGCCATTTACGATGGTAGCACACATATGAGGATTGAAGTAAAAAGTTAGCCACTTCCAAGCAGTTCCTGAGACATCAGCCTTCACTGTTGATCCTGCACAGATCACTTTTTCTAGCTCGACATGCCCTCACCTCCTCAGATACCTGATGCTGGGATAATGTCAGAGAAGGCTCCCTTTGATTTGCAGAAAGATGACCTAGTGCTGACTTGGAGTGACACACACAGCTCGGTATTGCACCTGTTTCTATGAATATTTGCTGCAAAGCATCATAGGTGTCAATAATAGCGGCTATCGGCCTGTTCTGTCTTTCGTTCCTCCTTTCTTCTCTTGTCCTCCTTCCCATCCACCTCACCCATCTGACGGTGCCTCCTGTTCGTTAGTCCCCTTGTTCCCAGGAAGCTGCTACAAACCAGCACTCTCCCATCCCCACTCCTCCTCCTAGGGAAGGACCATTTCTTCCTTACAGCATGCAAGCAGTGCCTGTCATTACTGAACATCCACCTCTTCCATTGCCTCATCAAGTGCCCGGATTCCTGATTTGTGCCGTTGAATTGTGGTTTTGAGCTATAGCAACTCAGCCAGGGAATGTGCTGAACATTGCTACGGTTGGCCTAGATGGACAGGAGAAGCTTGTGGTGGGTATTTGTAAGCACCAGAGAAGACAGGCTATTTCTTTGTCCAGCTGAACAGAGAATAGTTACCACCTTCACTATCTTGCTTCAGTTGTCTGCATGCAGTCAGGCAATAAAGAGATGGACAAAGGAGAGAGCTAGTGGCAGAGGTGACATCCTGATGCGAATGCATGATATGCTGAGGAGAGAAAGACGTCCCAGGGAACTTGGGAATCAAAGCTGAGCTGCACTGACCGCCTGCCTCAAGTGCCTCTGTGCCCGAGTGATAATTGGCAGCATCCTGTAGGGAAGTGGATGCTGGTGGTGGCCCCACACTTTCCTCTGCAGTGGTCCTGCTGACAGGTGGGGCAGCCAGGTTACTCACGAGGTAGGTTAAGAGAAGGAATCATCAAAAATTAGGGGTGTCATGGGTACAGCCCGCTGATTTTGCTGATCTCACTCTGTGAATGAGATTCACTTCTTCTCTGAATACTGGGCTCCATGCAGAGCAACCTTGTCAGGGAAGCTTCCAGAATAATCTGCGAGGCCTGTAACACTTTTCTTTGAGGAGCAGGAAGGAGGAAACGGCAGTTAGGGACTGTAGCAAACAACCAGAGTGGCTCCTGGGAGCAAAAAGCCCACTATGACTTCCTGTGTTACCACGTGGAAGGAGAGGAGCACAAGCTCCTTCTGAAATGCACAGGTCTTCCCAGCCTCAAAATGTGTGGGAAGGAGCCACGGATACCAGCTTTCCAGCGTCTCATCTTTCTTCTCAGTGCTCACCTGCAGTGCTTTGCTGCTCATTTATCACAGCCTACAAGGAGGAAGGGTAGCTTAGATGTCTTCCACATCCTGAAGTACTGCAGCTCATTGCAGTCTTCCCATCTTTGTAGGATTGCTTTCCACCATCGATCACAGGTTTTCTGAGTCAAGGCACCAGGCAGCTAGGAAGCGGCTCAGACACTCAGTCTCTGCCCGCGCTGCCTGCGGATTGTAGGAGACCGTACAGGACAGTTCAGTTCTGCAACAAGGTATAGTGTTACATGTTCGTCACTTCTTATGTCACCCTGACAAAAACCAGAGCCACACTGCTGCAGGCGCCAGGCAGAAGTCAAACCTGAACTCTTGTTCTCACCATCTTGAAACGCAAATGAAAACTTGGCCACGTGGCACAGCACCTTTACTGAGGCTGTTTATGGAGTGGGCGGCCTAGGAAAGAGAGTGCCGCCTCCTTCCCCAGCGTAACCCGCAGTGGGAAGGAGCTGCTGTTCCCCAACGCACAGGGCAGGCAACAGCAGTCCAGGCATGCTGCACTGGGAGATCCCAGGCGACATGCACAAAGTGTGCAGCAGCAAAGGAAACGTCATGTTCATACGGCACTGAAATGTGTTCTTTCACGTGTTCATGTTCCCCCTCAAACATTTGCCTGAACAATTAGAAATACTCAAATTAGCGACACCCAGAGTTTCTGTTTTACATATCCTTCTGGTCTCCAGCCTCTGCACATGTTTTCCAGACACGTCGTACTTTGTGTACCCTGTGACCCTCCCAGCTTCTTAAAGGAATGGGTTAAGCTGAAAGGAAGAGTGGTGACTGGCTACTTTCTCTCTACCTGAATTCACATTCCCTACTGGCAAATGTAGGCTTTTCATTAAACCATTAGTATACACAGATAAATTCATCCAGTACAGTAACATTTTCATGCATATTATATTTATATCACATTAAAACATTAAATACTGAACAAGAAACTTTATAATTTGACTGACTGACTGACTGCTTGCTTGACCAGTCGGAACCGATTCTTGGAATTATCCCTTAACTGAGCTTGGAAGTTATCGAAAACTATGCAGCCTGGAATGATCCAGGAGCTATTTCTCTCTTGCTTTGAACCAAAATAAGACTTAAAAAAAATCTGAATGTTTTTGCAAGCAGATAATTTTAAGAAAAATGAAGAAAGCTGTATCTCTGGATCCCTTTGTAATAACTAAATTTTCTGCCTCATGCCTACCATACCGCTGGTCATAGATTTCTTATTTTAAGAGATTACTGATCTATCTGGGGATTTTAAATCTATATGAATACAAAAACCTTTTATCGTGGGGAAGAGTCTTCTACCGGAGATGGAACAGTATGCAGTTGTAACCCCTTCCCTATTGAGACACAAAGTTTTCTTACTTACATAACAAGGTGTTATGATTTAGAACATCATGATAAATCGGTTTCTAAATAAAATCCATCATCCACAGACAAAATACATCTCCCAAATCATCCAAAGTCTGCAGTTACATCAAGGGTAGATTTGGATTGCTGTGAGTGACTCTGTGACTTAATTTATGTTTCTTATGTACCTGGAGCACCCAGAAGTCAGAATGAATTTAACTGGATCACATAGATAAAGTATGAATGCTCAGCAGCACAGGCATCAGGAAGAGCTACTTGCTTGAGAAAATATTGAAGATGCTGTGCAGCCTTACGCAGCCCAAGGTAAAAAACATGTTAACGGGGCTTTGCAGCCATAGGCTTAGTGCATGACCTTGATCACCATTTGAAATACGCCTACATATGCTGCAGACCTGCCTCCTCAGCTGCATCTGTGAGACGGATGCCACCATACAGCCTCCTGAGCAAACAGTAAAACTGCGGCACAGTCATAGTTCACTTGGTGGGATGAATCACAAGACTGGAGTGCTGCAATCGATGACTGTAAACAGCTCAGAAGGGGCAGGCAAGGAAGGAGAGGCGAGGGGGGGGGCTGCCCTCTATGTAAAAAAATTGATTGATTGCACAGAGCTGTCTTTGAAAAACAGTGATGAACAGTTGAGAACAGCCAAGATGGGTAAAAATTAGAGGCCAAGATGGGTAAAAATTAGAGGCCAAGCCAACAAAGGGAACCTCATGGTTGGTATTTACTACAGGCTGCCCGATCAAGGGCAGGGTGTTGACGAAGCTTTCTTGCTATAACTACAGGAAGCATCACACTCGCAGGCTCTGATCCTGCTGGGGGACTTCAATCAACCTCACCTCTGCTGCAAAAGTGGCACAGCAAGCTGTAAGCGGTCCAGGAGACTCCTGGAGAGTGTTGAGGATAATTTTTTAACCCAGGTGAAAGACAGCCTAACCAGAGGAGAAAGAAGCGCTACTGGACCTTGCTCACCAGCACAAATAAACTAATCAGAGAGGTCAAGACTGGTGGCAGCCTGGGCCCAGGCCCATCATGAACTTGAGGGATACGGGCCAGGCAAAAAGTAAAGTCAAGACCTTGGGTTTTAGGAGAGTGGACTTTGAGATGTTTAAGAAACTAGTGGATGGGACCCACTGGGAAACTGCTTTCAGAGATAAAGGAGCAGAATAGTCCTATTTAAGGACACTTTTCTTAGGGAACAAGTGCTCTCGATTCCCACGTGTAAGAAATCAGGCAAGGAAGGCAGGAGACCGGCACGGCTGAGTAAGGACATTCTGGTCGAACTGAAGTGCAGGAAGGAAATGCGTAGGCAGTGGAAGCAGGGACACGCATCCTGGGAAGAATATAGGGTTGCTGTCCAGGTGTGTAGGGATGGGATCAGGAAAGCTAAGGCACATCTGGAGCTGAATTTGGCAAGGGATGTGAAGAAGAATAAGAAGGGCTTCTGCAGGTATGTTGGTCAGAAAAGCAAGACTAAAGAAAATGTACCCTCCAGTAAATAAGACAGGATAACTAGTGACAACCGACATGGAGAAGGCTGAGGTACTCAACAACTGCTTTGCCTCAGTTTTCACTGGCAATCTCTCTTCCCATATCTCTCAAGTCCTTGAACCCCAAAGCAGGGACTGGGGGAACAAAGTCCCTCCCATTGTAGGAGAAGATCAAGCCTGAGACCACCTGAGGAACCCGAACATACACAAGTCCGTGGGACTTGTCAAGATACATCCCGGGGTCCCGAGGGAACTGGCATAGTTGCTAAGCCACTCTCCATCCTATTTGAAAACTCATGGCAGTCAGGTGAAGTCCCCAGTGACTGGAGAAAAGGGAATATCACACCCATTTTTTTTCAAAAGGATAAGAAGGAGGGCCCTGGGAACTACTGACCAGTCAGGCTTACCTTGGTGCCTGGTACGATCCTGGAAAAGATCCTCCTGGAAGCTATGTCAAAGCATATGGAAGACAGGGACGTGATTGAGGGGAGGTACGGATTTGATGGATGGACTATTAGATGGATAAGGAATTGGCTGGATGGCTGCATCCGAAGAGTTACAGCAGCTCAATGTCCAAGTGGAAACCAGCAAGGAGTGGTGCCCCTCAAGGGTCTGTACTGGGACCAAAACTGGTTAATATCTTCATCAGTGACATAGATAGTGGGACTGAGTGCACCAAGCTGAGTGGTGCAGTTGATGCACTAGAGGGAAGGGATGCCATCCAGAGGGAACTTGAGAGGCTTGAAGAGTAGGCCCATGCGAACCCTATGAAGTTCAACAAGGCCAAGTGCAAGGCCCTGCACCTGGGTTGGGGCTGTTACCGTAAGTCGGCAGATGAGGAACTCTCTAAGACTCAATTTGGAGTTTTAGAAAGCAGGCATTCTTTATTGTGGCGCCGGGTGCAAGGTGGAATTTCCACAAATCAAGCACGCCTATGGCTAGATCACCGTTACATTTATACACAAGAATTACAAGGTAAGACACTCCCAGTTACAATGATTGGTTAGTGATTTACATATAATTATAATATTGCTTGTGTCATTCTCTTCTGTTACTACGCTTGCGCAGGGGAAGGGTCTTCACCTGGGCAAGGGTCTTTGTGACCTGTGGGTGTGTTTTTCAGTATTATAATGAAGGCAGTTCACTTCAGGACACCTTAAAAGTAAGTTTTGTGGCCAAGTTGGCCAGCTAAATATCTACCTTGCCAGGTTGTCAAATTATTTCACAACCAAACATAGAAAGATTCAGTAAAACTTAAGATAATCTTCAACAGGGCCATCCCCAATATCAGTACAGACAGGGGGATGAATTAATTAAAAGCAGCGCTGCAGAGAAGGACTTGGGGATGCTGGTAGATGAAAAATTGGATATGAGTTGGCAATGTGCGCTTGCAGCCCAGAAAGCCAACCATATCCTGGGCTGCATAAAAAGAAGCGTAGCCAGCAGGTCGAGGGAGGCAATTCTCCCCTTCTGCTCTGCTCTCGTGAGACCCCACCCGGCTCCTATGAAGAAAGACAGAGAGAGTTGGGATTGTTCAGCCTGGAGAAGGGTGTGGGGAGACGCTATTGTGACCTTTTAATATATAAAGGGAGCTTATAAGACAGATGGAGATTTTTCACCAGGGTCTGTAGTGACAGGACAAGAGGCAACAGTTTAAACTGAAAGAGGGTAGATTTAGACTGGACATACAGAAGAAATTTTTTATGATGAGGGTGGTACAACGCTGGACCAGGTTGCCCAGAGAAGCTGTGGATGCTCCATCATCGGAAGTGTTCAAGGTCAGGCTGGACGGGGCTTTGAGAAACCTGATCTAAGCGGGGGATGTCCTGGACTAGATGGTCTTTGCATGTCCCTTCCGACCCAAACCATTCTATGATTCTGTGATTCTATAGTCACTCGGGCTCAAAAGAAGGACCTTTACAGAAGCATTTGTCCAATACCGGAGTAGGAGAAAAATGAGTCCTCATATTTCTGCCTGAAGTTCTGAAAAATTTCTGTCCCAGCCAAATATCGCAGTCCACCGTGAGCACTACCTTCTACCTTTCCAAAAATCTTTTTTACTTTAATAAATGTTCTGTTTGCTTGGCTATTATTTTCAGGGAAAAATAGGAGGTGAAGTAATTCTGTCTTTTACATCATTTTACAAAGCTTCATACCAGAAAAAAAGGTTAAGATAATATTTGAAATAAGTAATTTTTTTTTAAATAAGGTTGCCCATTAAATTAAAGCAACTAAAGGGCACTTGCAAAATTATTTCTTCCTTCCTCTCCTCCACCTGACAGCATTTGCAAGATCTCTCTGCATTTTCTCCTTTGCTGAGCCTAAAACTAACTGTCTATGATTGTAAAAAACAAAATTTGGAAGTCCAGATACGTGGTCAAAATATTGGAGCACCAGCAAAAGGAGCTTTTAGGAGGGCGTATAGACTGCTCCAGGACTGTGCTGCTACATCAGGTATTTGGAAGAAGGACAGAGGCCTAGCCTAAACCTAGGAAAATGCATTTGCAGAGGATCAAAAGAATTTAGAGGTGAAGCTACCAGTGGACTGACTCTGATCGGAGTGAATAGAAGGGAGTAAGATACAGAATTTGAAGGAAATATGGATGCTACAGAACTAACCCCCAGAAATTTCTCCTCAATGATAAGTGTCCCTCCCAACAGATTAACTTCTATGACAATGTCGTTCACAACCCACAATTCACAGTAGGGTCAGCAGGTGAAACCACCATGAAATATAGCATCAGTACAGACGTTGGCTCCAGATCCACGTGATCTTTGGTTTTTATACTCTCGCATGTGATGTTATTCTGCTGTTTGTCTTCTCTAGACGAAAGCCCCTCTGAAATGCTACCCCATCTCCTGGCAGTTTCTCACACTTTAGGTGCAGCCCAGTCATGGTAAGCCAGCACCACTGACAAGCTCTTAAAATTGACCCCCCATCACCAAAACTCCACAAGATGGTGTGTGATATTACATTATCGAAAGAAAAAGTGAAAGAAGCCAAATGGCTGCATTTTCAAGTGTATGAAATAATCACCAGGGTCTCCTATTCTTTCCCACATTGTACTACGTATTTTGCACATGACGCTCCTCTAGCCAACTCATCCCAAGAAAAAATCATTATATGTGTATTCAGTTTATCCCACATCACAAAACTCATGGGTTAGAAAAAGCCATGCCCTAGTTTATCTTGGCAGTTCTGAGGATGTAATTGTTTGATTAAGCCACTTGATTTATATAATTTTATTAAAGAAATACCTGCAGCCTTACTTCTGTTTTTCAAAAAGAAAACATGCACACATTTTTTTTTTTTTTTGCACAACTGCTGATACTGGCTGACAAAATGCCAAAAGGCAAGCACAAAAATAAACTATCATAAAATAGGAACATACAAATGAATGTGTTTACCTGTTGTGCTTAATAAAAAAGAAGCATTTCGAGAAAAAAATGGCAACATAGTTCATCAAAATATTAACACAAGGATGCAGAAAACTGCGGGAAGCAGTGGAAGAACTTCTGTATGTTCTTATGAGATATTGAAGGTACGTGCTGATCTAAGAGCGCTGTTTTTCACATTGTCGTTTCTGGTGAAAACCGTCTTTCTTTTACTTTTTATTGGCTCCGAGTAAAGCTAAATAGGGCACTATGTCTAAAGGTTTCATTATTTTTAAGAGATGAAGCCGTGTTACGGGAAACGACTCATAACCCAGCTACAGAGCTGAGTGGCTACTTTGTGCTACTTGCTTCTTTTCAAAGCTAATTTACGCTGAGAAAATGTCTCGAGATTACCCCCATTTTGCACTACGTTGATGAAAAACCGCCTCAGCAACACGAATCCGCTGCCACTATGACAGCGCTGTCAGAAGGAAAGTTTCAGTTCAAAAGGAAAAATAAAAATCTCACCGTCCAGCTCTGCGTGCCACCCCTAAACCCGGGGATTCTTGGCCTGCCAGAAACTCATTGTAACGCTCACCTAAAAGAATCGCCGAAAGACAAAAATATCTTCTGTCCCCAGCAACCCTACTAAGAAACGCGGTGCAGCGATCACACTCTTCGCCGAAAAACGCACTTTTTTGAGGAGGAAGAAACACAAGCCGAACGGCAGAGGGCGGGGCGGCGGGGCGGGGCGGGCTCGGCAACTCACCAA
>NW_008823954.1:3115838-3117210 GCF_000699105.1 Pygoscelis adeliae | reverse complement strand
CAGCCAATAAAAACGAAGGCTAGACGAAACCTTAATTTGCATGCGCTCCCTATAAAAGGCGTGCGCTCACGCTGATTTTCCGTCCGTGACCGTAAGACTTTTAGCGAGAGCGTAGAGAAAGGTTGATCATAATGCCCGAGCCAGCCAAGTCCGCCCCCGCGCCCAAGAAGGGCTCCAAGAAAGCGGTGACCAAGACGCAGAAGAAGGGCGACAAGAAGCGCAAGAAGAGCCGCAAGGAGAGCTACTCGATCTACGTGTACAAGGTGCTGAAGCAGGTGCACCCCGACACGGGCATCTCGTCCAAGGCCATGGGCATCATGAACTCCTTTGTCAACGACATCTTCGAGCGCATCGCCGGCGAGGCCTCGCGCCTGGCGCACTACAACAAGCGCTCCACCATCACCTCGCGGGAGATCCAGACGGCCGTGCGGCTCCTGCTGCCCGGCGAGCTGGCCAAGCACGCCGTCTCCGAGGGCACCAAGGCCGTCACCAAGTACACCAGATCCAAGTAGAGCGTCTCGGTCAGACCGGCTCGACCCAAAGGCTCTTTTAAGAGCCACCCACCTTTTCAATAAAAGGGCTGATGCTGTGGCGAGTTGATATAGGTCTCCTAGGTTCTTCTCGCGAAAGGAGATAGAATAGTGTGAAAGCACTATCATTTCTAAGGATCCCGGGATCCCGAGATGTACCTATTCGCAGTAAGCGATGCGTTCTGCATCTGCCTTAGTGGAGCAGAGAACGCTTGTGATTCGCGAAAAATACTCCGGCAGCCCGCTTCGCTTTCGTGTCTGGTTTGGGGGAGGTTTAACGATAAATGAGCTGTGTAGGTGTTCTCTTTAAGTGCCCGAAATAAAAGCGTGTTCCGGATAGGTGGTGCTTGCTATTTTTTCCTTGCGAGGCACTTTAGCGGAATGGGGCTACATAGAAAGCACAGGCGGTTCAAGATGGCCGTGTGCTAATTTTTTTTTTTTTACAGCAAGAAGCTCCAGGCTGGCCATCCTCCCCACCGTTAGCGTTCTCACAGGCGATCAGGGGAAGGAAACAGAAACGCTTCACGGCGTTCTCGCCCCGAACCGCGCAGCCCCGCCTGTGGGCCCGAGCACGGTCTACCCCTCAGCGCTTTTCCCCGGCTCTCGCCCGCTTCTCCCTCCACCGCCCTGCTCCCCCGCGCTCCGTAAATCCCACAGGCGAGCAACCTGCGGGAGCAGGGGGGAGGCGGGAGGACCCTGAGCCGCGCAGTTGCCGGGCTCTGTCCGACCTGAGTGAGGACTGCACAGAGATCCCCAGCAGGCGGGCCCGGCCCGTCGCGGCGCAGGTCCCGAGGGAGCGGTGATTGGTCGCGGCGGCGCTCGCGGCTCGGAGGTCCTCGCTT
>NW_008823954.1:3114436-3115205 GCF_000699105.1 Pygoscelis adeliae | reverse complement strand
ACAAAATAGACATGAGCCTTGCAAGCGTTCAGGAGAGTGTAATTTACAATTAACCATTCCCCTTTTGAACGGTTTTCGCTAAAGGTTTTCATTTACGAGACAGACTATAAAAATTGCTTTCAGAAATAGGCAAAACCGAAAATAAAAAGCGGCGAGTGCAAGACGGGGGGAGGGTGAGCGCCGCTGGGCGGTTGGCGTAAAGGCGCGCTTTCGAGGCGGGCTTTTCGAATTTGAAAGCCTCCAATAGCAACGGGCGCACTGCTGCCAGCCAATCGGAGAGGGGAACATGCTATAAAAGCCGCCACGGCACCAAGACCTCCTCATTCCCCGGCACCGGTTCCGAGAGGCATCCCTCTTCCCTCAGAGCGATGGCGCGCACGAAGCAGACGGCGCGTAAGTCGACGGGCGGGAAGGCGCCCCGCAAGCAGCTGGCCACCAAGGCGGCCCGCAAGAGCGCGCCGGCCACGGGCGGCGTGAAGAAGCCGCACCGCTACCGGCCCGGCACGGTGGCGCTGCGCGAGATCCGGCGCTACCAGAAGTCGACGGAGCTGCTGATCCGCAAGCTGCCCTTCCAGCGCCTGGTGCGCGAGATCGCGCAGGACTTCAAGACCGACCTGCGCTTCCAGAGCTCGGCCGTGATGGCGCTGCAGGAGGCGAGCGAGGCCTACCTGGTGGGGCTCTTCGAGGACACCAACCTCTGCGCCATCCACGCCAAGCGCGTCACCATCATGCCCAAGGACATCCAGCTGGCCCGCCGCATCCGCGGCGG
>NW_008823954.1:3110317-3112023 GCF_000699105.1 Pygoscelis adeliae | reverse complement strand
GATCCGAGACGCTCTACTTGGAGCTGGTGTACTTGGTGACGGCCTTGGTGCCCTCGGAGACGGCGTGCTTGGCCAGCTCGCCGGGCAGCAGGAGCCGCACGGCCGTCTGGATCTCCCGCGAGGTGATGGTGGAGCGCTTGTTGTAGTGCGCCAGGCGCGAGGCCTCGCCGGCGATGCGCTCGAAGATGTCGTTGACGAAGGAGTTCATGATGCCCATGGCCTTGGACGAGATGCCTGTGTCGGGGTGCACCTGCTTCAGCACCTTGTACACGTAGATCGAGTAGCTCTCCTTGCGGCTCTTCTTGCGCTTCTGTGCGCCCTTCTTCTGCGTCTTGGTCACCGCTTTCTTGGAGCCCTTCTTGGGCGCGGGGGCGGACTTGGCCGGCTCGGGCATTTTGATCAACCTTTCTCTACGCTCTCGCTAAAAGTCTTACGGTCACGGACGGAAAATCAGCGTGAGCGCACGCCTTTTATAGGGAGCGCATGCAAATTAAGGTTTCGTCTAGCCTTCGTTTTTATTGGCTGAGGGAGGTTTTTACAGTCAGAGCTCTCCGTAGTTCATTGCCATTGGTTAGAATTCGATCCGCGTTCCCATTGGCTGTTTTCGCAGTGTCACCTTCTCGGCCTATCGAAATTCGCTCCTTTCGCTGAGAAGGGATATAAGGGCGAGTTGCTTTCATTTCTCTATAGCTCCTGCTCCCAGGTGCTGAGTCGCTGCGATGTCGGGCCGCGGGAAGCAGGGCGGGAAGGCGCGGGCCAAGGCCAAGTCGCGCTCGTCGCGGGCCGGGAGGAGCTCAACAAGCTGCTGGGCAAGGTGACCATCGCGCAGGGCGGCGTGCTGCCCAACATCCAGGCCGTGCTGCTGCCCAAGAAGACCGACAGCCACAAGGCTAAAGCCAAGTGAACGCCGAAGAACAACGCCCGGGAAGTCTTTCCCAGAGAAACCCAAAGGCTCTTTTCAGAGCCACCAACAAACTCGGAAAAAGAGCCTGAGCTTCACTAAAAACAAGTAGCAGAAAGCCCCCGCGCCGTTTGAAAAGTTCGGCGGAGGCTTGACCGTGAAACATCCGCCCCAGCTGCGAGGACGCAGCCCCGCGCAGACGCCCCCCGACTCCGCGCCGTTTCCCTACCCCGGTCCGGGGGCGGGGCTGGCGGGAAGGAGCTCGGCCCTTCCGAAGCCGCAGCCAATCCCTGCGCCGTGCCGGCTTTTCAAAGCCACCAGCGCGCTGCTTCGCTCTCCCCGGTGAGCGGAGGGGAGGTTTAAAAGCAGCCCTGAACTTTGCTGCTCCGACCCTCCTCTGCCGGTCCCCGCACCGAAACAAAAGCGCTCCCGCCCGCAGACTGCCGATCCCCTAAAACACGGGCGGGAACTGCCTCCCTCAGTTCTCTCCCCGTTGTCTCCGTCCCCAAAAGGGTCGGCAGCCACAGCGCTTCAGCCCTTTTAAGAAAGCTTGGGTGGCTCTTAAAAGAGCCGTTGGGTGTAAGTGCGGAGCAAGAGGGGGTTTACTTCTTCTTGGGCGCCGCCTTCTTCGCCTTGGCCGCTTTCGGCTTGGCCGCCTTGGGCTTGGCTGCTTTGGGCTTCACCGCCTTCGCCTTGGCCGGGCTCTTCGCTGCCGCCGCCGCCGCCTTTTTGGGCTTGGCAGCTTTAGCCGCTTTCTTGGGGCTCTTGGCCGCTTTCTTGGCCGCGGCAGGCGCCCGCGTCCTGT
>NW_008823954.1:3100681-3109779 GCF_000699105.1 Pygoscelis adeliae | reverse complement strand
CGCGGCTCGGCTTGTGTTTCTTCGGGGATAATAAAATGTTTTTTTTCTACTTTATCTGTCACGAAATTGCCCCTTTTCTACATCTGGGATGCCGTGAAAGTGCCTATTTTCGCCTGGCGGTGTCTTGTCGCGAAAAGAGTGCAGTTTGGGTAGAGAGGGGATAATAAATCCCCAGTCCTGGAACCGAACGGACCTTGAGAGAGCAAAAGTTTTGTTTTTCTTTGTAAATTAGAAACTCTCCTTTAAAGTTAACGCGAGACAAGAAACTGAGTGTTAATCTTCAGAGGGTCTTTTTCACAACAGAGAAGAAAGCGAACAGTTAGAATCTCATTCTTTAAAATAAAATGGTTTCAAAGAGAATGAGGTAGCACAAGTTCCCACAAGCCGTGCCTCCGCTCCTCTTACCGAGCTTTGTACCTCTGGCTACTGCGAAACACTCAGGGATTTTTTTCCCCGTACTTCCAAAGCTAAAGTTTCCGGAGGCTATGCGTGAGGTAGCAGACAGAATACCCTTTATTTACCTCAGAATGGGCTACTTTCTCTGCAACTCTTTGCTGTTGTTAACATAACAAAAGGCTCTCTAATGTTAATGGCATAAAGTGGGACACGAAGACCAAAGATGAAAAGGTTTGTGTCCAATCGCTGAGCTTCATGTAAGTCTCTGGCATACAGAATCAGACCACACTCTAAATAAAGTACACACTGCTATTTCTGTAAAAACTGTTGGTGTGATTCAGTAACATGGAAAAAAATAGGCAGAGATCGAGTCTGCAAGAGATGTGAAAGCACCATTTTATTCATATTTTGATGCCCAGCTCGGAAGAAAAATCAGAGTTTTTGCTCACTGGTCTTTTGCCGGGTTACAGATCAAGTCACAGCAGCTTCTGTACATAAAACCTTTGGCTGCAGCACAAAATGATGCAAAGTAATTTATCCACAAAGTGGTGACTACTCTATTAGCATGCACACCTCCTTATCAGCTAAAACTTTGTGTATATTTTTGTGTCTCTGGCAGGAGTTCCCAGTCCATTTACCTTGAAGTTTAATGGCCATCAGCCAGTTTAGCACTGTCATATTGCTGCATCTGTACCTGATGTATACAAACTGCACTTGCACAGTTTACGTATGATGCTGACCACGTGAGCAACTTCACTATTTCAAGGAAATGCAAGATCTGTGAGTGGAAAAATATCACCTCACTCCTCTCTCTCATTCCACTACAGGGAAGGCAGATGAACCTCTTGAAGATTTTGGGTGACCCCTCATCTTCAATTACTTCACAAAGTCCCATTCTTTAAAACTTCTTACAGGCAGTTTGAAATTCTCTGAATTTACCAATATTTATGGTAAAAAGGACTTTAGGAAAAGAAACATATTTTTCTCTCCCACTTACGTTTTCTTTCTAAGTCTTCCTCATCATTGAGGTCTCCTAGCTGAGCAGTTATCCCTGAGAAAGAGAGGGCAAATAAGACGGCAAATTCAGCAAATCTGGATCTGGGCTTTCAAAGCCGTGTTGGAAGTGGGATGGCTTATAGAGCAATGTTCACTGGGTATTTTACAAAGGCAAGAGAACTTGACTGTAACACATTTACTTCATGTAGTAATAGGGGGCATAAAGAATTCAATAGTGAAATTATTAACATCTCCTAAAGTTTCCTGAAATCACGTGGATTTCACCTGAAATCAGGTGGCTTGCTCTGTCCCATCTAGGTCTGGTAAAAGCCCTTGATGTCCTTTAAAAACTGAACTTGTTACATGGTCTGTAAGCTGAATCTTTTTGTACTCACCAACTCTTTTCACATGACCAATGCCAATACTGGGGTTGGGACAGAAGCCTTTCTACCTCACAATAAAACAATTTTCCCCATTTTCTGTAACTCTTATTTTGCAAGAGTAATAATGCAGCACAATAGCACATTTTCCTCCAACCTGTAATTTGATATTCTCAAGACTGTTTTCCTTACACACACATATATGGAATACAGCTGTATGTCTAAATCCTGTATAGCAGTGATAACTACACCACTAACTATCTCCAGAGGAAAAGCCTCTCAGTATGTGCCAGAGCAACACTGCAGTGCATTGTTGTAGTCCTTGTCTTACTCCACTTTTGAGGCTATCAATCTCCATCAAATGTTAAATGGCCATTTTTCAACTTGAAGCTATTTTTAAAAATTATTTTATATGCTTCTGCTTATTTGATTTTCCACTTATGTGTTTACTCCATTATTCCCTTCCCGTATTGTTAAGAAGACAATATATTCTCATGACCATCTCACAAACAAGCAGTCAAGCCATGTGTATTAGGGGGAGAATGTAGAAGTACCAGAGAAAAATCAAGGCATACAAGGAGAGATGAATACAGTGTCACCTCATTCAGCAGTGAATACGCAAGGATTGTGGTTCGCCCTCCTACCCCAAATACTGCTATTCTTTGTGTGATTAGCAGCATGAAAAGCCTGAAGTTATGCACCAGAGGTCATTACTCTAGTCATGGTTAAGCTTAATTAGGACACATGGAAGTAGTACACATTTCCCTGCAACACAGACACAAAAAAAAGGAGAAGATAGGGAGGAGACTTGCTGGGAGAGATTCTCCCTCCATCTTATGCATTTGCCATCACAATTACAGCAAGCTTCGCTGCCTCACCTTAGAAGAGGTGACCATCAAAAACAACAGGACCTCAATGGTATTCCACGCTTTCGGTCTCCACATGCTCTGTCAGTATCGACAGAGATATCTGGCAGAGTAACAAAGATCTGCCAGCAAATCCTACAGAACTTTTTTTTTGCTGGTGCTACCAATGTGAGCCAGCTCAGACTGCAGGGCTAGATCTGAAAGCCTCTTCAGGGCCCTTCCCAGCCAGCATGAGAAGTATAGATTATTATAGCCGGTAACATATGCCTACTAGCTTGAAAAAATTTATAGTATTCCAAACCAAACTTAATGCCTGCAAGACAACATGCAATTTTTGCAAGATTAGGGTAATTTTCCATTTATTTGCATGTCCCTTTTGCGATACTTAACCTGGCACTAGGTGACAAAGCATAGTGGCCACTGTCCTGGTTTCGGCAGGGATAGAGTTAATTTCCTTCCTAGTAGCTGGTACAGTGCTGTGTTTTGGATTTAGGATGAGAACAAAGTTGATAAGGCACCGATGTTTTAGTTGTTGTTAGGTAATGCTTACACTAGCCAAGGACTTTTTAGTTTCCCATGCTCTACCGACTGAGAAGGCTGCAGGTGCACAAGAAGCTGGGAGGGGGCACAGCCAAACTGGCCAAAGAAACATTCCATACCATGTGACGTCATGCTCAGTACGTAAACTGGGGAAAGCTGGCTGGGGGGGCCGCTGCTCGGGGACTGGCTGGGCATCGGTCAGCGGGTGGTGAGCAATTGCACTGTGCATCACTTGCTTTGTGTATTATTAGTATTATTATTATATTATTACTATTATCATTTTATTTCAATTATTAAACTGTTTTTATCTCAACCCACAAGTTTTTTTCACTTGTGCTCTTCCAGTTCTCTCCCCCATCCCATTGGGGGCGGGGAGTGAGCGAGCGGCTGCGTGGTGCTCAGTTGCCGACTGAGGTTAAACCACAACAGCCACTGTAGATGACATTACAATTCCTAGGAAGAGCACCGTACAGAGGTTCAGTGTTCAGCTGTTTGTATACATACTGAGGATAATTCTTCCTGAACTCTTTGCTCCTTTTCCTCCCCTTCCTTATGACTTTTCCACATGAGTATCTAACAGCACTGCATTTATTCATTTCACATTGCCACGCCTTTCCCAAACACGTAAAGCCCATCCCCATTTTGGAGATGAGAGAACTGAGAGTCACTTACCCACATTTCTTAAAAATGCAGTTACTTGGATCCTCTGATTTTTGTCTGGTTCAGGTTTTCTACCCTGAGGCCCAGCTGAGGCCCAGCTATACGTGTTAACTTTCATGATTTCCTGTCAGCAGAAAAACAGTTCAGAGATGATTCATCTAATTTCACAGGGAAAAAACCAAAACCTGTTCAAAATGCAATTAATTTGTCTGCTCGTTTTAACTTTTAATTTGTCACAAACCTCATCTCCCTCCCGTACACACACAGGCCAGGCCAGGACATCAATCTGCAGGTGGGGTCAGGATCAGGCCCGGTCAGGGGCTCCAGGGTCAGACACAGCCCCAGCCCTGGGGCATCAGGCACCTCCCTGGTGCAGTGGGGCCATGGCTGGGCAGGGCTGTGGGGAGCTGGAGACCGGCCCTGTTGTGGTGTCGCTGGGGCAGGGGCTGATGGTCCTGGGGGGCTGAAATGGGGTCCTGGGACCTGGGCAGGGTGGGGTGAGCCCCAGGAGATGCTGGGCAGGGACAGGCAGGACTGGTGGTGCCCTGACAGGACCCCTCCTTGGTGTAGCAGGGACTATAAAAGGCTCTCAAAGCTACTGCTTTAGCATCCCTCTAGGTGCAGACAATAAAGAGCAATTTTGGCCAAGTTGCATGCAAATGTTTGACTACAGTCCTAGTAGACAGAGAAGTAGATTTCAGTTATAACAAAACTCTACTGCCACTTGGACTTATCATTGACATTGGACGCAGTCACCAGCTTTAGGTTCAAGACGGCTGAGAACAACAGTTCCTGCATCACCTCAGTTTAGTGATTCCCAACTCTTTTGTCATCAAACACATCAAAATGTGGAGTGGCTTGGCTGACCTTGCATAGGGCCCACAGTGGTCAGTTGGATCTGAACCACCCTTCCACCTTTATTTCATTGACCCTCACAGGAAAACATCTCAAGAGGTTTTGGACTAGCAGCAGCCAGCTTCAGTTGCCAGGCTGTCCTTCTGGGTAACAGCATTTCCATTCCTTCCAGCACAGTCACAAAACCTAAAAGGGGCCAGTAGAAAGAGCCATTTGTTCCACCTTTTAGCTGCTATCTGGAGAAAATGCTGACCCACAGTTTTGGTCTGGGTGACAATGTACAAGTCTCCCTACTAACTGTGGGTGGTAACTCCCATCCTTTCCCGTCCCACTCTGAACCATGACACTCACGTTACAGGGGTGCCTCAGCCAGTTTTGTTTCCTCTAAGGCAGCTGGTCTCAAACTTGTGGCTGGCGTGCAGCCCTCGGGGCTCACCTGCTCCCCATTGGTGCCCACCCTGGCCGAGGAGAAGATAACTGCCTTTACTTACTATCAGCAGCTAAGCATATTAGCTGTTCTCTGATTAATCTAGACATTTAAGAGCTGACTTTTGGACCTGTTTCACCTCTCAAGTGCTGCGACGCATGGTTTGGGAAAAGACCTGCTTGCAGAAGAGCACTCACTGCACTTAGGCACCTCTGCAGCCTCCATGGAAAGATTCTACATTACTAGCTTTGTTCCTCCTTTACTAACCGATAGCTTTGACTCTTCTCACTTCCCTTCTTCAACCATCAGTGACCCACAGTGCCAAATACAACTTGCAACCCCTCCACTTTCTGCAGAGAAGCCAGGGAGATGAGCTGCCACCTCACAAAAACAAGCTCACAGTGGCTCAGCACAGGTGGACAAACCTTCTCCTTGAGGGAGAAGAGATTGGCCCCTCTCCCTGTGTTGCTGGAGGACAGGGATAGAAGATGATGTTCCCTGCACTTTTCCTAGAGGACGCTGGGATGCAGAGTCTGCAAAGGAAAGGAGCAGTTTGGCACAGATGTCCAGCAGCTGAAGCGCCGCCCTGAGCTAAGTGCAAAAATAGCTGCTGGCATCACTGCACCTGTGAAAACAGGAGAGCTGCGTGGAGCTGGGCAAGCAGACGTCTTCAGAGAAGAGCTGGAGGAGGAGGGATACGTCTGGTGGGTTGTTTTGCCACCTTCTTTTTGAGCATATGTAAGGTGTGTTACGTAAAGTGCTTAGTTTTGGGACCCTGAATACATCCATGTCTCTTGTTCCTTTTCCACAAGACTCCTCTGGTAGTTTTGAACTGATGAACAGCTTCTAAGAGGTTTTTAAAAATTACCTGCATGAAGCAATAATCTTTTCTTATTGCTGGCATGAATTCAAATGAGAATTCCTATGACAGCTGTCCCATCACTTCCATATTCGGAAAAAAATGAAATTTTGTCCCAGGGGCCTTACAAGGGAAAGATTCCTCTTGGCCTACTGATGCCTTTTCTTCTCCAAGAAATATAAAGAAAAGAATGTTGTGGCCTTGAAGGCTGAATTAGTATTCCTCACATCAAGCTGTCTAGAATCAGAAGTATGATATAAACTTAAAAATGGGAAAGTCTCACCCTCCAGTCTTGAAGAGGCCCAGAAGAAGGGAATTTAAAGTCATGGCCTGACCAGTATTATAAAAGCTGTGCTAGATCACAGGGTAGCCTCAGAGAGCACTCATCTGAAACTGAGGCCACCTACGTTCTGCCCACGAGGCAATGAGCAAACCACCAGCTTCCTCCCTACCTCTGTTTCCTTGCACATCAGGTGATAACAGGCACCTCTCAAGTTCGTTGAGATTGCTGCAGAAGAGCAGGAAAGTGTGAGCTGTCTGTAGCTTCATGTTGATAATCAGCGGTCCTGGATCCAAACTGATGTGATTTTTGAGTACACATCAGGAAATGTGTACGCTTCCTGAAATATAAAAGGTGGTGAGAAGTAGGTGGCCTGATTACCAATGCCTACTACTGTGCTAAGGAGAAAAAAACTCCTACTGAGGAGGAGATTTTAGGGGAAGAGACTGCTTTTTGCTAAGCTTCTTCATGACCACCCACTGTGTGAAGACCTGCCTATAGAGTGGCTACAGAAGAAAAAGTGTTTCAGGTGCTACGCTTGGTCTGTACTAAAGCTGAAAGAAGAGTGATGCTCATCTTCAGACACCTCTCTAACGGGGCACAAAATGGAGCAACATATTCGCTGTCTGAGACCTGATCCAGCTCCCTGACTGCACTGTGTTCAAGCAAGGGCTGACTATAAGAGGCCATATCCACCCTCTCTGGCCAGTTCCATTTCTCCAAGTCTGCAGAGCTGCTTAAAGTGTGAAAACATTTTTCTAGAGCTCTACCAGTCAGTAAAAAATGTTGCCATCTGATCTGTACAATCACTCAATCTCTAATGTGCTTCAAATATAAAATAATACCCAGCCTAGAGGGGAGCCCTAGGATACTCCAAGAGATGTTAGCATGTATAGTCATGCTAACATGACTATGGTTAGTCATGGTTAGTCACTTTGGTTTAGTCACTTTGTGGGGCTGACAACCTGTGGCTGATATGTAACTGAGGAAACTTTCAAAGGTCGTTCATTCTCAACAGCCGCCCTCAACACAGGAGTCTTGGGGTGCAAGGTCTACAGCTCAGCAACTGGCAAGGCACAGGAGAGGCAGCAAGTGGACATAAAGGCTGTCCTAACAGCCCAATACCCCCTGCCAAACACCGATTTCAGCACAGATGCCAGTAGCAATACCTAAATGAGCAATGTTTGGGAGGTACAGAAGGAAACCTTCCCTAAGATCACGGCTATCTTATGGTATCACTGCAGTGGAGGTCTGGGGTGCCTGGAGGCGGGGACACTCTAGGCAAAAGTGTCCTTGCTCTCAGCAGCAGCAGCAGCAAATGGCAGAGCAGTGACTCTGCCCTCCACACTGCAGCTCTGCTGCCTCTCATGTTAACCCATTCCAAACCTTCTCAGCTTGAATGATGCCTAGGACCACTAACAACAGTTACAAGGCTCCAGTTTGAGTTATGTGATTTCTGGGTCAAGATTCCAAATGACCTTTTTAAATTTTTTTTTTTTTTCTCCCACAGCTGTAAGACCAAACATGGATTAAGATGATACTTAGTGGACATCAATCTCACATTGCATTTGAGTTGATATGCACTGAAACAAAAGCCTCTCTAAACAAACAACTGCACCAGTGCTTTGGCCAGTCATATTGTCAGCAAACATCATCATCTCACTGTTTACCCCTTTTTCCAGATCATTTAGGGACTCACTGAAGAGCAGAGATCCTAGTGCAGAACGCTGCAGAACTCCCTGGTGACCTTCCTCTATTTAGTCCTATGCTTTTTTCAACCTTCTATCAAATAACTATCCATACTAGATTTTCCCTTTTATTCTGCTGCTGTTGACTTTTCTTTAAGGTCTCTTCAGAGAGGCTTTATCAAAAGCCTTTGGAAATACAGACAGATCACATCAACCAGGTCACCCTTCCCCACATACTAGTTGTCCTTGTTAAAAAAATCCAAGATGTTTGTAAGGCAGGATCTCCCTTTGTATGCTGAAACTATGCTGACTTTATTGAAAAGGCTGTATTTATCCACAAGGCTGTTCTGACCCTTGTTATAGGTCCACCAGTGTGTCTGGCACAGCCAGGAGGCTTACAGACCAAGAGTCCTATGATCTGACAGGCTCTCAGGCAGGACTTTTGCTGCTGCTGGGACAGATGGATGATTTAGTACTAGGTCTTCTACCCCTTTCTGGACAGCTCAGTTATACTTTTATACTTAACCTGATAGAGTTTATGTTCTTTTCTGTGTTCTGTACTCAGACACACCTGCAGCTTTTTGAATGATGCTTTCTTACTCTCAACCTTCCCTCCTGCTATCAGTGCCAGCATCTTTCCCTTTTTCAGGCCTTTCTGGGTGGGTGGTAGCCCTACTACTGTGTCCCCAGCATGGTCACTTCAGCCATCTCCACCCATCTGTGAGGATTTAATCCTCCCAGCTATTTCTCCAAGCTTCTTTTTAACAAGCTCAAGGTTTCCAAAATGCCTACCATATCAGCAAAATGTGCCAGTGCTCCTGTCTTGTTTCCCAGGCTCCAAGCCCTGATGTTGAGACAATCACAGCACTGATTTGGTTCCCTGGCTTTCTCTTTGAATGCTAACCCTCTTGTTTTATGCTATCTCCTGATGTATCCTTCCCTAGAGGCTACAGAATTTGCCATGTCTTGTCCTTGGGAACACTGTCCTGAAAAATATCACCACTGGTTGGCTTTCCCCTACTCCTCAGTTAAAAAGCTCACTGACAACCTCCTGCATGCTCATAGCCAGAAACCCATTTCCCTTTTGATCCAGATGAGGTCCATCCCTCCTGTGCAAGTGCTCTGTAGTACAGAAGTGTTCCCAGCTCCTG
>NW_008823954.1:3099746-3100234 GCF_000699105.1 Pygoscelis adeliae | reverse complement strand
AGGTTGTGAAACTGCCATCCACGTCCCTCCCTGGTCCCAAGCAGCATACTGGGAGCTTTTCAGCAGCAGGCGAGCATAGACATTCTGGTTTTCATCTTCTTCCCCAGGAGCTTACACATTGCATCCAGAGTGTATTGGTGAATGGAGTTCAATCCAGTTGGTGGCCGGTCACGAGCGGTGTTCCCCAGGGCTCAGTATTGGGGCCAGTTCTGTTTAATATCTTTATCAATGATCTGGAAGGGATCGACGAGTGCACCCTCAGTAAGTTTGCAGACGACACCAAGTTGGGCGGCAGTGTTGATCTGCTCGAGGGTAGGAAGGCTCTGCAGAGGGACCTGGACAGGCTGGATCGATGGGCCCAGGCCAACTGTATGAGCTTCAACAAGGCCAAGTGCCGGGTCCTGCACTTTGGCCACAACAACCCCATGCAGCGCTACAGGCTTGGGGAAGAGTGGCTGGAAAGCTGCCTGGCGGAAAAGGACCTGGGG
>NW_008823954.1:3098788-3099592 GCF_000699105.1 Pygoscelis adeliae | reverse complement strand
CCCTGGAAGTATTTAAAAGACGGGTAGATGAGGCACTTAGGGACATGGTTTAGTGGGCATGGTGGTGTTGGGTTGACGGTTGGACTCGATGATCTTGGAGGTCTCTTCCAACCTTAATGATTCTATGATTCTATGATTCAGAGCTTTTCTTCTTTCTTTCACTATGACACAGGTACTGAAGTAGACCATGACAATGCATCCCTCTCTGGCTTATCCTAGGAGCCACCCATGTACCCTGTGAAGTTTGTCATCTTCATGTCCTTCCCCAGAGTAGTGGGGGAGCCTCTGGGCCAGTCACAATGGGGTGCTTTTGCCACTCACTCCCAGTTAGGCTCACTTCAGCCTTCAATACAGTTAGGTGTTGGGATCCCCCTGTCACTCCAGAAATACAGATGGGTTCTGCCCCTTTATAGCTTGATGGCATTAGGGTACGCAGTGCACCAGAGCCTTATACTACTGTGGGTCCGATGTGCCAGGCCACCAAAGCCACACATCCAGTAAACCCGGTTGTCCCTTTCCTCCACCTGGCTAGAGGCAGGGCCCCTCTAGTCCTCGTCATAGTATTCGTTTCTCATTTCCTGTAAATACAAGTCAGAAGTCTCTTCATTAAGATCAGAAGTAAGATCATCCCTTCTACTCTGTCTGGGGAACTGCCTGCTGGAAACTGGAGCAGCAATGTTCCTGGAAGAACCCCCTTCTGTGATTGTTTTCCCTTGCAACTCACATACCCGTGCCCCTAGGGCTGTGGTAGGTTTTCCATCCAACTTCCTCATGTCCTTTCCATGGTCACGCAGGCAACACCAT
>NW_008823954.1:3080102-3097962 GCF_000699105.1 Pygoscelis adeliae | reverse complement strand
TACGTACTGAGCATGACGTCACATGGTATGGAATATCCCTTTGGCCGGTTTGGGTCAGCTGTCCTGGCTGTGCCCCCTCCCAGCTACTTGTGCACCTCCAGCCTTCTCAGTCGGTAGAGCATGGGGAGCTGAAAAGTCCTTGTCTGGTGTAAGCACTACCTAGCAACAACTAAAACATCAGTTCTCATACTAAATCGAAAACACAGCACTCTACCAGCTACTAGAAAGAAAATTAACTCTATCCCAGCTGAAACCAGAACACACTTTTTGGGGTATTTCAGAGGAGAATCTCCTCATCTCACCCCAGCAATTTCCAGCTGCCAGCAGAGCATCTTCTGGCAGTGAGAAGCAAAGTGTAAGGTAGAGCCTATTGTGGGTTCCCCTCAGTGACAACAGGGTTTATCTTGGCTCCATCCAACCTGGTGAGACACAAATAGCTTTATTGTCCATTATAAGTCTTGTCCTAGGCCCAGCTCAGCTAGATCCAAAAGCCAGGTCTCTCTTTACTGTTTGTGTCTGGGGTGGGTTAGAAAAAATCAAATAGCAGCTAAGGAAATATCTTTTTTTCATTTCTGTTTGTTTGCTTACTTTGTTTGGTTTTGGGGTGGGTTAGGGTTTTTTGTATGACTGGACTGGTAAAAAAGAGGCACTACCTGATCTTTTCAAAGGCTGCATTTGATCAGACACTGCCAGAGAGGTTTACTACCCCTCCAAGCCTTTGTATCTCCCAGAATGATGCCAATTTTAGAAAGTATTTTTTAAAACTGCATGTGTTTGCAAACCACAGGGTCACTCAGCCATGCCCTGCCCTTATGGCTTCTGATAATCATGCAGGGCGTATCTGCAGATGCAGGGAAGCGCATTCTCTCCCAGGTTTCCTTTCTGCCCTCCCATGTCCTGATGATTTGTTCAGGAGGGTGCAGGAAGCAGGACAAATCCACCCGGGCCAAGAGCATCTGCTGACCATCCCTGTAGTCTCGTGAAATTGCTTCAGGGACACCAGGCAGCAGAGCGCTCAGGCACAGCACACATCTGAACTAGGAGCCTGGGAGAAACGCCAAGCTCCTGTGCCCATCACGTCCTGGCTCTGCAGCTGGCCAGCTTCCCCTCTTCTGGAAGCGTGGGCTCCCAGGCCTCAAGGGACTGGTGACTTGCTCTTGCCAGATCTCCCATTAACAGTTTGGTACTATGCTTGAAAGATGCCCTCAGCTCCTCCATGAGACTACCACCCCCTCTTCCTAAATTTCCCTTCAAAGAGGTTTATATTACTGACAGCTATTCTTTCTGATCAGGTCTGGGGAATGTGTAATAAGCAATTTCTGAGACCCTCACACAAGGTTATGCCTCAATGTCAATGCTAACAAAGGTACAAAAAGATCTATCTGGCCTGTAGTGAGGAAGCATTTCCCTTTCTCCCTCCGTCTAAGCACACTGGCAATAGGACAAAATGTTTCTGATTATTTTTCCCAGCCCTGGTGGGTTACAAAGAAGAATCACCTTGCAGCTATCATATTTTGAGAATGGAAGACCTGACCTGAAAATAAAAGTCCTGGCTTGACAAGAATAATAATGATTTGAATTGGTTTTTTTTTCAGTTCAGATTCAGCCATTTAAAACTGAACCTTAGTCTACCTGGACCTAAAAGAAACCATTAGGACTGTGATGCAGTGATGTTGTCCACCACATGCTTTCTTTGCATTTTCAAGTGCAGCTCTACGAAGCCCTGTGTTCTTCTGTACATGTCTGGCTTGTACCTGTCCTCTGCTAATCCTGAGAATGTGACTGACAACTTGTCACTCATGAGCATGAGGGGGGACCATGTGCCACGCACCACGCAGTGCAGGATCACCAAACCCATGGACTTTTCTTTCCCGGATCCCACAGTTAGCATAAGGGTCACTATGAAAGGAGTACCTTAGCTGAAAACAAGCAAAAGAAAATACTTCTTTATACCATGAGTAACTGGGAATTTCTGGACTTTACTGTCCCAGGAGGCAGTGGAGGCAGTTGGCATGAGCAGGTGCAGGGATTAACGGCACGGACTCTGGCAAGCAGCAACCAAAGACCTTTATTGCTCTATATTAGGGTAATTTATAGCAAGCAGAAGTGTCCACGCGCTATCCGCAGCCTGCAGATAGGTTACAGCCTTGTGTTCATGCGCATCTATGCTCCAGCGAATAGGTCTGCTCTTCCTGACCATACAGTATGACTTCATGGTCCTTATCTTGTTTACTCCTTTTCAGCAGCTCATTCCTTTCTTTCTTATCTTCTGCCTGCGTGCTTTCTCACGGGTACAGTACCTGCTCATTAAAACCGAATTCAGTAATGTCCATAGTTAAAAATCCTATCCCCACAAGCAGGGTCAAAAGGTACTAGATGAATCCGTGGGCAAGAAGGGCCTACTATTGAAGGGGTCAGGCAGGGATGTACCACTGCCACCCACCACTAGCAGGACACCAAGTGCTGGGTTACAGGGACCATCTCTGGCCCAGAGAAGTCTCTATGGGACAGGACATTTGAAATTGGAGCATAAATCTAACAAACCTGGAGGACATCGAACGGGGCGGGAGAGGGATAAAGAATTGCTGTCTGTAATAAATCACGTATTATAGGGCAGGTGCCTGAAGGAGATGGACTGAACTAGCCTTTGGGGATGGCTGTTTCTTCTCCTGGCTCTAGAGGGAGCTTCGGAAAGTGAATAAACTGGCTACATGTGAACCTCTGAAGAGGGCTGAAATTAGATGAGATGCGTCCCTGTCTGAAGTTCAAGGTAATGTTTTTTAACTTCTCCTGGACTTCTTTAGGCCTTTGTGTGTCTGTCATGTTTCTATGGTGCCAGACAGGAGGGTTAATCAATGTAATAAATTTTATTATTTTGTTTTCATCACAGTGCATTTTTTATATGGAATGTTTCATGCTGACCCTTAATCCTGTTAGTAAAAGCTTAACCATATGAAATGAATAATAATTAAAACAAAACAAAAAAAACCCAAAAAACCCCAAAACCGGGTCTTGCAAGTGTTTTAAAAAAATGAGAGGAGACCTGAAAAATTTAGAGGAGTCCAGGATTTGGTCTTCCATCACAGTCCAAGCCTCTCAACTTTTGGTTCATCTTCTTCAAATGTAGCACCAGTTTCTATAAGGACTGTGGATAAACTCTCTTATTTGATGATGAAGGAATGCAACAGTGACACATGACTCTGACCATTCCAGGACAAGTCAAATCCCCCTTTATGAAATTTGAGGTTTTCAAGCTGAATATTCCCAACACAAAGTCAGCATCATTGGTAAAACATGCAGACCTGCAATGCAGCCTCAATATATCCAAATCACTCCATCTCCAATACCCAAATTTGATTACAAGTTCTCTTATGTAAGTTATTTTTCAGTGAAATGCCTGTATATTGTTATGAATATTAAATATCTCTCTTGACTAACTGCAAATGATGTACAATAGAACAGTTGGTTAATTTGAAGAAGCAAGAGAAGAATTAAGATTAAATAAAAGCACAAATTCTAAAAGCATGCTCTTTTTCTTTCATATATTTAAAATAAATACTAGAGTTCATAAAAATAGTAAAAAAAGTTAAGTTTTCTTTACAAAATTTAAGTCAGACAATGTCAATGCACTGAGACCCCATATCATCTCATGATTTTTTGTTTTTATTTTTTTACATTCTTGGTTCAATATCAGAGCATATGCTTTTTTAGCACATTTGAAATTGCATTATCCAGCCACTGCCCAGTTAGCTGGTAGGGAAGCACACAGGGATGTGGGGTGAACCCAGTCACTACAGCTTTCTGGCCTTGGCCAGTGACAAGTACAGAGACAGGATCAGGAACTTTTCATTGTGCAAATACAGGATGGTACCAAATCCAATTTTCCTGACAAAGGTATGTTGTCCTAGCCCTTCCCTCCACCATGACCAATTAGTGAATTGTTGCTTGGTGCCCTCAAGCCTCCAAGTTTAGAATTTTTTTAGGTAGCGTCAAAGCTGAGACTTGTTACCTCACCAACGGCCATATCAGAGCAATTGAGAGCAAGAATTCAAGAGCAAGAGCTAGTAAGAGTGTCTCTGTAAGAGATCATTAACCCAGACAGCAATCTGCTACTGGCAGGGGCCAAATAGGGGAGCCAGGTAAAAGCTCTGTCCTGTGCTGCCTGATGGAAACACAGACACTCTCACTTCCTATCTAATAAATGCTACATCTACCCAGCAATCTGTTATCCCAAGGCTCCCAAGACTAGTTTTGTGTATTTACACCTGAGTCTTTCCAGCCCATTAGTTTTCTTGGTAAAGACATGTTGTTGGCGCTATGCTTCCCAGCTGAGCTGCTTTTCCTTCCCGTTCAAACTGTAGTCCTGGGGGCACTGCCCAGACCCGCCAGCATGCTGTACAGAAAAGCCACCGAAGACTGCCACACCAGCAGCTCCTCCTCCTGAACTGGAGGACATGGACATCACCCTGGCAGGGGGAAGACCACCGAGCAGTACATAGAATAGAATAGAATCATTAAGGTTGGAAAAGACCTCTAAGATCATCGAGTCCAACCGTTGACCCAACACCACCATGTCCACTAAACCATGTCCCCAAGTGCCGCATCTACCCGTCTTTTAAATACTTCCAGGGATGGTGGCTCAACCACTTCCCTGGGCAGCCTGTTCCAATGTTTAACCACTCAACATGAAACCAAAGATTGGCTAAACACTGCAAGATTCACACTGGCAAAGGGGAATAAGAAACGATGGACATCTGTGCCTTGTGTTTCAGTTGCAGGACACAGGGATTTGTTCTAGCCTGGCTCCCTACAGAAATGAGGGTTATGGAGTGGGGCTGTTGGCAGTTTTG
Organism: Pygoscelis adeliae; assembly: GCF_000699105.1. Classification (NCBI taxonomy): domain Eukaryota; kingdom Metazoa; phylum Chordata; class Aves; order Sphenisciformes; family Spheniscidae; genus Pygoscelis; species Pygoscelis adeliae. Next base: position 3,093,112 of record NW_008823954.1, on the reverse strand, counting down.
TCAACCAGTAACTTTTGAGCTTCCTGGGCAATCTCAGCCAGAATTTGACAAAGCAGTCAAGGTTTCAAAGACACCAACTTACTGCAAGTTTCATGAAAATAAGTAGTTTTGTAGGTGAGAAGAATCCAGACTCTTGTTTCCTTCAAGAGAAATGTTGCAACGTGAGCTCAGCCATCAAGAAGCCCACAGAAAAAGAGCCACAAGAAACCAGGCAACCTAATTTCTACTTTTCACCAAGCTATTAGGTTTCTTTGCAATTCTGGAAATATGGTAATGATTCTCTGTCCTCCGCAGTGCTTGAGGGTACGGGTAGCCAGACTTGCTCATTATGGCACTGCTGCTGCCACTGCTGAGACACTGAACAGAGAAAAGTCCTCCAGCAGCACTGGTCTCAGCAGAACCTGCATACAGCAGCACTCAGTTATATCAGCTGTGCCACAGGCAAGGCTGGAGGCATATGGGCTAAGTGGGGAGTTGGTTTTTTGTGCATCAGAGAGCGAGCCTTGTGCCATACAGCCTGCACTGAAACATATAATTAAAGGTGGCAAATGGCAGTATAAGCTGGTCTGTTTAAGTCCATTGCAGAAATTCACTCTCCATGTCCAAATAAATACTTGATCTCTGCAGACACTGCTGGCAGTGTTTTGACAAGGCAATTTAGGATGTTATTTTTGTTACATGAATGCTTGCTCCCAAAGCAGGAACAGGCACAGTCAATGCACTTGGCTAATATCCTACTTAACCAGAACTAAAAAGAGGTGTTTCCATCCCACAGGCTGTCCTATTCCCCCCACCCTGCCCCGCTCTTCATAGCTTTCTCCAAACCCAGCTGAAGTCCCCCACACACCAGTGACCAGAGCCCAGAGCAGTCTGTCTCATTCTGGAATGCTTTCAAAAAATTAATTTGGATCTACTGGTAAGGTTACTAAAAGCCAATGCAGCCCTTTTTGATCTAATTTGCTTTATTTGTTTTAATTTTGGCCTATTCAATTTCCCACTGAATCTGAACCAATGTCTTGCTGTGAAGAGTTAAAATTTGTCATTGATCCAACGGACCACAGGAAAAAGAAAAGGAAAAAAAAAAAAAGACAACTTTTAGCCCCAGGATCCAGCAGTTAAGGTTGAAAGTACCAAGTGTGACAGAAATGCCCTGTTAAAAAGATGATAGTTGAATGTAAATTTACTCAAATTTACTCAATTATTTGATAAAAAACAATGTTAATAAAGGAAATGTCTCTTTGAAACTCCAGTTTCAAATGTTATACATTTACATTCAAATGTTACATTGCAGTAGCTCCAAACAGCTTCAGAATAAACACTTCTGCTATATGTCCCTTCTGCTGGAGAGAACAAGAGCAGAAACACCAGTCCTTTCTGCCAAAATCCACTGGAAGGAAGAGAGCTGAGGCAATAAAACATCCTTCCTTCCCCTTGCTGGTCATCTGCTCCCACAAAATGCCTTCAGGGCAGATTTTGCATGGGTCTGGCTTCTGCCCATTTCAAGAGGATGTGGCTAGATGGGAAAGGGTGGAGCAGAGGGACCGTTTTTGGCCAGGGTAGTTGTGAAACACCTGCTGTGCCCCTTCCACCCTCAAGCCCAAGCGCTTCACAGGCCAAGAATGAAGCGACTGCAGCAGCAGAGGTGTTGGGTGAAAACGTACAGCAGGCAGGATGGTGAGGCCTCCACTAGCTTGCAGGACTGCCCAGTGAAGGTCAGACCTATCCCACATGTCTTGAGATCCCTGGTAGCTAAGATTCACTCCAAGCAGGCCCCTGGGACCTACTTGGTGACTCGGCAGATGTGATCACATCTGGGCAGATGCGCTAATGGCACTGAAAACCTTTCAGTCCCTGGAAGGCTCTCAGAGAAGACACTCCTCTCCCATCCTGCTCCCTTTACCACCTGCTCACCTTTGCTGGAGGAGGTCTCTGTAATTATCAGTGGGAGAGAAGACTAAGCACCCTTACCAAAGGGATGCTTGTGAGAGTGTCAGCAGTGACAAAAAACAGATCACAGCATACTGCTGTAGGGCAACTCCCTAGGAAAAATGTTTCTTATTCTAATACACATTTCATTTTTAAAATCAAGTTGACATCTGTAGCTCCTCATGGGAAGTCCTTACTTTCTGGGTATGAGCCTCAATATGGGAGTGGATTATGGGGAAACATTCTCTTTAGACGGAGAAGGAGCCCAGGGATGATCCCTGTGAGAAACCATCCTAGGCTGAGACCAGCATCTCATGTTGTGTGAAGTGCAGGTCTTTCAGTGTGCAGGAAACCCTGTGAGGGAATAATATAAAAAAAGTGAATTGTCTCTTCTACAACCTAATCATGTCCTCGCCCATGCACTGAGCATCGCAGGGGTTTCTGACAACATTTTGCAGCTGAGTACATTGAAAGAGCAGCACTGGGAAAGGAAGAAGAGCAACCAAAACTGTGTCATCTTCTCAGGCTCATTCTAGACCTTTTTTTTTCTTTTCTTCATTATTTCATTTTTACCAAAACTCACTGTCCTAACAAGGACATCTCTGCTGGCACAAGTCCTAATGCAGATGCAGTTACTAAAAAAAGCCTGTTCTGTTTGGGAATGTGCGAAAGAACTCTTGTGGCTATCAACTGCAAACCTTCGCCAAGGCAGATGGGCTCCAATTCAAGCATATGTTTGCTAAAACGAAGGGAAGGGCTAAAGTACAGTTTCCTTCAGTGTCAAAACTCACCTTCCTGTTAACGTGCAATATGTACAAAGTGTAACAGACCAAGATTGCTTATTTATGCATCTTCAAAACAATGTTTTCTCTTTTCAGGTCTGTGACAGGTTGAAGTAGCTCTTCAATGCTATTTATTTATGCGTTCATATCCCATCTCATGCAGGTCCACCCCTGACAAAACACTTGACATACTGTTTCACAGTCATTTTAAGATGATCTAAAACCAAGCTGCCATTGAAATGAATAATCCCAGCCTTCTCCTCTCCCTGCCTGCTGCCTCTCAGTCCTTGTCCCTTCCTAAGGTCAGCTCCAGCAATTGCGCAGCTATGCGTCTCACACATTCAACAGTAAAGCCTCGCCACTCAGTGACAGCTAGGTAGCTTTCAGATTAGCCAGGCCAGGGGGACACTAGGGTACAGCAGAGGTTCCCTGTCAACAAACAGCCCTGAAGAGTTAAGAATCACCAGCCAAGAAAGTAGATGCCCCATCTTCAAGCACAACTGCTCAGAACAGATGTCCCTGGCACCACAGGCCCTGTGTCAATAGTGACACATGCGACTTTGGTCTGAGGTGGGCTGCACCACTCAGTGCCACCAAAAAATAATTTTTCCCTGAATCCATCCAAAGAATCTGTCTTTGATTAAAGCTGGCCCTGGCTCAGTGTGAAAGGCAGCGCCAGGAGTGTCACTTAGGCTGTTCCTCCCCAACACCTTCATCACTTCCTCCCTCTGGCCACATCTGTATGTGGGCACAACTGCCAGGCAAGGCAAAAGAGGGAATCCCAATGACTCTTTCTTTCTGATCATTGATTGCTGGGCAGGCACCTTAGGGAAACAACATGGTTGTTTCTCAACCATCATGGTGTCCATGGTTAGGAAACAGCAAAACCACAGGGAGATCACTCCTTTTGCAAGATGCTGCATGGTTTTATCTACTCAGGAGAAGGGATGGGAATTCAGAGCAACCATCTTGCTGTGGAGCTGCTTCCCTTTTATGGAGTAGAGCACCACTCCAGCTCTCACACAGCACCGCTGTGCTCCAGCCAGTTAAACACACGATTGTCCCAAACAGCTGGGATTTTAAAAGTACACTAGCTTTGAATGAAGTAGCTGGCTGGCTGATACTCCAGTGGGTCTAGATGTGTGGTGGGGGGAAACTTCAGTCATCAAGCAATTAGCGGCTCCAGCACAGAGTAAAGTCAGTTACTATTTCAGGGAAAGGAAAGGCAACTGTTCCCTGGGGGGAATGACTGCACTAGCTCAGCACCAGGAATAGGCTGAGATTTTTTTAATTTTTTTCCCCCCCTACACTTCAGGAAAAGCGAACACACAATGTTCATTCGCAGGGATCGTTTCCTGAACATGATGTGTGCTCGCTGTCCCACAGGTCACTTTCCAGTGTGTCACATCCTTCTGCACAAGGGAGAGCAGGAAATGGCAAACTCCCAGTATGAGGCAAAGCATTCCCATTGCAGCAATTGGTCCACAGGAGCTATAAATTGGTCTCCTCCAGAAACAGATCAAAATTTGTCTTTGCGGAGGTCGGCTGGAAACTAAAGGTAAGTTTGAACCAGTATTTTTTTGGAGTCTCTCTGAGTACTGTATTAGGAAAGTATTTGCAGATTTTGGACTAATGTATACCTTTATTGTTGGGGAGATTTTTCTGTAAGAGCAGGAGTTGGTTTTGTTTTCCTTTATGCTGGCATAAATCAGTGTATTCAAAAGACATGCTTCACTGTATGGCTTATGCTATATATTGAATGACTGTTCTACTAACTGCAGTGAGATGGCTGCTGTTATTACCTGAGATTGTTCTCAGCAAGAAAATCTGCAGAACAAATTGTTAAAAGGCCACAGGAATCGATATATTTAATGATCGTCATATTGATCTGTTATTAAGTTATTGATGACATGCTCATTGTTCATTTCAATGCCAGTATCCATTTAGCCTAGTGTTAGTCCTTGTGCTTTTAGCTTCATCTCTGACTACAGTGTAAAAAATAAAAGGACACTGCCTCCAGCTAAGAAAAGCACAATGTACTAAGTGGCTCAAATGGCCCAATGATACCAAGGGAGACTGGGGTCATTGTTCTGAAGGGCATAGGGGGAGGTCCTAAAGGATTCAGTGTGAGATGGATTAGGACAAGTAGAAGGGGAAAAAATTGCAGTGAGAATTATTTACTTACACACTTCAGGATGGAAAGGCTTTTTATAGTAGGAGGTTTCCTCCTTCTGAAACACAAGAATTCTGCAGAATGAAAGTCCCAAGGATCCTAACTATATAGCGTGCCCATGTGAAGGACCAGACACCTCCAGTTCACACAGTACAGAAGACTTAGAAGAGAAAAGGTGGCTGCAGCAATGAATAGTTTTGCTTAGTTCGCTCTGGGACAGGGTCTTTCTGCTACAGAGACTTCTTTTGGCTATGAGGGCATTATGGACTGCAAAGAGCTTCTTAGCTCTATGGCTAGTCCTTGCTAGGTGCAGAGGCAGTGCAGCCTTGTGCATGGTGTAGTGTTGCGGAGCACAAAAGCTCTGCTCCCACCAGACAACTTGTGATGCTACATCATTCCTGTTGCCTCCTTTGCCTCAGTTGCCCTAGATGTAAGCAAGGTTAAGGATGCTGGCTTCCTTTGTAAAACACTTTGCAGCCCTAGAGCAACCTGCAAATGCTTATCGGAACATTTCTTTCTACCCTTGTGACAAAGAACAGAGAGCAACAAGAGATCACCTAGCACCGAAACCCTAAAGATTCACCCTCTAGAAAGGAAGACACTCTCCTGCTATCTTGCCAGGGAAGGTTGCCACAGCCAGCAGCTTTCAAGCCTTTTCTATTCACAGACCTCTATATTTCCCCTCTTTCCCCATCCCCAAGGGAGTGCACACTTAAAGTGGGCTCACTTTTCTGATGTGTCCTTCATGAACCTTTCAAACAAGGTCCATAGGCCTCCCTGCCACTGTCGCTGGGGATCCACCACCACAGGTTGGACTAAGCACCACAGAACAATGGTTCCCATCTTTGTCCAGACCCTGACGCCAGGTTACAATAGGAAAAAAATGCTGCAGGACCTTGAGTTGCTTAGGCATACAGAAAGGAAGGATGTTCACAATACCCGTCTGAGACATCAATGAGCTTCTCACCTCATAGATGGAAAAACCAGACCTTGACTCCCCTCAGCAGCTTCCCTCTGTCCTCCTTTAATGGGAAATGACCCCTAAATAGCAAGCTGGGATGGGTGGCTTTCACCTCCTCAGAGCCTTGCCTTTCTTGTGAAAGATGCCCTTAAATATTGCAGATCCTCTGAATCCCATCGTGGGGACAACAAATTCATTCTGACAGCATTACTACTCTGGGCACTAAATCACTTAATCTCAAGGGAATTTGTGTCCCCAGGGTTGGAAGAGACGTTTTGTGTCTTCACAGAGATAACAACTGCACCTCTCACCCCTGCCCTTAAGATATGTTAGTCTTCTCAGGGAACAAGAAAAACATTTAAAAGTTCCTCTATCTGAAAGTTACAGTGGAATATGGTAATTAAATGTACATGTGTGTACGTGCATGTGTGTGTGTGTACGTGAGTGTGTACGTGTGTGCGGACAGCAAACCTTTCATGTTGCTGGGTGAAGCAAAAAAAAAATTGGCTGGATGCCACCCCTGAAATGGTGGTCCAGGCTGAGCATATCTCATGGGTTTTTTTAACATAAATCCCAAAGCAGGTTTTTCTGTTTCTGGACAGAGGCCATGGAGAGAAACGGTGCTGCCTTTCCCCAAACACCAGACCCCACACACCACTTCCACATAGCGCTGCTGGATCAGAGACGGAGGCTGCGTGGCCAAATTGCTCACCTTCACAAGGCGGCTCGTAAACTCAACAAGCTCCGCAAAAGGTCCCTGATTGCCAATGTCAGTGGGAGCACCCTGACTGCTGCAGGAGCAGTCACAGCCATCGTGGGGCTGTCCCTGAGCCCGGCAACACTGGGAGCCTCTCTCCTGGCTTCGGCTGTGGGTCTGGGCCTGGCCACTGCTGGGGGGGCCGTCAGCATCACCTCCGATCTCTCCTTAGTGCTCTGCAATTCCCGGGAGGTGAGGAAGGTGCAGGAAATCGCAACGACTTGTCGGAAACAGATGAGGGAAATCCTTGGCTGCCTGGAGTTCCTCCGCCGGGGGCAGGGCCCCGGGGACCCCACACTGCGCCAGTCGGAGAAGAGGGCCTCCATCTCGCTGTACAACTCCATCTGCTTCATGGTCTTCTGCGGCTCCCACAGTTTCCTTGTGCCAGAGTACACAAAGGAGGTCACAAAGGTGAGCCAGGCCGTGCTGAAGGCCAAAATCCAGAAGCTGGCTGCCAACCTTGAGACCTGCACCAGGGCGATGGATGAAGTCTGTGAACTTCTTGAGTCCAGGACAGAGCTTTCCCCACACATAAGGAGACTCAACTTGGGTGCTAAAACCACTGCTGAGAGCCTAAGACCATCCAGCTGAAACAGTGTTTGCTCCATAATTAAAACCAGCTTGAAGACATTACATTATTAATTGCCACCATTAGCACTGCTACCTGTTGCTATTTTAATATTGGTCATGCTCATCCACACAGGTGTGCACATCTCTCCTGTGCCTTATTTATATCTGAACACAAACTCCTTCATAATAGGAAGCTAAAGCTTACACACACACACACCCTGCCACCTCACAGCAGCCACGTGATTCAGGCTGGAGATTATGATGGACACGTGGACTATCAGGTACACAGCAGCAGATCCCAGAGCCTGCAGGCAGGGGTAGGTGGCCATTCCTCAGACCCATGTTTCCCCAGCCATCTCCCTGGCTCTGCTTCCCCAAGGCAGCAAAAAGAAGCAGGTCAGGAGGCTGATGAAATTCCTGCAGTTGTGGTGCTGACTGACCCTGGATTGTAAATAACTTATGAATCAATGAGTGGTAAAAGGGCTGGTGTACCCTCAAAAAGCCAGCAGCTGCCAATTTCCAGTAGAGTACAGTCCTGTTACCAAGGTACATCTGGAAAGGCTGTTGAAGGAAGCAGTTCCAGATATGACAGACTATATGGATGGCTCATCATCCCAGGGTGAAATAGGGGGGCCAGAAATTGTTGTCCCATTTGAAGAAACCTCTCCAGGCTGAGAACTGTGATGTTTGTGTTCTATTTATTTACATAGGATTATTTCAAGGTTTTGATATTGTATATATGGTTTGTTGTTTTTTTTTTTTTTTTTAAAGGAGGCCTCTGCTCCAAAGGAAAGCAGCTGTTCTTAGAGGCAAAGCAAGTCTGTGGCATGTAAGAGCAAGTCACCTGTTCTTTGGCTGTGAGGGAGGGCAAGTCCCTGAAGGAAAAGGAAAGCATGGCTTGAATGCTGGTAGTTATAAAATAGGTGAAACACGGTCAACCAGTGACAGATCTTAGGAACCAAAACAGGGGGAAGGATAGGTCAGTGACCCTGGGACCAGAGCCTGCCTCAGGGGACTGGTGGAAGAAAGCAGTTGTAACTCTTGCAGCGTGGAGGGAAGTGCAGGTTGGTGTTACTGGTTTGAGCTGGAGCCCAGCTGTGATGGGAGCATATCTGAGAGGTGGAGGTGCCGCTCTCTGTGCAGCCAAGCAGCCTGTGAGACCCACAGTGGTTTGTCTGTGAGGGTGGAGGCAGCACTCATGGAGAGCTACACGTACTCCTAGCAATGCTTCCCGGGGCAAGCTTAATGTTAGCAATATATATACTGGTACTAATATTCAAGAGGGGTGCAGAGGAGTAGGATGATTCAATGGCAGAGCACTTACAAAGCAGGAAGAAGGACTGGGACACTGTTTCAAGTGACTGTTCTGCTAAATATGTCCTTTGTGATTTTTGATCCCTCAGTGCCTCAGTTCTCTGTCTAAAAATGAGGATAGTAGCACTTCCCTACCTCACAAGGATGTTTCTGAGGCAAATATTGCAAAGTGCTCAAGTACTGTGATGATGGGGATCATGTCAGTACCTTGAAGAGGTACAAGGAAGAGACACCGGAAACCAGCTTGAGACAACTAGAGGAGTTAATGCAGGGATAATTCCATCTCCACAAGTAGGCCCCAGTGGATAAGGGAAACTTCCCTGCAGATGCATGAATCAAAATGATCAGAAAACCCACTCTAATACTGAGCAAACTCTTAGGAAGGGCAACGCTACATCTCACAAACCTTGAATCCTTGTCCTTTTTGTGTCTTCCTCTCATGACATTAACATTTGTTTCTTACAAAGAAGAACAAAAGCTTTGGTCCCTCAGAGTGTGACTCAGATGCCTGTAATGCCCATGCTTGTTTGCCAGAAATGAAAAGTACACTGCTGGTTCAATTAAATGAATATGAAGCACTTTTGTGTCAGTGTCTCTCTGCACACCTGCATATGACCACATTCCTGCCCCCTGGCTCACCCTGCTCGATTCCATGCTCCAGGCACTGGAGCCAGGGAATTGATAGGAGCAGCTGGACGTGTTCAAAAGGGGAGAATGAAAAGTGAGGTCATCAGCTTGTTGTCACACAGCTGGCATTTGTGTATGAGTGTATGCATTTATGCCTGTGTGAGTGCATACCCTGGTGTGCAAATTAGCCCATGTACACTGTGGATGCTGATCTCTGACATGCAAACACTGAGATGCATGTGTGAGGATGTAAGTGTGTTTTTGGAGTGTGACCTCCATAGTGAACACATTATGCAACGGCAGGCACGATGCCAAATTTTTCTTAGTAATCCAGCATATCACCAGCTAACCCTACCAGATCACTTATGACTTCACCATACTTCTGAGATGGCTGGTTTTATCATCACAGAGAAAATTATATAACTTATATAGTTCTCCTACCTCCTCCTCAGTTTTCTAGTAGTGCAGCTTTGTCCACATGTCCATACACAGAGAACAACATAGGAAAAACAACAGCTCTGAATGGATGAATCTGACTGGCAGGAGGATCTGAATTTTATAGCTTAGAGCTTCACGAGGGCTGGTTTGTTCTGCTCAGCACAGTCCTGCACTGCAATCACAGCCACTGTTTCAGCAGCTGGGACAAATTAGAAACTTCTGCTTCCATTCTCAGCCACAGAGGCAAAAAAAATCCTGCTTCTGTTCTGTTTTTCCCTAGATCAACCCTTCACTCAAGGTCAGGATTTGGGTTGTTGCACAGCGCTGCTGTGCGAGTGTGCTGTGTGCCCAAGGTACCACGCTCTCCTGGCCAGGTCTCAGCCACTTCCCTCTCCGGGTTTGTTTGCTAGGAATGCAAAGGGAGGCTCAGGCAGTGCGTGGGGCCCACAGGCTGGAAGATCTGTAATCCTACACAAGACAGAGGAGCTGCATGACTTTGTTTGCTCCAAAACCCATCCAGTGCTCTTGGACATCTTCTAAACCAGGTGGTCCTGTGAATCTAAGTCTGCGCCCTCACACCTCAGCTACACTTGATCTAGCAGCTAGCAGTCAGGGCAGGAGGTGGTTGGATCCTCCTCACCCAGCTCTGGGCATGCCTTCCTGTCTCCTCCCATGCAGTCAGCACTGGATCTTATGTGATACCCTGGGGAGCCAGCTTTGGGAGCTGTGTTGGTAGAAATCTACCATATTTGGGGGTAAGATTCATTTCCTACTCCTTTTGCTCCCTGGAACAGCTCACTACTGCGTCAGATGAGCACCAGAGCTGGTACCAAGAAAGCACGTGAAGCAAGCAACCTGGGCTGGGACAGGGGCGCACCTACTCCAGTATTGGCTTAGTTCCAATATTGTGACTCCCTGAGAGTCACAAGCAACATTTGGGGAAAGTGACTTTGGTAAGCAGTTTTTTTACTAGTAGTTATGTCATTTACCCTTCAAATGAGTAGATGTGTTGGTTGAAGCCTTCCTTTGGTAGCTGGGGTGGCAGCGGGGGGAAGGGTACGTCTGTGATGTCATGATTAGCCAGGGCTGGCAGTTATGAAGCCTGGCCTCCTGATGCCATTTTTACTCGCCTTTTATTGAAATCGCTGCAGGGAGGAATGATTCAATGGTGAACCAGGAGTGCAAACATAATTTTAACACAAAGTCCCATAGTATGTTTTGAAAGCATAATTAAAGGTGTCTGTGACAAAGGAGTCTGAGTATAGTCAGGGAGTCAGGATATCCCAATAGCCCCTCTCTGGGCATCCCAGTGGGTAGACAGGACCATTTACCATTAACTGTGACCTACTATACATACTGTCCATCTTGTCTTGTTATGTATCCCTTGTGAAACAGTTGGCATTATACCTGCACCAAAATTCATCTGCTGTGGATGCTCCCACCCTGAACCCCTTAAGGAAGACTGAGCTTGTAACATGCAGTAGGGCTAGGAACATATTTGGTCAAAAGCCAAGTCTAAAAGCCCTGGAGTGAAAATTTCTAAATCCAGCATAATCTGCAGTGTCCTGTGCTGAAAAGCACAAAAAGGGAATCACCATTTAGAAGCAAGTGCTGCCCAGCAGCAGTTTAGGACAGGAGGGAACTTTTATTCAAATACATCTACTGACAAAAGGGATTTAGCCAAACTGGAATTTCACCAGAATAGAATTGCTCCACCCTGCTCCCCACCAAAACAGCACCTACCGTATTATATGGGCAATGCATTCAACAAAGAATCACAAGCAGTGACTTCCCGTCACATGCCTGACTCTATTTCCTGAGGCATCCCAGTGACCCTTACACGGGTTCATGTCTAAGTACTGGCCAGGCTTAACCTTCAGCACTAACGATATATAGTGAGCTCATGGCTCAGACTGCTGTAATTTTTGAAACATATGGTCATAACTAGCATCTACATTGGATGTTTCTTGGTTTTTTGTTTCAGGTTTTTTTATTTATTTTAAAATCATTGCTCCTGAGCACAGCGGGATGCAGCAGTTTCATTTCCACTGCTGCCCAGTGAATTGTTTCAGGTTTCCTCTCCTTTCCCTGTCACGCAGAGAGTTTGTTCGGATTTCCTCTCACTTTCCTCATTGTTCTGGGAGCAGAGGAAATGGCACGCTTGGAATCCAGTGACAGATGCTCAGGTACGTCAGCATTTCCACTGCGAGCACACCCAGCCAGGCTTCCCAACCAGCAAGAGAGAGGGAGGTCTGCTCAAAAACGCAGTCACGAGTTCCGTTTTGCAGTTGGCTCTGCTGTCCTTTCGAAGACTGAGCTCTTTGATACGTTAGCATCCTTTTCCTTAAAACAAAGCACATTCACCTAGCTGAAAGGTTGCCCTGCTGCAATCGGCATTGGGACTACAGATCAGAGAAGCCACACCCAAACCAGATGGAAACCAATGAGCTCAGGAACTACCATCATGACATGATATTTTGATGCTGCTGTCCGTTGAAGGGCACTAAATCCATCACCATTTTCACCTCTCACTGTGCACTTGCTGGCTCCCTGCCTGAGTCACAACAGCAGCAATCAAGAGAGCTGGGGGAGTGTTTGCATCTATTCCCATCCCCTATTCTCTCATTTCATGCTGCAAGTTGCCACAGTACAGTTTATTTTATGTATTTCTGGCACTTTAAAGGTGCACATTGGCAGTTACCGTAAACAGGAAAACAAGGTGGAACAATGATGGTTCTTGACTTTTCTTTTTTTCCTTTCACTAGTACTTCAAAATGTTTCATAGCAGCACTTCTGAAGAAGTTAATTTGCCCTTTTTGTATATTATATATGTAAGTTTATATATATTTTTGTATTTTTGTGCCTGGCTAACTCATTTTGTCTTGTTCTTTCGCAGTTGTAGAATTTATGAATACGGAACACCATCACGCACAACTGCCTAAGCAACGCAAAGGCAGAGCTGCAGGCCAGAGGCTCAGCTATTTGCGGGTAATGCCAAGCAGGCAGGTTTTCACACAGCCAGTTCAGTGTGCTCTTACCCCAATACAGCTGGCTACAGCCCCGTAACTCCCCCTTCCCTGGAGACCTCTCTGGAGTTCAGTGAAAACCCACCCCCAGTTTCTAACTGAGCAAAGCATAGCACTTGTCACATGAATCGACCCCCTTTGCAGAAGCGTAAGCCCAGTTAAGTTTAAAGAAACCAAGTCTTGAACGCATTTAGAAGAAAGGCCTCCGCAAGTGTGCTGCTTAATAACCTTGTGCAGAGTCAGGATGTTTCCGCAGACATGGCAACTCGGCCGACGTCGCCTCCTTTACATCGGGAGAGGAGAAAATGACGGCATTTGGTACCCCCAGCATCACACCCACTTCCCAGGGGGCTGCACTCTGAGGAGCTCCGGATGCAGAAGATACCTCCTGACCTCAAGACAACGAGACCGCCTGTACCTCACGGCAGCACTACCG
>NW_008823954.1:3066618-3079534 GCF_000699105.1 Pygoscelis adeliae | reverse complement strand
GCTGGTGCACGGGGGGCAGACACGTGCGCCGCCGTCGCTCGGCGCGGGCGTGGCGCTGTGCCCGGGCGGGAGGTCTGGGGGGTTTAGGCCTCTGCTCCGGTGGGGGTGGCGTTTGCGCTCCGGTCTGTGCTCCTCAGCCGGCTGTCAGTGTTTTCAGCTGTGTTAATTTGCCCAGGTATTTTCCTTTTTGCATGCTCATGGGATACCCCCAGAGGGGATGAAGGACAGCTGTGTGTGTGTGGAAAGCTGCTTGTGTAAACTAGGAAAAAAAAAAAGATTGGTTTCTTACTGATGGCAGTCACCTCTAACAATTTTGAACAAATCTATCAAGTTACTGATGGAGGTGGGGTCACTGTGAGCAGCCTGCCCTTTCATGTAGTTGCAGTGAGGGCCTGATGGGGTTGTCTTTGCTAGAGACAAGCTTCACTCTGTTGCAGTGTATATTTAACTTAAGTCTATGACTTAATTTAGGTCTCCTTGGTGATGTCTGTTTCCCTTTTCTCTTTTCATTAATGTTCAGGGAGTGACAGATGTCCTGTGTGAAGCTTGTGACCAGTTAGGGTGGAAGATGCCAACAAAGATCCAAGTTGAGGCTATTCCAGTGGCTCTCCAAGGTGAGCAGTGTGCTTCTCTGATCCTGAATCTGGGGATGCTCCAGGAGCTCTATGTGAATGAATTTTGCTGAGTGAGAGGTGGCAGGGATGAGAGTGTTCTTGCTGCTTCATTGAAGATCTCTGTCTAGAAGTAGTTTTTGTGTTTATTCTTGTGTCTTTCCCAGGTGGGGCTTGGAATGCTAATTTCTCCTATAACACTGCCTGTACTTGCAAACTTTCAAATGGGTACATGCATGGATTCTTGAGTGTTCACTGCTGTTGTGTAGTTCTGACACTCCACGTTAAATAGAATTGTTGTCAATCATTTGAGCTGCTAGTCTGCATTGACCATTTTCTTTCTGAAATACTCGAGGATACACAGGAAACTTCTGATAGATTTAGGACTGTGCCTCTTCTGGTAGAGACCTTCAATGTGTGTCTGAAGTTGGAGATGCCTTGACTGATTACATAGCTTGTATAATCGGCTTTGCTGTGAGCAGGCAATTCTTTGAAATTAGATTTTTGGAGTGAGTAACAACAGAACCACAGTGACTTTCTGTAAACATCCTGGAATTACAGGAAAATAAATAACTGAATTCAGCAAATGTTTTTGCCTCTAGAATGTTTGTTGTTTTTTTAAAAAAACAAACACTGTGAAGCAGGAACAGAACAACGTAGTGCCAGAATGGGAATAAACTTTCAGTGTCTGCTCTGTTCTAGTAATTAGCTGTTGTCAGCCTCTTTTACTGAACATAAAAGATTCTCTTAAAAAAAAAACAAAACACAACACAAAAGAAAAGTAAGATTGCATTCCTGAGTTGTTGTTTCCAGTTTAAGGCCTGTTGGCAGCATGTTCTTCTCAGCTGTAGGAGTTCAGGAGGTCAGAATGGATCCTACTGATGAACTCTACCCTGTTGCCTGCATTGTTTTTGGGCAAAGGACTTGCTGTCCTAATCCTTCCTGCTGCAAACTGGTTTAGATCACTCTCTTAATCAATGGCACAAAATAGATTGTGGCTTGTGAAATGTGAGTTTGGTAGTGCAGTTGTCTTGTAGCTGGTATGGCCTAAGTCTCGAATACTGGAGTCTATTTCCTTGTAAGCCAGTAAACAGACAACAGTTGGTCTAGAATACTTAGCCAGATAGAAGCAATAGGCTGTAAATTGACTGACAGGTTTGAGAAATAATAAAGTAAAGCTTTTTTTTGAACCTAAAGTTTGTATGAAAACCTGTATATTGGCAGAAGTTTAACTAGAGAATGAAAGGCATTGAGACTGTAATTATTGTACAAATGAAGTCACACTCTAAAAATGCTGCAGAGATATTCTGAAATTCTTTGTTTTGGCCCTTTGTTCTCCTTTACCCTTTGTGTGTCTCCTCTACCCGCCCGCACCGCACCCACGCACTGAATTCTTGTGCTTTATTGCACAGTGCTTTGAAGGCTTCTTTCTCTAGTCTAGATTTGTAACAGTTTTTGCCTTCCTTGCTGCTCCTTGTAGGCAGAGATATCATTGGACTGGCAGAAACTGGCTCTGGAAAAACAGGAGCCTTTGCTTTACCAATTCTTCAAGCACTGCTGGAAACACCTCAGCGATTATTTGCTCTTGTCCTCACACCAACAAGGGAGCTGGCCTTCCAAATCTCAGAGCAGTTTGAAGCTCTTGGATCCTCCATCGGTGTCCACAGTAGTAAGTAGCTTTGTGATATTGGAGCAGTTTTCCTGAAGACTGAAGTTTGTCAGCTCTAGATTGCAAAGGGAAAAGTAGAGAGTATTTGTATGGAGGGTTGAACAAAAGGTGAGAAAAGCTTGTGATGCTAGAAGACAGAGATCTGGTATCAGGTCTGGGAAAGAAAGACTGTATGGTCTTTCCTCGTGGAGTGATCTGCAGCTCTTCTGCGTTTTAAGTCCAAACAGTTCAAGATGGAAGTAGGAGAGAATCTTCTCAATAGTAAGTTTGTGTCAAGTGAAACTGCATAGAGCTCTACTCTGTAGTGTGATGTAGTTTAATCTTTCCTTCAAACTGTCTGTATTGGTTCTTTACATATTCTCTACAAGCGTAAAAGCTTTGTGGGTATTTTTAGAATTCCTAGATTTTTGCAGCTAAGTTAAGCTGCAAGGAATAGATTCTGCCTGTAGCTCTTCTGGAAAAAAAATACTCGGGGCCAGTAAGGACTTAATTGTATGGCTTAAGAGGCCTGGGAAAGTCAGGTGTGCTAAAATAAAGTGAATTCTCATAAAGATAAGTAGCCTTTCATTTGTACAGAGTTGTTCTGGATGGCAGGGAGTAGGAGGAAATGCTATGGTGCCAGGGGCTAGCTGGTGCTACACTGAGAGATTCACTATATTCTATTTGTCCTGCAGCGGTTATTGTGGGTGGAATTGACACGATGTCTCAATCTCTGGCCTTAGCCAAGAAACCACATGTTATAATTGGTAAGTTAACGTGCTGGGGGTACAAGATACAAATATTATCAAACTGCAGTTGTCCAAAGAAAGAGTGCCAAAAGGTTTTGTGCATTTGAAGGAGAAGTGAGAGTACATAATTTATTTTTGTCCTGAGATCTGAGTACTAGCTTATTAATGTTTCTAAAGTATACAGCAGTAGCCTTGCTGCTACAAGCTCATTCCAAAGCGTTCCTGCTAGACTGCCTTTGGCTTGGTTTTTCATTCTCAAGTATGCAAAATGCTGGTCTCATCCCTCTCAGTACAATTTGCTTACAGTCTGTTTTGTTTTGCCTTTTTTTTTCCTAGGGGGAGGGGTGGAAGGAGGGCATTCTGCAGAGAGTCTGTCTCCATTAGTCTTATTTCAAAACACTTTGAAGATATTCTTCGAAAGAGTCCTTCCCATAAAGCAATCTGCCTTTACATCTCTTGGGCAAAAAAATCCCATTTCTGTATGGTTGACTCTCTTGCCTCTTTGGATCTTTTCCTTTGCTTTAATTCTAAATGTGCTCTCGTGATTTTGTTGGTAGCAACCCCTGGCCGTCTAGTTGATCATCTGGAGAACACAAAGGGCTTCAACTTACGAGCTCTGAAATTCCTAGTGATGGATGAGGCTGACCGGATCCTTAACATGGATTTTGAGACAGAGGTAGGAATCTGCCAAAAGAAGAGTTTGGAACACCAGATGAGTCCCTTTAAAATTGCTTTGTACAGTCATGTAGTAAACACTGAGCTGTTCTGTAGAAATTAATAGGAAATTGTAACTAAGATCTAATAATTGCACAAAAGTCTATGGTGGGAGTAGAACTTAGGAGAGTTCTGCAGAGCACTAGCAAGACAGTAGGAGGCATTTTGTCTCTGAAATCTACTGGTTTCTCTGGAGCGCCTCACATTGACGCAGTTCCTGTAGAACACAATCACACGCACGTTCCTGCAGGAATATTGCCTGGTATTTGCACTGCTATTGGATTTCTGGAGTTCACACTGCCTAATTGTCAACAAGCCATCATCAGCCTACACATTCCCTTTAGAAGAGGGGAAATTTATTCCTACTGTGGGTCTAAGATGCACACATGCATTACTCTTTATTTGAATGATCATTATATTTGGAGGAGGCTTATGTCTTGATTGCTGTTGTATTCAGCATTTCCGTTTCCTTTACATTTTTACAGGTAGATAAGATATTAAAAGTGATTCCTCGAGACAGGAAGACATTCCTGTTTTCTGCTACCATGACTAAGAAGGTGAGAGCAGAGTACGCTGCATTAGTTCTTCCATCAGGCTATACTGTTGGCTAGACTGTATGATAGAGGTTTCTGACAAGATCTCCGTCCATCTCGTACTAACTTACACTGATATTCCCAGGTTCAAAAACTCCAGCGTGCTGCTCTGAAGAATCCTGTTAAATGTGCTGTTTCTTCCAAATATCAGACAGTTGAAACACTACAACAGTACTACATTTTCATCCCATCCAAATTCAAGGTAATGCCACTTCTGTTTCTTCCCTCTTCTGATTGTGTCTTGTCGTCTTGTTCCCACATCTGCCAAATATCTTGTCATCTTCTCTGGCTTATACCTATTCCTTACTGTGGCTTATGTGATTTTCTTTTTTTTTTTTTTTTTTTTCTTCTCTGTTTCTTTACAGGACAGCTACTTGGTTTATATCTTGAATGAACTAGCTGGAAACTCTTTCATGATATTCTGTAGTACATGTAACAATACTCAGAGGACTGCTCTACTGCTCCGCAACCTGGGGTTCACTGCCATTCCTCTCCATGGGCAGATGAGTCAGGTATGGGCATACCCCACAGAATGGAGTAGACAGGAGACCTGTCGCTTGGGAAATGTGCTGCACTATACTGAGTCACAATTACCTTGCAGAAGGAGTATTCCACAGCTAGTGGACTGGACTGATCCCTAGAAATTTAACTAATGTGAATGCTGCCACTGATTCTGTAATAGTTAAAAAAGAAATTAGAGAAGTGAGATTTTTGAGTAGTTTCTCCCCTAGTTCTTCTGTACCAGTATTTCAACAAAAGTATATTAACCAGAATGAGCATTATCCTCTCATTCCCTTTTTGTCCTCCTCTCTTCCAGAATAAACGCTTGGGCTCTCTAAACAAGTTCAAGGCAAAGGCACGTTCTATTCTGTTGGCTACTGATGTTGCAAGCAGAGGTCTGGACATCCCACATGTAGATGTGGTAATAAACTTTGATATTCCTACGCACTCTAAGGTAAGCTAGTCTATGTGCTAGCTGAGAGCTTCTGGTCACTGGGAGGCATAGTGAAGCTAGACAAAGGAACAAAGACACCTTTTCTCTGTTCTGCTGACTGAAGTCTAGTTCACACTTCTGTAGATTAGAAGATGTACTTCAGCCTCTGCAATTGAGTTGGTATCTCCGTTTGGTTGGGTGGCCTCATCTGGATTGTAGAACTGATCCTATAAGTGAAGAGAGGAAATGAGGGACATTCTGTGTCTTTGTATTTCTGCTCAGAGTATGTGTTTTGCCATATTACATTAAAGGGCTTCTAGAGTGTGAAAATAGTTTTAACGTATTACTAGTTTCAGGTAGTCATCTCTGTTCCTGTCATCCAGGTCTGCATTCACATTTTAAACTGTGTTTTAAAAAAAACAATTAAAAAAAAATTCTCCCATTATGTTCAATGAGGATTTAATCAAGAAAGATGTCTTTAATATGTTTCACCTTCACATCACAAAAGTACAGCAAACTGAAAAAAAGTGAGTTACTAACTTTCTACCTTATAGAAAGTATAGTATTATCTTAGGGGTCTGACTTTGTTTCCCAGCCTAGTTTCAGAAAGCATACCATTAACATGCATTTCTGGAATTGCTGTTGTTCCTTATAATGATCAAAGATTCTACACATTGCAAACAGAAGTAAGTATGGTGGTTCTTTTGAAGATGCTGCTTTTGACATTGTAAAAGGACAAAAGTTAAATAATGGTGGGGGCAGCAGCTTGAATGACATCATTAGAGTTTGTGTCCCTCCCTCTCGTCTAACCATGTCACAGAACACATCTTTTCTCATGATGCTTCCTTTCTCCACAGATCCTACATGGAGAAGGGAATATTGTAATTTCCATAATGCAGTATAAAACCTGGAAAACAGCCTAGAACCGTATAAACAGAAGACGCTCAATAGATCAGACACTTCCAAATTGTTTTCATTCATCCTTCCTTTCACTGTGCTTGCCAAATTTAAATCTACTTGCCAGAGAGTTTGCCTGAAAGACAGACTATGTAGAGTACTAGATTCCAAGACTGAAAATGCAGGCATTGGCTCACTTTAAATATTAGCTTTCCAAGGAAGTGGTAGTTCATTAGCAAAGTCATGTATCACAACTTTTGTCCTGCAGTCTTGAATAGTTGGAGGTGGTCTTTTCCTTTAGAAAGAGAGGAATTCAAATGATAAAACCAAAGATATGCCTCCACAAGCCAGCATCTTCTCAAATCCTAATCCTGCACACGGTCCCAAGTGTTTAATCCTGGCTGTATTTTCTCCCCTTTTTCTTTCCTAAAGAAAAATTATATGGGCTAATTTCCCATAACTTCTGTTCTGTGTTTGGTGCACATATCTTATTGCTTATCAAGAAAATTGTTTTCAGGATTATATTCATCGTGTTGGGAGAACAGCTCGAGCTGGGAGATCTGGCAAATCTATCACCTTTGTCACACAGTAAGTGTTAAAATGTGGCAGACTTATTCTTCCCAGCTGTATTTCAGAGCAGAAGACATCTGACCTCATCCTGGGTGGGAGGAAAATACTACTTTTCATTTTGAGGTGCCAGTTGGATTTATTTAATTAAAGGGGAGAGAATTCAAAGCCCGGGGTGGGGAGGGAGAAAGGTCTGGGATAAATTCTAGAACCAGGCATGTAATGAGCAGAACTAACTGTTTATAACTTGATTATATAATATACATACATTTTTATAATATATAATGCAGGTTAAGTAAGTGTGGCTTTTTTAAGTACTGAAGTATTTGTCTAAAAAAAGCCTTTGCCAAATACTTCTGAACAGAGATGAGCTGAATAAATCAGTGAAGCCATCCCGAACGATGGCATCATTTGAATGCAATTAAGAGTTGCTTATGAGACCATCAGCACAAGCTAACAATATCTGTGGGCTGGAGATAAGGGGTGATGTCTCTGTGTGGTGACAGCTGAAGCACTCTCAGGAGGGCTGATTCAACCTGGTGTCTTGTCTTTTCTCAGGTATGATGTAGAGCTGTTCCAGCGCATTGAACACCTGATTGGCAAGAAGCTGCCAGCATTCCCCATGCAAGAGGAAGAAGTTATGATGCTGACAGAGCGTGTGGCTGAGGCCCAGAGATTTGCTCGAATGGTGGGTGGTGGCTTTTTGTCCCTCTACTTGCTGTTGTAGTCTGAATTTCCTCGTGTGCCAGAACTCTTGGTCAATCTCTTGATTGCATTGCAGGAGCTGCGGGAGCAGGGAGAGAAGAAGCGATCTCGGAACGATAATGATGATGACACAGAAGAAGCTATTGGTGTCAGGAATAAGGTGGCAGGTGGAAAAAAGAAGAAAAGGAAAACCTTCTAGCTCAGTATTCGGACAGACTTTATTTTATTTTTCTCTTTATGGCTACATGAGCTTGGCAAAAATGGTCTACCAAGCCTTCTCCAGTGGATTTTTTTTCAGAACTACTTATTATTAAATTGGGCAGTCTACCTGGAAAACAACTTCCTCTCTTCTGCTTCACCAGTTACACACTGAGCTTGGCCCATTGTGGTACCATGAGACCAGTCTTCCTTTCAGAGACAGCAGACCTGGAAGCAGTTGTGGGCTGGTCCTGCTCATTCACAAAGAGGTGCAGCATACGTGCAGCTTTCCCACTGCTGCAGCCTGTCTCACTACCCAAACTCACTGAGTGCATCTGGGGTCAGATAGGTCTGTCAGAAGAAAGAGAGGAAAAAGTTAAAAGAAGCAACTGAGTTTCCACAGCACAGCTGTGATGCCCTTGCCTTAGTGAAGGGACATGTGACATGGAGAACTCCAAATATATTTTGCTTAATTTTAAAGCTACTTGGTTTTCCTTGTCTTAGCACTGACCTGTTCTGCTCATTTTGAATATTGGCTCTGCCAGAAGGTTTTCTTATTACGTCAGCCTTAACGGTTCAGATGTGACATCAATGTCTTAGATGTTGGCTGAAGAGTGGCCCAGCACAGAGAGAACCTGTTTGGGCAGGATTAGGCTATTCACTGCCTGGAATTCGATCCAGAATCTGTAATGATTGGCAAGATCAAGGAGAGGTCTGGGTTTGGTGGTTTTTTTTTTGTGGCTGATTCCTGTAGTACATACAAGACAACACAAGAGGGTGGTATTTACATAGGAAAGCAGCTCACGAACTGGGTGGTGGAGAAAAACGGGTATCATAGAGGCTCTTTCTGTGTTGCCCTATTTATTTCTCTGTCTTAGGCAGAGTTCAGTGCTGCGTAAGTAGACTTTTGCAGGAATGGGATAAATGTACTTATCTTCATATCAGAGCAGAAGGTTAGTGCCAGTTTCCATTGGCAATAAAAATTTTCACACGAGACATTTCTGCTGGTGGGCAGAGGAGGGTGAGAAACTCCTTCGTGATCACTCAACATGAAAATGTAATGTCCGTTAGAACCACTCATAAACTTGGTTTTCTGCTACATGAAAAATATGTTCAAAAGATTCTTTTTAAGGTCTAAGTGGAAAGCAAAAACTACTGCAGTAGTCAAGATGAGCACAGTGGTTACTTAATAGTGTCAAATCTAATATATGCATGTATGCTGGTCAGAATGCTTTTATACTTTTGTTTGGGGCAGTACATTTTACAAAATTACACAGCATGGTTACAACTAATAAGGGGAACATGTTTTTTCTTTTTTATTTAAAACACCTCTGTTGCCTTCATGAGGAGCAAACATACTCTCTGGTGTAAGAAGAGTGCCAGTGTTCTTACTTTGTGGGTTTTTTTTTTGTAGCAGTTTACTCAAATCTCCTAAATATTCACCTTCAAGTTTGATAGATCTAAAGCAGTCTAGGATCAGTGGCAGATAAGTAAGGGTACAGATCTTAGGTATGTTGACTGCTAAGAGCATTCTTACAAAGCAGGAAGAGAGTGTGTGTCCTAGTGCAGAGAGGTAGGGGTGGAAGTCCAATAACGAGAACATGTAAATTCTATGGGGCCCTTTGGTAGGGATCCCCACAGGTAAAAGGAAACAGCCCTAGAATGCACCACACAGAGAGGGATAAAATGAGTGAGCATATGGGTGGAGATGCAAATGCTTGTTCCCCATGGAGCAAGGGAACTTTCCTGACTGGTCTTCTGTCCTGCTGGATGCTTGAACAAAAATTCTTATCCTTCACAAGCAGGACAGGGTTGTCCCGCTATCAGCAAATGAAGATTAAATCCGTCTGAGACTCTGGGTCTCTGGAAAACCTGTCAGTGTTATTCTCAGTTATATAACGGGTGGCATGCAGAGCCAGTCCCAAACTAATCTCGCAAAATGATGTGAAGGTCAATTTTACTGCTGGGGGAGGTAGGGCAGGATCATTCCTTTCAGACGTAGTATGAGCCTTTCTTTAATAAATCAGTGGAGCCTCTAGCATCTTGCTGTGTTCCTTCCTGTGTGGAAGGCTGTAACAGTAGAGGGAATCTGTCTTGCCCCTTGATGGGGTGAATGATTCTCTATGCCTCCTCTGCAGCTGCAAGAGTAACAGAGGAGAGAAGTAGAGCTGCTCCTTGTAAAAGGGTGCAGAACCCCCCTGAGAGGAGTGACTCCTAGACAGCTGGCTACCTCCCTTGATTTGGAATGACAAGCCATAGAAACACTTGGCACTAGAACAGCAAAGGTCTCACCACACCCACATTCTCACCAATGCCTCACCTGCCACAGGTATGTGCATTCAATTTCAGCTAAAAATATCTCAACAGGTTGGAGGGGCAAGAAATAGTTTCTTATTGTGACTATACCATGAGGGCTAGGTCAGAGGGTGTTTGTGTAACTGAAGTGGAAGAGGGAGCGTCTAAAGATGTATTTGGTCAAAACAGAATTTGCAGCCAGGCTAAAGCAAAATCTGTAGCTGATCTAATGAAACGAGGGGAAAAGAATGGAGTAAGACCTGTCTCTGGATAAAAGACAGTTCAGAAAATACCACCACTGGTATGTGTGTGGCTGCATACTTTCGTAAAACAACTGACGACAGTGTATTTGTTCAGTTGGGAGGACTCTTGAGGGGCACTTCTGAAGCACACCTCTCTGCACACCTCTTGAGTCTTTGCACAGCAGGGAGCTGAAGTGGAAGATTAACCTTAGTGTGATGTAAGGCAGGATCGGGCTAACACAACCTGTCATTTTTTTGTGGTTGAAACTCAAGTGAAGTTTCAACAAAAGCTGTGTTCTCGAAAGACGTTCAGTGGGGATGTTTGCAGTTTGAAACAATTCTGCACTTCCAAAGTCCATAGTGAGAAAGTGATTGTTTATATACTTGTAATAGGTATTTTAAAAATCAAAACTATAAAACATTATTTAACACTGCATAGGTAGCTACCTTGGGCAGTAAAGAATGGGGATATAGTGTCTTTCATTTAAATGTTCTGGAGCTAGCAGAAGTGGGACAATCCTTTCAAGGCGAGGAGTAAAATTAAACATTGATGTCAGTGTGAATAACTGACTTCAAGATAAGTGAGGAGGATAGCTGCAAAAAGTAGCAGTCCCTGCAACCACGCAGTGGTCCAGAGCAGAAGCTGCGCTGAATTGACCTGTCTGAAATGGATTTGGCCGTCTCAGTTCCCCAGTGCCATGCACCTGCTGCCTAGGGGCTGCAAGGGAAGACATGGGCAGGAAAGCATAGCTGGGAACCAGGGTGGGGAATCCAGGGCTTTTTTCTGTGGTGGCAGCCTGAGCCTAAGTCTGCGTAAAATAATCATGAGGAGCACAGCCTGTTCCAAGGACCTGGCAGCCCACCTTCCCCCCTGCCCCAAAAAAGTAGAAATGACCAAGAGGGAGAGCTAAGTATGATGACTTTCTAGCAACACCATTAATTTGTGCTGAGAAGAGGCTCAGTTTAGGAGGGAACTCAGAGTAAGAAGTGATTCGGAATCTGGAGGGCCTTAGTTCACAAAGCAGGACTGAAATTAGTAAACATTCCCAGTTTAGCCAAGCACCGAAGAAGGAAAATATCCCACATAGTTAAAAGCCCTTGGAAGTACTTAAGAAGGAATGGAATTGATTGCGTGACCTGTGAAAGACACAGGCATGTACCAAGCATTTTGATGTATAAATGTGAAGTTGTGGTTTGCCTGCAATGGCATGTGAGGAGCTTCTGTAGACATTCAAGTGAGCAATTAATTCTTATAAATGTTGCAGAGCAAATGCTGTAAAAATCCAGCTTTGGTCCCAGAAGTTGTCCATGTAGTCATTCTGCATTCTTACTGCTCTTGCTTATGCACTTACCAGTAGATTTTTTGGGGAAAAAAAACTATCACTGTGTAAACATGGAGAATCGGAGTATGAGTTTCTGATGGAATCCCAAGCTTTGGGGTTAACTCCTGAATGGTTAAAAAAAAAAAAAAAAGTTAAAAGACACTTTCTTAGTCTTTAGATTGCTTTTTTTTCCTGGTCAGACTATGACAGCTCCTTCTGAATAACACTATTTAAAAGGGAGAGCTAAGGACATTTCGTTCCTCTGGCACCTAAGAAATGGGAATGGTCGCTTGCTCTCTGGCCGAGGGATGAATACAGCCATGCCTCCAGTGCTGTACCTCTTCCTGAGGACCCTTCAGGTATGGAAACTTATGATGATGACAATAGCACTTTCTCTCCGCTTCCAAAGCCCCCTGGGACACAGGTACATGCCTTCCTGAACACGATAATCAAGTATATGTCATGGATCATGGTAGGATGTGTGTTGGACTGTGCCAAGGTCATGCCTAGTTGTGCAATAGGAGACAGTGGCACTGTGCAGTCTTCAGCTGTTGACATTGTAGGCCCTCAGGGAGGGGTGGATGCCCTTGCAGCTTGTTCAGCACTTTTTCAGGGAAGCGTCTAGAAGCCTGAAGCTGTGTTTACTAGAGGCTGACACAGGGTAATTCTACGTCCCCAAAGGGAAGAGGACTATTTTCATCTTTGCTTTCTCTGCTGGAGAACTCTCATCATTGCAGGGATGTACATGCGGCTCTGTTGCCTCTCCCTAAAATAAACTCTAGGGATAGGACTGTCAAAAGTTTCTGCCTTCCCTTGGGCTTAGTGTTTGTGTAATGGTTCCTGAGGAAAGGGAGATGCAATGTGGACCTTCTGTGCAAAAAGGGGGAAATCCTTCCATTCAAATCCTAGCAAAGGCAGAAAAAGAACCCTGTTGCAGGCCTCTCACAGAGACTATTCCTTCTGTCCATCACTTCCTCCTCCCTGTTTGATATTGTCAAGGAAGGCAGGTTTTTTGGCACGTGTTTCCCATTTGGACTGATTTTAGTCCCCTTTAATCCTCCTCAAGATTTTCACCCACAAGCACATCTCTGTGTAAAGAAAGGTAAATAGCAAAACTTGCTCTGCAAGTCATCTGTGTACGGTAGAGGGGGGTTGCATGATAAGGTTGAATTGCTTGAGTTATACTGGCTTTCCAGAAGAAAATGATTCCTTTGTGTGGTTTTTCTTGTACATCTGCTCCGTCCCATGAACAGGGCTAAAAAATGAAATTTCTTGGCTTTGATGTAGGAAAAAGTCTTTTGCACAATGAGAGTTGGCGTCACAAAAGTACCTTCTTTCCTGCAGTAGGAATGTAAGGGGGCATAGGATCCGTGGAGCAAGCCTGGGAGAGACTGTGTGGAGGCAGAGATAGCCAGCCTGATCTGTCCTTGCCAGCTTCTGT
>NW_008823954.1:3060671-3066604 GCF_000699105.1 Pygoscelis adeliae | reverse complement strand
AGCAGGAAAGTAATACTTCTCCCTCAATACGTATTCAGAATGATAAATTTGCCACCAGTGAGTGATTTCCTATTACTGCTGCTCATGCTTACTGGTGTGTTAAACCTTTATCTTGGTGCATGCCAGAGGCTCTCTTTGGTTGTTAAGGATGGGTCTTCTCCAAACACAATCAACAATATGAAGCAGACAGCCTAATAGACTCCTTTGACAGAGCCTAGGCAGAATCAGCTTTCCGTTCCTGCAATTGCAGGTCTCGAGATGCCTCTTAGAGATTCTGCAGAGCTATGGACTATTTCCATTGGATACACACACATGACCTGAGTGTATCTTAGTTTAGGCTCTCTCCACCCCTTGGTGAGAATTGCTTTAGTATTAACTAGGAATCTTGGAGTCGCCTTTCCAATTTTCAAGAAAAGTTTAAATAAAAATGCAAACTTTTAAAAAGGCAAACAAAGTATTGGCTATGCTCTCCAAAATGGATAACATAGTGACAAATGTTTATAAAAGATCTATGGAAGAAATGTCAGAAATAGATTTGCTAGTCTGCTCTCTCTAAGATCAAATTTAGAGATAGTCTCGCTTCTGCCTGTGTTCAGCTGGTTGGCTGCAGCCAGGCTTGCTCATCTCAGCTGGTTTGTTAGAAAGCCCTTCCTTGCAAAGCATGCTAGTGTTTTGTGACTCTTTGGTTCTTCCAAGGCTCCCACTCAGATATGACTTCTTTTACTCCAGCTACACTGCCTCCATCTAGTTCAGAGGATGACTTTTTGAAGATCCATCCTCTGTATGGCAAGCTACCTCCCCTCTTCGAAAATGCCAGTGCTGCTTTCACAGGTCAGATGCTGCCACCTGGTCTGGCTGATGAACAGCTCTTTGTGATTAGTGAGAAATCTCCCTCTCCATCAGGGTTGTGTTAAGCTGATGGAAGTGGAATTGCTGGAATTGCTGTCACTGATCTTGGTCTTGCATTTGCATGGACTGTTTGCAAGTATGTGACTGCTGTGTTCCTTTGGAAATCCTATTGTGCCTCTCTGCACTGCAGAAGGAGCAGCAGATACAGAGGAAGGCTAATGCAGGGCCCTGTTATCCTTCTGTTGTTGATACACCTGCTGTGCAATGGGAAGGCAGCTTGCTGGGGGGCATAGTATCAATGAAATCTTTGGTGAGCGTATTTATCTCTGTATCTTACACACACCGCAAATAAGGCTTCCTTCTGTCTTTCTGTCTGTCTGTCTGTCTTGAAAAGGAAGGCAGAGCCCCTGAACCAGCAGTGTTTGCTTGTCCTGTGCCAAGTAGGATGCAAGGATAGAAACTTTGAGAGCTCTCCTCCTTTGCCATGTTCTTTAGCCTGTCCTGCTTGGGTCAGGGCAGCCTCCTGGTGGAAGTGTTCAGCTTTGTTAGCTATGTCAGCCCTTTGCTTCTCTGATCACCTGAGATCTACAGGACCGTGTATTACCAATTTACATGGGTAGCACAGAAAATGCACAGGGGGAGATGCTTTTCTGCTTCAAAGAGCTTGTGGGTTAACATCCAAAACTATGCTGACGTCTGGAAAGGACTGTGCAGTAGTTATTGACATGTGAAGATACAGGGATAAAGAGGAGGACTAATGGGGGGGAAGTCCCTCTCTATATCTGGATGGTGAGTTGCACGGAGCTGTTACCTCTCCTGGTGGGGAAAGACCTTTGACAAGTAGAGATCTGAAGCCAACCATGGCTGAGTGACCTTGCCTTGAAGTAGCTTCTATGATCTGGACACTCATCTCCTTGGCCTTTGCAGTGGCAGGACAAATATGTAAATTTCTGCCTGCTTTGCTAAAGTAAGGTAACTGCACCAGGAACCATACTGAGTCTTTAAAATGAATCCTGGATAGAAGGAAACAGCTTGTGAGCTTGTGCATTACCCCAGGTCCTGCTTCAGCTGGAAAGCTTTGCTGTGTGACTGAAGTGTCTCTCCCCCCATCCCACCGGCGGGTGTGGGGGGGAGTAAGCGAGCGGCTGTGTGGTACTCAGTTGCTGAGTGAGGTTAAACCACAACAGCATCTTTCTGCAGGATTGCTTCATTACCTAGTCCACTCTGATCATTTGATCAGATAAAGCTGACCAAGGGAGGACTCCACTAACCTTTGGAAGTATTCAGTGACGGAGATCTTGGGGCGGTGGCACCTGCAGAGGCGTGCAGCTGGGGAGCCACCTCTCCTGTGGCTGAGGGAGAGGGAATCTCCCTGCGTGGCCTGGGGTAGGGGAACCCCTCCGCCCGTGAGTACCTGGGTGCAGCCCCCCTCCCTGCCTTCAGGCTTCTCCGCATGGACTGACTTGCTCCTTTGGAAGCATCCTCCCTTCACATAATTAACTGGCAACCCCATGCTTTGTTCCTGCAGCTGGCACAGGCCTGCTGTGTTCTGCTGAGATCCTCCCAGAGCAAGATTTCCTCATACTCAGTATGCCCCAGAATGTGTTGCATTATTAAGCTTCCATTATTTGGTGCTTTTTTTGGGACCTCCCATCTTCTCCCTCCACCTTTAGCCATTCCTACATGTCTGACTCCTTGCGTTTACCAAGAAGGTCTCATGCATGCATCCCCCTTTTTAAGCACCTCCTGCAGTCTGCCCTGCTCACTGCTCCCTAGCCTTGCCCCACCAAGCAGGCTGCAACCAGGTCCCTAAACTGCCCCAGGGCTGGTGCTTTGCTTTGCTGTTCATACTGCACTGCTATATGGTCCTGCAGGCTCTCCTCCTGGCCAATGGACAGGTGACTGCCCAAGCTGTTTGCTTCCAGCTCTGTTTTCCTTGTGTTTTCCAGGGTGCAGGGGAGAGATGAGCTGCCTCAGCAGTTCCCGTGTGGCTCTTCCCATCTTGATGGTGTTTTAGGAGACGCCTCTGTGCTTTGAAGCCTCTTGCCAGAGGAAGTTATTACAGCCCCTGTAGAGGTGGAGGTCCCTCCATTGCACACCTGCAGGCATATCCCACCTCAGCCATTCAGTGACTGACTGGGCTGTGTTCACCATTGCTCTAGAAGGTACAAAGCAATGAGGTAAATGATAGAAAGCAATGGAGATCCTGCTGGGCTCTCTGGGCAAGTCTCTCGTTGCTTAATAATGTAGGACTGCTTGTTAGGAAGAGATGGTACCTTTATATTCAACAACTACTTTCAACTCATTAATTGTATTAGTCTTAAATCCTTTTGACGAGTAAGGAGAAAGATGGTTAGATTTAGGGCAAACATATTGAAATTTTGTGCTGTCCTGGAAGGTTTGGATACATTTTAACCAGTAACAGACTCAACAGTGTCATTTCTCTGCTTGATGATTATAAATGAGTAGTTAGGTAAATCAGATTTCAATTGGCCAGTGGAGGTTTTAACTATGTGTACATCTAGATTAACCACTCCGGAGACTGGGGATTATCAACTGTTATGTAATAGCAGACATTTTTTTAATTGGAACAGGACTGCAACAGATGCTGTGTTTGCTAAAGAAACCAGACTGTCATGTAATCCAGAATCTGTGTTTTGTTTGGCAGAATCATGCACGTGGATTGCTGCTTTCCTTTGCCTTTACCTCCAGTAAAACCACACTGCTGATCAGACAGGTGAATCATTATAGGTTGGATTTAGTTCTTATTTGGGTTGTCAGGTAAGAACTGAAGTTGGCTTAGTCCAGTTCCAGTTCAACACAGCTTCAGATCTACTGTGTGAGTTCAGTTCTGGCTGAGGAAAAGCTAACCCCATGTAATGCAAGATCTCATGGTAACTTCACCCCTATATACATCACGGCCCTGTAACTTGATAAAGCCCTTGGAATCAGTAATAATATTGCTCAAATCCATAGCATATGTGGGATCCCTTCATTCACATACAGCATAGGCTTTTTTTTTTTTTTTCAAGAATATACCTTAGTTTATCCCACACATGACGGGATGTGTTGTGTGCCAAGCAGAAGGTCAGAGACAAAATTTGTAGTGATTCCTTTTGCCTTTTAAAATGTAAGCACAAAAGCAGTGAATTTTCTGTGTGATTAAATGAAGCTCCCTGCAGGTCCCGGAGATGGAGTATTGCGTGCATGCTGAAATGTAGCAGCACTGGTGCCTAACAGCTGCCAGGTTTTACCCTGGGTGAGGTCTTGTCTGCAGCCAGGGATTCCTGGAAAAAGCACTTTACAGCCTTTTCAGGAGAGCTGCTCATGTATCAGTTGATATTTTGGTACTGCAAACAAATGTCTGTTATGGCAGTTTGTTAATAATGAACAAGGAAGGGATTATCAGGCAATCAATTCAAAGAGGAGAAGAACCTGCTGTGGGGAGGCTGAAACTTCCCTTTGCCATATCATGCACACACCAAGAGCCATCCCTCATCTCTGACGCTTTCCTGATTGCTCATACCATTAGCTGAAGCTGTGTTTGCATTTCTGAAGAGTTTAATTGGCAATTAAACCTTCACTAAACCCTTCCCTGGGGTATGGCTGTCACTTAGGGGGTGTCACTTTTCTTTACCAAGCAAAACAGCCAGGGCTGCTGGGTCTGGAGAGCAGCAGGGAGCCCAGGGGCTCCCACAGGAGAGCTTGCTCATCTTTCCCACCCAGGGGCCGGCTAAGTGGGAGGAAAGGAGCACAGCAGGGCCAGAAAGGGGCTCCTTAGGTTGAGGTTACTGGTCCAAATTGAAGCACATGCTCTCTTTCTCTCCATGCTGCAAGCCAGAAGCTTTGTAAACCTCCTTCCTTCCAGCCAAGTCCTCTCCATTTGGCTAGTAATAATGGCTGCACACTGACGTTCTTCCCCCTAGCTTAGAGGAGCTCCTGGGTTGTCAAGAAGGTTGGAAGAAAAATAGTCAAGGCTAGAGACTTGGCAATGGGCTGTATTTTCTGTCTAGTTCAGACCTCGCCTCTGGATGCCTGGCACAGCATCCAGGCGGGAAGTTCCTGGAGTACAGAAGTTTCTACTTCACATTCAACAGTGTAATGCTCTTTTCTAACCCAGCATTGCTGCTTGTTTAGATCCATGCAAACATGGCAAGTTAGCAACCATCAAGTGAGATGGCAGATGTCCCCACAGGCTTATCTGAAATCAGGAGAAGAGTTGAATGAAGGCATGAGGTGAGACAGAGAAACTATCCCAGCAGCAGATCAAGAGACACTTTGAGTCCTGCCAGCTGGTGTGAATTATCAGTGGAAATTTCCATTTGAACTTTTGATGGAATGATGGATTTTTGGTTAAAGGAGTGAGGAAGAGTGTGTGTGTGTGTGTTCATCTGTATATGTGTGACTGTGTGTTTAAAACTGCTTGTTTGAAGAGTTATTTTTTCTTTGCATTTATCAGAAGACTTAAAACAGTAAGAGTAGGAATTTTATGTACAGACTGCATTTTCCCGTCAACTCTCCCTTTGAGATTTGCACTCTTTGTGATAGAATTAAAGGGAGAATAATGAAATGGATTACATTAGGGCCTCAGCTTCAGTTCTCAAGTACTTAATCTCTCTGGCAAGTACTTAATCTCTCTGGCTAGGATTCAAATCTATGGCCTTAAGTGTTCCATCTTTATAAAGTGCAGCCACTGAACTAGACAGCATTTAAAGAGTGCAGATCTTTCAGATCTGGCTTCACAAAGTAATCAGGGGAGTCCTATCACAGTGCAGCACGTGCTAAACATCCTGCAGTGAATTTTCTATGGAAAACCATTTTCAGTGGTGCTCCTGGCTTGCGATTGCTCTCTCTCTCTCTCTCAGCCTGCCTGGCTACCATTTCCACCAACAGTACCCTTGCACCTTGCAAGTCCTGCATTTTCATCTAGTTTTAATAGATATTGCAACAGAGGCAAAAGCGCGGCAGGCATTGCAAGGCTGGGTGTGGCTGGGCTGCTATGTGTGCATGCTTGCGCACAGGTATGTGTGTTTATGTGTGGTTACGTGCCCACTGAGATTAGGTAGAAACTGCAAAGAGAGGCA
>NW_008823954.1:3056026-3060576 GCF_000699105.1 Pygoscelis adeliae | reverse complement strand
ACACACTTTTTTAAATTTCTGCCTTATTTAAGCAGATAGAATAGAGCACTGTTTCCCCCTCATTTTCCCTAAGTGCAGCTACTTGAATGTGTGTCATTATGTCATAGATTTTTATGCTGCTTAACTACCAGATGCAGGAGGCATGCACCAAATGAACATTGCTATGTCCCTTAGGGAGCTTAGTGTCACTGGTGATACTAGGAAGTTGGAGATCTCATAAAGCATTGGTTGTGATTAGCAGGTAGGACAGGAGGAAACTCAAAAGACCTTCATGTTGCTGCAACTGCTGATAACTCCTGGCAAATATTGCTCTGGGAGAATCATTCAAGAAAGGATTTTGGTGGGAGGAGTGAAGAGCTGAACTGCAGTCCTGGGCCTCTAGTGAGGCAGTATCTGGGGTTACTTACGTGCCTGTGCTGTCCTCAAAGTTAGAAGAGCAACCCACTCGCCTTAATGTACAACATGATGGAAGAAGCGGTGGAAGGAGGCCTGCATGCATCATCTTGCGCCAAGTGAAAGGAAGGTGCCTAGTGGTGTGCTGGCCTTTTAAATGCAGGATACCAAGCTCTGTTGCCCAGCCAGCTCCATAACCTCCACCCAGCGTGACGGTCCTAGTCTACCACCTGTGTTCCTGCTGCGATGGTGGGACCCACTGTTGTCTGTGCCTGCCTGAGGAGCGTCAGACCTCCAGGCTCCCAGGGCATGCCATCTATCTATGCCAGAAACCAAGTGCTTCCAGGCTGCTGCTGCCTGCAGAGCAATTCCCCTGGTTCCCAGGTTGCCAAAGGGAGGGGAGTCTTCAGGATTTGAGTGGAAAGGCATTTTGTGCAAGCTGAAAGCATGGCCCTAGCCCTACCCTGATGAAACACACATTCTGTTTTTCTCCCATCCCATCTCTCCAAGTATTTGCAAGGCTTCATTGGCCTTTTTGGCAAACGCACACTGAGCTGGGGAAGGACTACAGCATGGGCTGAGCCAGGGCTCCCCTCATGGTTGCTGACATATGAGTGCTTCAGCTGCCCTGAAAGGCATCTGAGGAGTTTTATGGTCATATATAATCATGGTCAAGCAACAAACTTTACCTAGGGTAAACTAGCAAGCAGAACTGAGGCGTTGGCTTTATAAACCATTTATATATATAATCTGGCAACTGTTACTCACTGGCATTTCTGCCAGGTCAGCACTGGCATGGCACTTCCAGCAGTCTCCAGCTGAAGCCCAGAGGAACACAGACCATCTCCCCTCAAATCACGGGGACCCACAGACAGTAATGCCCATGGCTGCTGGGAAATGGCTGTGTCTGTGGAGCAGAGCGGTGCTAGAAGCCCCCACCTCCATGTGCCTGAGCTTTGCCGCCAAGCACCTGACACCCCAGAAGATGAAACTGCGCAGAAGAGAAGCTCCTTCTCCCAGAGCTGCAGTAAGACATTCTTCATCAGGGCTAGCACCAAAGCCTTGTGTGTTACCATGTTCCTCTGTTACATTTCCCTGAAGCCTGACTGGAATTCCCAGGGACCTATGTGGCTCCTCAGCAGCTCTCCAGCTCCAAGAGGTGACACTGGGATTTGTGGCACCCAGAGATCAAGAACTGCCTGCCCTGGGGACGTGCTCTAAACTGCAAGAAAATATTCAGGAGCAATAGGCTGTGAATTCAATTACTTGACCTTACCTTACAATGGTTCCTAATATTTTTCTCCCCTGCCGCCCATTTCCTTCAAGAAAAATCACAGCACTGATTAATGATTAGCCTTGGTTGGATAACACACGCCAACCAAAACTGCTGGCTGATCCCAGGCCATGATTCTGCAGTCAATAGCAGATTTATGCACAGCCATATCAGTCAATAGGATATGTCTGATTAAGATTAAACATGTAAATACAATTGTATTTTTGATAGTTTAGCCAGGACAGACAATATTGAGTTTATGCCAGCTTTTATGCCGGCTGTGTGGGACAC
Source organism: Pygoscelis adeliae (assembly GCF_000699105.1). NCBI lineage: Eukaryota > Metazoa > Chordata > Aves > Sphenisciformes > Spheniscidae > Pygoscelis > Pygoscelis adeliae. The sequence continues at coordinate 3,058,619 of NW_008823954.1, read as the reverse complement.
AGATCTGTACCAGCAGGAAGCTTGTTGATAAAAAATAAAACAAAAGCTATCAATGCTTTTTTTTCTGATGAAGTCTAAATGGGAGGGGTGATTTATGTTGGATCTCAGCTTTGCTTTGTGTCATTGTGGTGGTGTTTGATCCAGGAGCATTAAAGCAGAATTTTCTGTATCATTGAGCAGGGAGTTTTTATGTGCAACCTGATTCCCAGGAATGCTTCTTGCATGGAAACAGTCCTCTGCAGAGCCTCTTACCCAAGGTACTGCTGGCAGGAGAAATCAGCCTCAGGCTCCAGGGCAGGATGGCTGTCTCAGAACATCTATTGCCAACAGCCACCCGTGCAAAGGAAGGCCTAATCCTCTCTCAGTGAGAATCTCAGCCAGTCATCTCAACCCCACAGTGTGGAGTGGAAAAGGAGGGAAAAAGGAAAACTACTCCAGGCACAGTGGGCAAGGAATACTGAAGGGAACACAATTAGGGGCCAGGCAAGGGTACCAAAACAAGGACTGGCACACAAGGAAAGCAAAGGCTGACTCCTCCTGGAGTGCTTTTCTGAGAGTCTGTTAGGCTTCACCAGCTGAAGATGCAGCCAGACATCCCCTCTCTTCTAAATCATCTCCCCAGTCCTGGGATCAGCCTTTCTGGGAGGGAGAAAACACAAGTTCTCCTGGATCTCCCTTGGCATATCTTCCTTTCTGGGGGTATCAGGCAACATCCCCACCAGTTGTTATGTTTTCAGATCCCTTGTTTACTGAGAGTTAAGCACTTCTCCCCAAATATCTGTCTACAGACAATACCCACTCATCCATATCAGTGCAACTTGCTGCTTTGGGAACACATCAGCACAAAAGAAGATGAGATTAGTGCCATAAAGGAGGACTGGAGCCACCTTAGCTGCTCTGGTAAGTGGATGGGCACAGGATACCTCCAGGAAACTACATCTAGAGGAATGGCTCAGTTGTCGTGAGTGAAACGTTTATCAGCATACTGTTGAAAGTCCTAAAGGAGGTGATAAATCTAATTATTTTTTTTAACTTGCTCACAGCCTTCAAGAACACCAGTTCTGTTGTATGAGAAGGCTCTTCCTAGCCAAGGTGACCACAGCTACAGGTGCTCCTAGTTGCTCTCCACTTGTTTCTGCCTCTTCTTGCTCTGGCTTCCACACTTGTGGAGTATGAAAGACAGTGTGACATCTGCCCCTGTGGGATAGGAGCAAGTCTAAGGCATGAACAGTTTTGGCAGGTGCTCCAGGAGCCTCCCCCCACCCCTGGGTTTCCAGGTAGTAGGCTGGCTGTACCTGGGATTGCATACGGAAGTGATCCCATTTGCAGCACATCAGAGCATTATATTCCCAGTGGAGGACCAGGCAGCCCATTTCCATTACATTTCCAGAAGCAGCATCTTTTCACCAGTTAGGGATGCTCTGGCAGATAATTCACAGGTTTGAAAGTCTCTGTTTATAGGACATACTCAGTAGCACTGATTTCAATATTTTAACAAGTCTCCTTGCCATTTTCTTGCCCAAATCTCTCCCCCTCCCAGTAAATAAATACCCTATAACAGGAATCTGGGTATTTAGGACCCAGGAAGAGAAAGGGATTGGCCGAAACCTACTCATTTAAAGAAGGAAGCTTCTTTGAGAGAAGGCAGCAATCAGCACTCCCTGGCAAAGCAGCACATCACTGTTACATACTGGAAATGTTTATTTTGTTCCTGACACTGAAAATGGCAGTGAGCACAGCAATGCAGTTTGGAAGAGTGGCTGCAGAGACAAGTAACAGCTCTGAAAGACACCAGTATGAGTTTCTTTTGCAATTTTTTAAGAAAACATTTACTTTTTGGTGCCATACTTTTCATTTCCAAAGGAAAAGGATTTGACTTTTAGATGGGGTTTTTGGTAATCCTTAGATACATGTTTCCAGAGCCAGAGCACAGGGGATTCAGGGACAGGACCCCCAAAGCAAAGCCCAGTGTTATGCACAGGTGCCACGTTTCCCTTCCCAGAAATTACACCCCCTGCCCTTGTCTTTGCTCCTGTCTAAGGCAGAGGTGCTCCGAGCTGGCTGCCTGGACTGAAGACCTGTCACATCTGTGCTAGGCTGTTTCCAAGGGTGTCATGATGTTTGTACCTGAACTGATTTAAAGATGAAGGAAATGGACGGGGTAGGACAGGGTAGAGGCTGCTGTAAAGTAAGCTCAGTGTGACTGTGATAAGTGCTGGCAGGGTTTTTTTTTTCAGGGAGTGAGGCTGTTCTTGTGTTGTCAATGTAGTGCACAGGTAGCTAAGCAGAAGGAATGACACAAGCATATTCACAATGCAGCCAATATCAGTGACCAAAAATAAACGTTATTTAGACACATTACACAGTGCTAAGCACTGTGTCTCCCCAGGCATTTACTTGCTTTATTACTTGGCTTAATAAAAGATACTAACTGAGTCTCTGAACCTCCCAGACATGTTCTCTCCCCTGAGAACCAGACCTGGCTGAGCTGAGAGGGGCTGCAGTGCTCTGCCCTTCGCTGGAGGCTCAGCCCTGCAACACTGAAGGAGGGGGAGCAAGGGTGGGCCGGGACACCGCGGACCGCAATGGGGCA
>NW_008823954.1:3048479-3055826 GCF_000699105.1 Pygoscelis adeliae | reverse complement strand
CGGTATGGCCAAAGCAAGCTCTTTTGGTACCAACAGCCTCCCACCCAAAGGAACTTCCAACGTTACCAGCATTTTGCTACTGGATTGTGTTGAAATTATTTTGAAGACTTGCTATGCAATTCAGCTGACAAGTGTAAAGATCTGTATCTGAATTCATTATCTTGTCTCCCTTCACCTCTGTTGGAGAGAAACAGATACTTCTCAGGTGTGAAGCAGGTCGTGTGTCGTGAAGCAGGTCAACTGAAACTCCCCTGGAAGTGCCTCTTTCTCTCCACCAACTATAGTGGGAATCTGGATGACTACCTCCGAAGAAGAAGTCGGCTCTGCAGACACCTAGGAGTCAATTTAATTGCCCACACACTGGTGCCTAGGACTATTTGAGATCCCCTGGGTTATTCAGTGTGAGCTGGTGCTCCAGAAAGGTAGTTTCCCACAGCTCTTGCATCCTATACACCATCCCTGTGCTGGTGACTGAGTTACAGATGACTGAGCTAAAGTACCTTCGATGGACTATTTGTGCTGATGCACCAGAATGAAGTCCATATGGTGGACTAGGTACCTACATCTAGGTACCTACATATAAGCTGGGCATCTCAGCTCTGAAATAGCCAGTAGAGATTCAGCACTCAATCCATTTGCTCTTACAAAGGTGATTTGAGATGCCTGGGAGTATCCAAAACATCTGCATGGGACTGCCAGATCTGATACAGGAGGTATGGGAGACCCACATACTCCTGGAGTGATCCCTGGAAGCTGAGCAGGATACCCTGTGGCATCTCAGATGACACTATATGCCAACATGCAAGCAACTAAGGTGAGGCCCCAGGCAATCCAGCCAACCACACCTGGGAGCATTTCAGTGCACACAGAAATAGGCACCTGCATCCAATCAGCTGGGCCAGTCCTTCTGACTTTTTGGCTGTTTGGGAGCTGAGGCACCCAGCTCACATTTAGGTAATAACTGTCAGACATCGAAATTTAGGTGCCTCTATCTGCAAATTGCATCCCATCCCTGAAGCGAGGTGACAGTTGTCTCACCTTTCTGGTGTGACTGTCATGCTGTTTGTACTCACACATGTAGACTAGTGCTTCTTCTCCACCCTTCGGCATAGCATGAGGGCCATGGGCACCATTTCTCAGCCTACCTACCACAAGTCAGCAGCACTTGCGCTCTTAAGTCACTTGGGATGTTTTTTTAAAATGTAGCCCCATTTATTAGTCTTTTGAAAGTACAGGGTGTGTTTGATGACTAACTCTCAAGGATTTCTCAGGCATTCTGGAAAACGTCAGTGTTACTCTTCTTATCTTTTCTTCTTTTTTCCCCCACAAACCTGATATTATTTGACATGCTGCCTTCCATGGGGTTTTGTGTGTCTGTGTAAATGTAGGGAAGTAGCTGGCATTCCATAATGTGATCTGACAAGATGGAAATGGGCTGGCAGTGACCAGTGACCTTTGAAAGCTTCTTGGGATGTCTTCCTAGACAAGTTGGATCCCACTGAGCTGGTGCTAAACTCCTCTCCATCACTCCTTCTTTCCTCCTCTTATTTTTCACAGATGCCTCCTTCTTGGCTGGCTCACTAAGCCTGGGACCTACTTTAAAGTTAAGATTAATTTCATGTAAAGAAACCTGTTATGTCCTTTCCTAAGAAGCCTCAGGATTTTACACTGAAATGAAAGTAGGAAGAACATGAGGAATTGTCCTAAGGTTCAGCATGGCCCACCCTGCAGTGACTGCACTGAGCATTGCCTTTCACTTGATAAGCCACTCATCCCCGCGGGCCCTCGTGTAGGTCTAGGTGGTGTGCAAGAGAGGACTCTCTTTTATGTGTTTTGTGGCAATCTCCACATGTGACATTCAAAAGGGATCAGCACCCAGAAATAAGCCAGGGGCCCTGAAACAAACAAACAAACAAAAACCAAACAAATTTAACATGCAGATGAGACAACCATGGGCAGTCAGATCTCAACACAGGCATGTACAGGCTGTGTTGTACAACACAGGCTGCTCCCCCAGTTTTGGGAAGGAGCACAAACTCCATGGGGTGGGAGGGATTTCCAGGTTTAGGGGCTGTGTGTAGGGACGGAGTGCTTGGTGTGGATAGGCCCTGATGTCAATTCCTTAATCAGAATAATAAAATACTCCCAGTGAGTAATATTTAAAATAGCAGATGAAGTCATGAACACGTTGGAGATACCCAGGGCTTTGGATGGGATTGCGCCGACAGGTGTGTCATGCCGGAGGCACAATGTAGACCAAGGGGGAATTTGTCATTGCCTTCATTCATTAACCATTTGAGCCAGCAATTTGGACAAAGTGACTCAGCGCTCACAAGCAGACAGAACTGCACCTTCGGAGAGCAGGGCTGGGCTGAGCGAGACACCAGGAAAGGCAAACTGCCCTTTTCAGGAAAGGAGCCCATAGCTCTCACTGGCACAGGTGGAAGGGATGAGTGGAGCAGACGTGTCCCCGCACACAGACACAGTGACCAGCAGGAGCCCTGAGGAAACTGTCTCTGAAGGCAGGCTTGCAGCCACTCTCCCTCCAGGTGCTGTGGGACTGTTTGCATCCCACAACCTCTTCATTTTCCACCTTGCAATCAGTTATCTAGCAAGAAGCATGCAAAGAGACAAAAGGCTTGGAGCAGGGAGGAGATGCACTGCTATTCATAGCCACGGTCCCCACCCATGGGTGCCAGGGGTCAGACAGGGGAACACTTTATCAGGCGCTTGGCTGAGTAGCATTCAATCCTGTCCCAGGGCTGGGACAGGCAGCGGCTCCATCTCCACCCCAACGCAGGGGTGAGTGCCCTGCTGACGTCAAGAGGCCTTACTTCATTTCCTGGCACGGGGACCGTATTTTCATAGCCGTGTCCTGTCAGAGAGGAAAGGCTGTGGAACTGGAATAGGCGTGCTCAGCCACACCTCCTCAGCCCTCCAGCTGTTAAAGCTCCCAAGGAGGGCGAACGCGGGGCTGCTGCTTGGCTGGGGTTAACAGGAGCGGAGGTGACTGTGTTACTGGTGCACTGGGAAGTTGCCTTTTCTATCCAGAGCCTCCCTGTTGCCTTCTCCGGGCAGGACCCAGACAGGTAATTCAAGGCAATGTCCTACAGGATCTGCGGCTGGGGTGGGATGGCGTGCAGGACAGTGACTCTGGGGGGTGGGAAAGAAGGGGGGTGGGGTGCCACAGCAAACAGAGACTGCGTCCCACCCTTGACCCTAACATGGGATTGCCAGCTGGAGCTGGGGGAGTTATGGCAGACTTTCCTGGGAAATGGTTTGAAATTTGTGGTTGGATAGGTGTATTTTATACACAAATATCAATGAAAAAGGAGGCTTAGGCTGGAGGGAGAACACTCAGCACTGCAGCGAGAACCATGATTTGGGGTGAGCTGTGATGTGGACCCAGTAGTAGTGAAGTGACCACAGCACAGGCTCCCTTGCACAGACTGCAGAACCCCTTGGAAATCCCAGACACTTGTGTAGGTGCTGGATGAGCAGACTTGGCTTCTGGGGGGCAACACTCACCCAGGAGACAGGGCAGAGACTCTTCATGCCTCACAGGACATCTACCCTGGAAAAAAAGAAAAGGGAGTAAAAATCAGCACGAGTGGCCCAGTTCTCCAAGGCGGTGAGGCTCTTTCCATCTTATTTGTTCCAAGGGCCGTGGCAGCCGACTGTGTGGCAAGTACCACTTGCAGTAAGCACCAGTCAGGACCCAAAGCCATGCGTATGCTCTGTGCTGCCCTGGGATCTCACACTGGCCCTCTGGGCTCTCCACCTGCCCTGACAGCAGGCACCGGTCTGTATCTGCCAGAGCTGTGAATAGATAAGCTTATCTGATCAACAGTAAACTTCTGTAGTTAAAATTGTAGCATTTTCTCTCCAGATTTTCAGAAAGGTTTGTTATTTATTACTCACAAATGTCCAGACAACTCTCAGCTATTTGTGCAAGAGATCATAAATCCCCAAAATTTTGTGAATGATTTGTGAAAACTCCTGTGTGAGTTATTCACCAATTCCGTTCTCTTCATGAGAATCCAGAGTTCCTGCATATTTGCATAATTTGCATTTTATTGTATCCAGCTTTGTGGAGAGCTACACATCTCCTTTTACACAGTGAGGTTAAAAGCTGGAAAAATACTCCACCATTTACAAGCAGGTCACATTGAGGCATATGTGGGGCTAAGAGTGAGTCAGTGATATTTTCTCCCTTCGTTCATCCTTTGATTAGATCAGCTGCCATGTATTGAATACTCAACCTCTCCTCCCTAAAATCTGTTGGAAGGGTTTTAGAACCAGCCTCATAACTGCAGTGTGTTGTTCTAGAGGGGGAAAATGAAGGCAAATAGCATAGCGAGCACTAAACAGTACATTTTGCAAAGGGAACTTTTTTTCTTTATATCTCAGAAAAGAAAGCCCTTGGTTTTCCAGTGTGGGTCACCATTAAGGCCAGATTCCCCCATGTTTCATGCCGATATTGTATCTATCAAAACTCCTGTTTTGATAGATTTTAGAGACCCGAGCCTAACTGAGCAATTTGGTACCTAGAAAGCAGTACCTGGCCCCCGGGATCTAAACTCACTCAGTGCCTGCATAATGGGCCACAAAGTGCCCAACGTCCTCGTGCAGTGGTTTCTGCACATGCTTCAGGCTCCCAAGGACATAAGCAACTTAATTCCCCTTGGCAGTGGGCAGAGCTCACCTAAACAGCCCTTTTATCCCCTGGCGAGACAGGCTTAAGCCAGGCTTACTCAGACAGTACTGAACTCCTCATGACGAGACAACAGGAATGCGCTGGGTGTAGTAGAGACCTTGTCCATCCTTGACTCGTGGACTCCTCAAGCAGTAACTTGGTGGTTACTTCCCGTGCAATGAACAGCATTAGCTCTGACATGCCAGGCCTCCAGCCAGCGCAAGGCAATATCTTGGGCAAGGGACCGAGGTCTTTGAGACGGTTCTTATTGCGGCGCTGCCATGAAGAAGAAGGAATATGAGTTTGGGGCTCATGGTTGGTGGCATATATTTGCGATTTAATTTGGAGTGATAAGAGCTATGCTGGAGGCATCCAGGTTAGTTATCTGCAGGGTAGAAGGCAGTTAAAGTTCCCCTTCATTCATACCCATAAACCAAAGCCAAGAGTGCTTCAGAGAAAGTAATAGAGGGAAAAGAAACAGAGTAACGACTTTCCTGTTCTGCATTGCTCATCTCTGAACCTCACTGGTACAAGGTACTGATGTTGTTTGAACTTGTCAAAAGAGCGTAAGCTGTATTATGATTAACAGCTGCTTTTGTATCACAAAAGTGACATGGCAGCTCAGTCTCTGTGCTGCAGGGCACCAAGCTAATGTCTGCGAAAGCGCCTCACCTTCTCCCTGCTCCCCACGCTCCTACGACATTGCACAACCCCAGGCACGGTGCAGAGGACATGCGAGGTGAATCGCCTCCTGCTAAGGGGCTTGGCTTGCTCTTGACAGAGGGCCTTAGCACTGTGGTGTCCTCACCCAGTGAGGTGGGGATGGATGTCTGTCCTGCCCCTCTTTCCCCTCTGCTGGCAGCACCCAGGTGGTTGATACGACAGCCTGTGTCTTTTCTTCTTCTACAGCTTTGGGAAAACATTTCACGGGGAGGTTGTTCAAGAAGGCAAGAGGATGGCAACATCACCTCCCCAAGGCTGCGGCAGCATCGATGCTGACTATTACCTGCTCTGTGACATGGAGAAGGCCTGGGGGATTGTCCTGGAGTCGCTGGCTGCCGCTGGTGTCCTCGTCACCATTTTCCTCATCTGCTCGCTCTTCTTTCTCATCTGTAAAGTCCAAGACAACAGCAAGCGGCACATGATCTCCATCTACTTCTTCTTTCTCTTAGGCACACTCGGCATTTTTGGTCTCACTTTTGCCTTCATCATTAAACTCAATGACAGGACTCGCCCCACTCGCTTCTTCCTATTTGGAGTCATCTTTGCTCTCTGCTTCTCATGCCTCCTCACCCATGCCTGCAACCTCAACAAACTAGTGAGAGGAAGAAAGCCCTTCTCCTGGCTGGTGTTGCTGCTCCTCCTTGTTTCCTTTGCCCTGGTACAAGTTGTGATCAGCATTGAGTACTTAGTCACCATGCTAGTAAACCAGAAAGACACATTTCTGAATATGTCTGAGGAGGATACCAAGAAGGACTTTGTCATGCTTTTGATCTATGTGCTCTTCTTGATGGCTCTGACCTTCTTGGTTTCCATGTTCACATTCTGTGGGTCATACAAAAGCTGGAAGAGGCATGGGGCACACATCTTTGTCACTGTCCTGTTCTCCATTGCCATTTGGGTGGTGTGGATCACTATGCTCACAAAAGGCAACACGTTTTTAAACAACCATAGCTGGGATGATCCTGTCGTGGCCATTGCTCTGGTCTCCAATGGATGGATCTTCCTGATAATGTATATCGTCCCTGAAATTTGTTTCCTCACTGCCCCTCTGAAGCTGGGCGACTACCCTCCAGAAAATGACTTCTGCCAACCCAAGTTCATAAAGCAGACAACTGGAGTGGAAAACCATGCCTACACCCAAGATGAAATTGTGCAAGGTATGATGAAGTAAACGACTCCACTGTCCCTCAGCCCTAAGCACATGTGCACCACTCATGAGCTAAAAGGGGTAGGAGGGCTACAAGAAAAGATTTGAAGATGATGGATAATTTAGAGGTAGGAAAAAGTTTCAGACTGATGAAACTTCAGAAATGCAAGTGAAAATGAATCTCCAGACAAGAGGGAAAAGAGTAAGGACCAATGCAAAAGCCAAAGATGTGTAGGAGTGGCTGAGTAGAAGTCTTACTAGGTGTCAGGGCTGAGATGTAAGTCCTTACAATTCTGTTATGTCTAGAAAGTCTGTGTAAAAATTCAGGAGTTTTTTGTTTGTCTCTTAGCAATGCTCCAGCTCTTCGGACCTTTCCAGGTTATACCTTGGAGATTATTTATTCCAGTTCTGATCTGGTTCCCATTGTCTATTTAAAAATGAACGCATCATCCAAAAAGGAGGCAAGGAGGTCTTACTTTTCTGTATGAGTCTCATGCCTACTTGGACAAAGCAAAATGTTTTATCAATTGAGGCTTCCCAAATCTATGGGTAGGATAGATGTGAGTGCACTCTCTGTGGATCTGGTACAGGGATCACATTTGTCCCCTGGAGTCAGACCTCCAGGTTTGTAAAAGAATAGCCGAGAAAGGCTGTGCTTTCCCAGTGAATACTGCAGAGGGGGTCTTGTGCATGCAAGTGGGAGGGATTTGGCCAGTGATGTTGACATTAATTGTGAGGCAACAGGAGGTGTCTAAACTCCAAGGCCACCTATGTCCTGTTA